>NC_088888.1:70125800-70435175 GCF_037157495.1 Lathamus discolor | reverse complement strand
TCCCAGGTTAAGTCTGCCACATGCAGTTGATGACAGGTTGGTCTGCCACCAAATTCTCTCTTCCCTGCATCAAGACAGAACTGATTTAATTACTCCCAATAATATGCACAGTATACAAGTGCAGGAATCTAATAAATTCATACATAATGCCAACAATGCAGATTCAATCTTACTCTGTTTCTTTTCAGTGTAAATATACTCCTACTACCCTGCAAGGCTTCCTAGAGTTTAATCTATGCTTTCTCTACACTATAAAAAATATTTGATTTATAATAGTCTGACACATGCTACAATGTCTTCCAAAAAAGACTCACCTCAGACAGGAAACACGCTCAATAAATATCTAATATTCCATTATATTTCATATCAAAACACAAAGCGATGTCGTGTAAAAATCTGCCACACAAAATTTTTTAAAACATTCTGCTTCTATAGGCCGGTTTGGTACTTCTTTTAATTCCTTAAGATGCACTCACTGAGAGTTGTGGCTTTTTTAAGAAAAAGCTGATAAAGGCATTTCCTGATGTTTTTACACAAAAACCACTACAGTGAAAAACCAGCATGAGCCTTGGGACACCTGCTAGCTCCTGCCTTCTCTGGGACACTCTGCCTGTGTTTAGTATGTCATGTCTTTGCTACACAGCATCACCTACCACAGACAGATGATACCTTGTTAATAATGTCAGAAATAACTGCTTAAAGTTCTCTGTGCAGCTGCTGGAAGAATTCAGAGACCTCACAAGACACGCAGAGTTAAATGTTTAAGCTGGTTTTCCCGTTTTGCTCTTCAAAACCTTAAACTAGAAAATCCCTTGAGTGAGAAGTCAGAGAAAGGCTACCATCCCTTCTAGGGTTAAAAGATGCTTTTGTAAGATTTTTAGGTCAGATTAACCTTTTGCTCACAATAGGGCTGGCTATTGGTTTTATTTTTTACTGTCTTTAACACAGGTGAAAAAAAAAATCAATATGAAGCGAGACAAAGGGCTCTGGAGGCTCTGGCTACACCAGCTTTTGGTTTGGCTCATACACAATCCTACAACATGCTGAGGCTGGGAAGGATTAGCCTGCTTGTGTTGAGTAAACCGATGATACTCAATAAACAGTTTCTGTTGTAAACCCCTTAGGACGTGCAAAGCCACACTAGTTGGCATTAGACCAGATAAGCTGCCGAACCAGCTGTAATCTCATTTAGACCTGAGCTGATCCTCCTGTCCTTTCATTCCACAGGATCAAAGCAAACCACTGAGGAGGCAGCTGTATTATAGCAGCAGTGCTTGCTGGATGCAGCAAACATTTCATAAATTCCTCTCCTTGAAGCAAGCCTGCACATAATCTACCCAGAGCCAGTTCAATCAATGGATTTCTGAATTCGTTAGTCTTATTATTACAGGATAACTGTTTTCTCCACATAGTGTGGTAGTTGTTGCAAGCCAAGTTTGCAGAACAGCTCTTATTGCTGATCGTTTCTTTCTGGTAATGTGCCTTTGCATTTTTTGCTGTGCCACATGAAAATGATTGAAATCACTTCAATGTAGTATTTTTTAAAAAACTGGAAATAAAACCAATTCACAAATATTCAAGTAGGAAGCCTTGAAATACAGTAAATCCTTCCAAGCATAATTACTGGCTACCTGTCCACATGCTTCCATGCATCAGTAATAATGACCAGTGCTTTCTGAACTCAATGACAGCAAATGATGCTAGCAAAAGCAGAGAATATATCACTGTTGCCACACAAATACAGACTAAAATTACAGATGTGAAAGGAGTCATGCTAAGAAAAAGATTTCTATTAGTCTTTTACTCCTTCTGTCCTCTGGAATTAAAAATAAGAAATATTTTCATTGTTAAAGAAACGAATAGCACAACTAAATAAAACCAGAAAACCACAAAAGCAACAGGTCTTTTTAAACTAAGCAAAAATGAAATCCAAGACACAATCAAATAAGGCTTCAGGGTGCAACATTCAATTTCTGTACACCACTTGGAATTTCCATTGTGCAATTATAGCTAAAAAAAAATGTTACAGTGTAACCTTAAGAACCCTAGAAGAACAGAAAGTGTAGTTCAGAAAATGTGTCAACCACTCCATTTCACACCAGTGAAGCACGCAGTAACACATACTCACAGATAAAGAAAGTAAAATTAGATTTGTAATTTACACTGGAGCAGGGAAATACTATTTTAAAATATTTTTAAGTTCTTTGATTTGCTAATTGTATTAATTGTTTAAGACCTAAGTTTTCTGGTGCAGACGCACCGACAAAAAAGAAAAAAGACGTAAGAAGAATTATGCAGTACAGCAGTGATTTTGGGGTCAAATAACATTAGTGATACCTGGATCACTCCTTGAAGAATGAATAGGAGTCACAGATACAAATTTGGCCAGAAAAACAGGGGTAAAAATAGCAGTATTTATGACTCACTGTTATTTGCAACCAGTGTAAGTATACAATGCACACAAAGAGAAAAGATGAAGCATTCCTCACAGAGCACTGCTCTGAGTTTACAGAGTGCAAGAGAAAAATCTGTATCATCTTTGCATGCACATCCTAACCTACACCACAGAGATCTATGGGACCTTTGTTATCTGGCCATTAGTGTTTATAATAAGATATGAAAAAATCCATCCCTGTAATAAAAAGCTTCAATGAAGTATAATAAAATCAGATGTTTAACACATGCAAATGATTTTTAACAGATTAAGGAAATGAGATGCTTAGTATGAAACTTTTTTTTAAGCACTAAAGCACAGATGTGCTAAAGCATGTCACAGGCAGCTGGCAACAATGAACAAAAGGTATTTGCACCTATCCTCTACAGATGTGTAAAAATCCAACCACACATCTCTTCCCCAATCACTTCGAAACCATCTGATGTGTTAGTTAATGATTCCCCTCTCTCCACTTCATTCTTCAGACATAAAGGGGTCCTATTTAACATAATCACTTAACAGCAAAGTGATAGGTATCAGAACCCTAATTCTTCTAATATTTGCAAAATCCAGCTCTTTTTAATAATAATAACACTATGATAGCAAACTGTAAAACTGTGTAATTATACTTTAATTGTATTGTGAGGCATGCATTAATCACAAAGTTTAAGTACCAAGGATGGAATTATAATAATTCTGTAAAACAAATTTAAGCTAGCTAAGTAGGTCAGAACCACTAGCATGCAACAGGAGACCTCTGGGAATTTATCAGTTAATGGCTATTTATGTGCAAATGAGTGCCCTCCAACCCTCCCAAATCCTGTGTAGCTGAAGGGTATTTCTGTTAACCAGGAGCATGCTTAACTGCTGAGGCATAAATTAAACCATTTATTGGAATGATTTTAATTCTTCTCTCCCCCCACCCTCTCTAACTACTCCCTCCACCCTCACTAGCAGCACAATTTACAGTATTAATTTACATGGAGATAGGATTGCTGAAGAGTTTTCAGAAATTACTTGTTTCAAGGAAGGCGGGGAGAGGGAGAAGATGATGACAAGGAGAGAGAAACTTTCAGTAAGAGGCAGTAGCAGTGCTATACTCAATATGTACATCATCCAGGAGACAGGCTATTAGAAATTCCAGAGGTTCAGTATTACAGCAGTGCAGTGTAAACTCCTTCATAATGAACTCTAATGAAATGAAATTCTATTTTATGTCCTCATAGAATTGTTTAGGATGAAAAAGACCTTTAAGATTATTGGCCCAACCATTAACCTAGCACTGCCAAGTGCACCACTGAAACATGTCCCTAAGCAACGCATCTACATGCCTTTTAAATACCTCCAAGGATGGTGACTCCACCACTTCCCTGGGCAACCTCTTCCAATGCTTGACAACCCTTTTGGTAAAGAAATTTTTCCTAATATCCAAACTAAACCTCCCCTAGTGCAACTTGAGGCCATTTCTTCTTGTCTCATGTTCTAAACTAGAAGACAATGAAGCTCAAGGGGACTGCATCAATTGTATTTTCTATCGCAATGCTCAGACTTTACACATATCTCTTGAGAGAGAAAACAACAAAAAATTTCTTGGTTGCGGGAATAAACACCTTCAATTTTTGAGTCTGACTTGGAAAAAACTAACAATTTTTGATGTCTTAGGAAAACAGATACCTTTACAAAATACTCAGAACCAAGATGTATTAAATTTATACTGTGATGTAAAATGGGGATGATTTACAGACAATATAAATTATTTCTCAACACTTCTAATCATTGCAGTATTCAGTACAGCAAGCATAACCTCAAGATTCACTTTTAGGCTTATATTTTCATATGCTTCGGGCTTCTTTTTTCTAAGCACAAACACACATTTTCTTGCAAAGCCTAGGGTCCCAGAATAATGAAACAGTAAAAGTTTGATTATCCTAACATCAATTAACCATAGCTCCCTGTTACCCTAAACAGGGTCACATCTCCCCAGTGTCTAATAATTACATTGTAAAAATCCCTTGATTGCCTGAATATAATCACTCTCCCTATGACATATGGATAATCATGGTTGTGCTATAGTTAATTATTATGTAAGAGATGATCACAGTGCTTTACTTTCCGATGTCATCCTTCCATCTAATACAAAACTCCACATAAATGTAACACACTGAACAAGTACACACAGAGCACTTCCTCCCCAGGTCAAGCTGTTTTAGAACACCCTTGAATACACTGGAGTGGTATGAATCAGAGGAATTCCCTAGGAGCAAATCTTTAGCAGCTTTAAAATATTTTTACCAGATATCTGGAACACTTACTGAAGCATTTTCAAATGCACATCACCAATAGCTAATCAATATATTCCTGTCCAGGAAAACAAAGAATGCCAATGAAAATATTTGCTTTTATTCTCATACTTGACTTTATGTAAGGAAAACAAGACTATAATAAGCAGTAAAAGAAAACCTCATCGCCCTGGCAAGCACATATGTACTTGCCTGTTCCTCCCTTCTCCTGCCCCTTGATAAAAGATGACACACATCCCTGGCTGTAGCAAATGCTCCTGCTGAGTGTATAATGGCTGCCGTGGCTGCCTGTGTAGTCCCTGCATTACCATATAGAGAACCAGAAGGTGTCTGTTTCTTAACATGGATTTGCAAGCATACACATTAAACCAGAAACTTCATACCACTTTCTGATAACAGCCAGAAATGAATAAATGAACAGAACTATCTGTCAAAAAAAAAAAGTTCACTCCTGTATTTTCAGAAAGAATTAGCACAGCTGTATTATCAGTGCCTGCAACAAGCCCATAGTTACCTCTCCATTTCCTACATGAGGGGATGCTGCCTCGATTATGCCTGTACCTTCCAGCCACTGGCAGGGTCTCAGCATTGCCCTAAGGCTTTAATTAACCCTGATTAGAGATAAACAGGGATTTCTGGTTGTGAGAAAAACAGAATAGGCAACACCTTAAGCTTTTCAGAGAACTAAGTAAACCACAAACTGCATTTACCTTTCCTTACTTGCTTCTCCCAGTAACATCAGGAAGGGACCCCCACAAGATCACAAGATGATGCACAACGTACACATTTCAGAATTATTATTTTTTTTAGGGAGGATAGGTGGCCTGTTATTTTAGGGTCATTTCACACGAGGCACATTTTCACTGTCCCTGGTTTAGTACCACTGGAAAGAAAGCCAAAGCATTTAGACATTGGCAATTAATGACACTTGGACTTGCTCCAAGCCAAATAAAACATGACAACCCACAGCTATGTGCCCTGTATCAACTAACTAGCTTCCTTTAGAAAATGTCTTAAAAAGCATTTTCAAAGTAATTTTCTAGACAGATTTCAAGACTCAAATACAAAACCACTGAAGACCCAGCACCCTCTTCAGCAGAGCCACTGTGCTGCACACACAGTATGAACCACTCTCACGCTCCCACCCCAGAAATTCCAAGAACTAGTAGGATACAGAAGCATGAAACAGGTTCAACTTTCTTCCCCAAACAGAAAGGGGGAAATAAAAAAAAAGTAGCTATTTCAGTACTTCATAATTTCTCTTGCTGATGATATTTTGTTTTGTTTTGTTTTTCAAAATATTAAAGTAATTCAAATTCTGGTTCTGCTTTCCATTTGAACACAGAGAAACACCCTGTAATTCTGCCCACACACAAACTTAAACTCTATAACTCATTTTCACTAGTTGTGCTAAACAGTTCCTTACTTTCAGATACCACTAAACACTGATAATACTAAGGTAATACAAGAAGCCTCATACTAATTATGTCATTTATGAAAATTTTCTCTTCATTCCCATAGACTCACACCATTTTACAGAAAAAAATGTTTGCACTTGTAAGGCTGCTGTTCTCTCTTCCTTTTTTGTTACAATACTCAGAACAAGCAAACTGGAAGTTGCTTTATGTCCCAGAAGAAATTTCATCATGAGCAAAAGCATCCCAGGGGAAGAAGAACCAAATAATCTGAAAACAGTCAACTGAAAACACAGAATGTATTTAGATTCATCCCTTCATTTAGTCACTGGTTACATAAGAGCACCAAATTGCTTTTCCTGATGAGGTAGTCCCATAAATTGTAGTAAGCATAGCTGGCACTGGTAACTTACAGCTGTCAGAATCTAAAAAATAAATTTGGAAAAAAGTAAGCAATTGGCTCTTTATCCTCATTGTAGCTATAATCCAGATTCCAAAGCACCAGTGACGGAGGTGGGGGGAACAAAACCCAAAAGCTTGTTCTACTGAACCACTGAAATGAGCCTTTCAGAGCTGCACAAACTACTACCGCTGTTACATTCAGCACCTTGCAGGTGCTTTCCTTGCTTTTGATTTTCCTCCATTAAGATAAGTATATTCACGTGTTCAGTTAGCATTAAGGATTCTCCTTTGAGTTCGGTCAGATTTCTTCCTCCTCTTTAAAGGTCAACTTTCTTTAAAACACACAGACACAAATTAATTCTACTCTCCAGAGATGACCTCCTTTCACAGGGGCTAGCAACGGACAGAAGAGTACAAAGGGAAATATTTTGTGCAAAGGAGACACATATGTATATAGATGACTTGTCTAACCATTCTTGAAGATGACAATGGCTTACTCTTGTCCCAAAATATGCACTTAACTCTTTTATCCATCTTAGCGATTCTCTGCTAAGAGAATAGACCAGAAACACATAGGAATAGATGGGCAGAGGCACAAAGTGCACTTTGGTATGCTAGAGAGACCCGAGAACGCTGTCCCGAACCAGCTATCCATACGCTGCCTATATCCTTCTGCACAGACTGTCAGTAGGAGGCAGCATTGACTCTGACAGCAGCAGCTCTGCACTGCAAAGTAGTTGGGAGCTAGCTTCATTCTTCTGTCATTATATAAGCAAGATGACACTGTTCTCTAATCCAGCCAAAGCTGATAAGTACCATCAACCTGTCACTTCCTACATTTCAAATTCTAACATTGCAGCATCAAAGAGTTTTTACATTTCGATTTCTTTTGCTGGCAGCGGTCGGTAGCCTCTCATTCTCCCACGGTGTTCTAATGCAGCATTTGCACACCGGGGTTACTCCCAGCCTGAATAGCAGGTCATCCCCTACTCACTGAGCTCATCTGCGGCCCATGTGCTAGGCAATTTAGATCCAATCAGCCCTTATTTAGCTCAAGAGTAATGAGCAGCATAGTGACACAGACTTAAGCCTGACCCTCAGGACACTGCTCATCAAGCAGTAAAACTGTGACAAAATCATTCATCTTCCACCCGCTGGCAAGAAATAATACTCGTACTCACTGTATTACTTTTTCAAGATATAGAAAAAAAAAAAAAGGTCCTGAATTTTCATGATGTGAGACATTAATTTGCAGAAAGCTGAATTCCCTTAAACCCCCCTGTTGCTATGAGCTCACCAGGGGGAAATAGGCCTTAGGAGACTGAAATGGAATAAAGAAAATTGCTTCAGCTTTCTGTTCATTTTAAATAAGCCTTAAATCTGACAAGAGATATCCTAAAGAGAGAAGAAATATGTATCTTGTAAGGTAACGAAGAAACAATCAAAATTAAGAGATTAGGAGGCTACTTGCCCATAATGTTTTTATTGGCAAAAGTATTTCTTTGTTTAATATCCACAACCAAAAAAAAATAAATTCCATATGAAAAGCCATTCTCACACCTCATGTGAAGAATAAAAGAAGGAAAACTAAGAGGAAAGTTAATATGGGGAAAATAGTTTCAAATGTGTGACACTTCCATCGGAAAACAAATCTGTAGTTTATGTCCTTCAGGGAGCATATATTTCCCTGAACAACTGCAGGGTCTCAAGCAGCAGTTTCTCGGTACACCTGGATATGACTTTACTCTCTTTTTTAGTGGATTTATTCTTTCACAACAGCAAGTCTTGTACTGCTGTCAGGTAGGCCACAGAAAGCTTATGTGGATTAATTTTTGGTAGATAAAACGGATACAATGGGTGAAACACAGAAAAGTGTTTCAATCTGTAGAACAGGGGACAGAGCTGTGTATCTTCATGATTGCTGTATGAATACTAGACTTGAGTTTCTTTAGCTTTGGGCATCTACCAAGACTGGCTTTTTTGGGGCTTAATAGTCAGAAGGTCCTCTGGCAGCTTTTGTTGTCTCAGTTTGGTCTTCAAGTGATTCTAGAATAGAACGGAATTTTTCAGTTGTAAGGGATCTACAACAACCATTGAGCCCAACTGCCGGACCAATTCTGGGCTGACCAAGTTAAAGCATGCTGTGAAGGGCATTGCCCAAATGCCTCTTAAACACTGACAGGTTTGGGGCATCAACCACCTCTCTAGGAATGCTGTTCCAGTGTCTGACCACCCCCTTGGTAAAAAAATGCTACCTAATACCCAGTCTAAATCTCCCCAGATGCAGCTCTGAACCCTCCCCACACATCCTGCCGCTGGATACCAGGGAGAAGAGCTCATCACCTCCCTCTCCTATTCTCCTCCTCCGGAAGCTGTAGAGAGCAATGAGGCCACCCCTCAGCCTCCATTTCTCCAAACCAGACAAGCCCAAAGCCCTCAGCGGCTCCTCATACAGCATTCCTTCCAGCTCTGTCACCAGATCTGTTGCCTTCCTTCTAAGGCAGATGCTCTCTTACTACATCTGAAACACCAATATGAAAATAATTTTAATCAATTATTCACATGGTTTTGACATGGCTGCCTACCAATTCAAGAAAACAGTGAGAAGTAGAAATGAATATTCTTGCAAACCTGAACCAATGCTAGACATACACAGGAGCTTTCTATAGGTAAAGTATTAGGCACACAGCTCCAGTGCACACTCCTATTTCATTTCATTCCTTTGTAGAGTAATACTCTCAGAGCACAGTATACACAATCAAAATACATGTTGGTTTCACCCATTCAACTCTGAAGAACAGAATACAAGGGACAAAGGTCTAAAAACTTTAACTTAGATCCCCCAGAAATTCCTGGGTGTCCTGGGTTCAGCAGTAGCAGTTATTTTTCTCCTTCTTAGTAGCTAGTGCAGTGCTGTGTTTTGCTTTTTTGGCCTGGGAACACCTCTGATAACACCAATGTTTTTAGTTGCTGCTCAAATGTTTGGTCTGGCCAAGGACTTTCTGAGCCTCATGCTCTGCCAGGGAGGAGGGGAGGCTGGGAGGAAGCAGAGACAGGACACCTGACCCAAACTAGCCAAAGAGGTATTCCATACCACAGCACGTCATGCACAGGATGTAACAGGGAATGACCCAGAAGGGCTGGGGGAACTGCAGGGTATTGGTCGGTGCTTGGCTGGAGGGAGTGGGGCGAGTTATCAGTCGGCTGGTGCTGAGGTGTTGTATTCTTTCCTTTTGTTATTTCCTTTAGCATTATTATCATTGGTGGTAGCAGCAGTGATTTGTGTTATACCTTAGTTACTAAACTGTTCTTATCTCAACCCGTGGGAGTTGCATTCTTTTCGATTCTCCTCTCCATCCCTCCAGGAGCAGGGGGAGGGCAAGAAGGGGGGGAGTGAGTGGACGGGCTTTGTGGTTGGGTTTAAACCACGACACTGGGGAAAAAATAAATCCCACATAAAGTGTGACGAAAAGAAATTCAGTTTAATTACCAGAGCCACACCTTAAGACAACTACTGTAGCGAAATACACACCCAGTATTCTCAAAGACAACGGTAACAAATTACTTTTAAGGATTTAGACACAACAAAACTCTCAAAATGCTGCTATATTTTAAAGCAGTGTCTGTTTCCCATGCTCTAAAGCATATAAAGACTACATTTTCTTTGCACTCATTCAAACCTCAGTTTTATTAATGGAATAACTGAACTTCAAAAAAACCCAAACAAACCCAACCTAAAAATACTTTAAACCATAGGTTAAAAAAAAACCCACCTAAAAATACTTTAAACCATAGGTCAAGTTAGCACAGCAAGATACACTTGTCCCCCAGGCATGAAGCAAAAAAGGAAGGACTCATTCCCTTTTCCCTCACAGGTAAACAAAGTTCATAGCTACTTTCAAGGACTTTCTAATAGTAATTCATTAAGCCTGGGAGATCTAGAGCCAAACTAAGATCTCCTCTCTGTCAGTTCAGTGGTTTAGTCATAGGGCTGCCCCCTGTGCTTATCAGGACATCACACCCTATTAGCTGTAAATGGGATGGGTAAGAGAAGACACATGCTCTTCCAAACTCTTCCAGATACAGTTTTCAGAAGTTCAACATCAGAAAATACATTTTACAAAGACTAACACTAAAGCCCCAGGGGGGAGGGAGGGGAAGAAAAGGAGGAGGAAGGACCTTTCTTTTCCCCTCCAGAGCTTATCTGCTGACTTACACAGTAAGAGAGGGGGAGAGAGGCTTCTTTCAGTCTCAGAAAGCTTCCCACAGGCAAGTAACACACACAAAAATTACAAATTACTATCAATTTCCATAGCAAAAATATATTGCATAATCCATTCCTATAGTGATTTCTCTCACTAGGCTAGACACACTCTAACAGATAGAAACATCCAGTTCTCCTGTTCTCTATGGCCCAATTATTAAACTAACTTTTAATTAGAGACAGGTTTACCTGATTAGTATTCCTGTAGAACTTATGAATTTTACCGAATTTTCCAGTAACTTTTCATGTCCTTCAACACTGGCAGAACAGTACAAATGGGCATAAATATGCCAGAAATGTTTTTAAAATAAAATTACCATTTATTACATTATTAAGTCTGTGGTACTTCTCATTTCTCCTATGGGAAGTCTCCCTGAAACCAGGCAAAAATGTTTGGAGCACAGCAATGATTTTACACCTGGGCAAGTACTAGCATTTTATAATCCTGTAACTCAGCGCTAATACTACAAAACCCAAACGCCAGGATGACAACAATAACAGAAAGCTCGCGTCAGAGCAATACCAGATTACAATAAGAGACATTTGAACATATTTCAAGCACTTCTTTAAAGAATAACATATTGTAATGCTACAACCTGCTGTTTCCAGGCACTCAACAGGTTTCTTTGAGTCTGCGTCCATTTTTACAGTGAGTTCTGTCAAATCCATTAAATGCCTGTATTTTTATTAAGCTAGGGTTTCTTTTTGTGTCATAATGCATTCAAATGACTAGTGACAGAGATTCAGAACAAATGAAAAGCACATAATGGCAAGCACCCTGAATCTACCTTTCATTAAAGAAGAAAAAAAGAAACCAACCAAAAAAAAAAACAAAACCAAAAAACCCCAACCAAAACCCAACCAAACAAAAAAACCTGCATTCTAAAACACTGCTTAAAACCAGAAAAAAATAAAAGTGAAAAATTATGTCTAATCTTGAAGCTGAATGCTCCAAGTAAACATAAGAAAGAAGTGCTCTGCATTTTTATTTTGGGGAGTTCCTTTATTGTTTGCTGATTATTTTACACGTTTTCAAAAAGGAGACTATTAAAATACAATCTTGCACTTCATACTGAATCTCACTATGAAGATCAAATACTTGGAAGTGCCAGCAAGTAGCATCTTGTTTCCAATGTTCAACTCGCCATCTATCAAACTCTAATAAAAATGAGTCCTCCTGCGAAGTCACAGTTTTATTTAAATATATGGGCACCAAAATGTCATAATGATAACAATTAGAAAAAAAAAAAGTTAAAAAAAAGCTTATTTAAAACCATCTAAGCATAGGTAAATAGAACAATCAAAAGCTACCAGTACTTTTCTAGCAGACAAGAAAAATACCAGAAAAAACCTGGAAAGGGTTATTTCAAAACACAGTAGTGTAAAAATGGTAAAGGTGGGGGCATCTTTTCAGATGCCTTGTAAGAAAAAAGACAGGAAGAAAACAAGCTCCCTTTCAAAACCTTGTATGCCAAGTTTTAGCCCAGAGCAAGTTTTCACTGCTATGTTACAAAACCCTTGAAAATAAAGGTTGATAATGGAAATGCTGACAGACCCTTAACCATAGCAGCATGAATAGCTATAATTAAAGAAGAGCTTTTGGCTACACCTTGCTCTGCAAATGAAAGATTGCCATTTTTACCATACCCTCAAATAAAAGCAACGGGGAAACCGGGAATGCGATTTTAGCAATCCAACAAGATATGTTAAAGGGGACCACTAAAACTATCTGTCATTTTAAGCTTTAAATACTGAGGCATTTAGTTAATGCAACCAAGTTAGTATTTTCATAATGCTACTTAATCAGCAATAAAGAATGCTCCTGTGAGCCATCATCTGGGGTTAGCAGAAAGTGGCACATGAAGTTATTATTTCGTAACAGCCTAGAGGGAGCAGCTTCTCTCTTTAATCAGTGATCTGACTTACTTCCTACCTGCAAATTCCCTGTCATGCAGTTATAAAATTATTAAGAGCACAGTGTACAAAAAAAATTACATTTATGAAAGGCCTACTATCTTATATCTGCCTGGATTTTCAAAACACGAGAGAGAGTGGCATTGAACTATTTCATCCTTCTGCAAGTTTGCAGACAGACCAGGACTAATCAGTCTGGTTAAGCCAATAATAGTTTAACATCTCGTTGGCACAAAGTCATCCAAATCTTCTGAACTAAGAAAGTGATTTCAGTGTTGTTCTACTTGTACGGCAACAGAGGCTTATTTGCAGTGAGTCTGTCAAAGTGAGAGAGAGAACCAGTAACATTTTCCTGTTCCATCCAACCTGAAGATCAAAGCATTTTATAAACATTAACGAATTAAGCTTCTCTGTAGGTGAGATAAATAGGCAGGTAAAAGTAACCCTATTCATAAATACAGAAGCTGAAATAAATAATTGTTAAATTCAAGGCTCTAACAATCTCTTTCATACCAATTAGCATTTGAGTGTGTTGGTAATTCAAATATTTCAACAGACCTGCTTTTTGTAAGAAAAGGTACAAATACTGTCCTGTACCTTGTATGTGATGACCTGAGAAGTCTGCAATGAACTTCTATGCCCTCCTCCCTATCTTACAAGAGGACCACTTAACCCCCAGCTCTGGAAATCTTCAAAATACTGTCAAGTTATGAAATAGGGAACTTTCTCACCAGTCTCAAATTTTTCCCCATTTCATCTTTAGAAACAACACAACAAATGCCATGTGTTAGCTAATGGAGAAAATGTCAAAATATTTTTGAAGCCTCCAATTTATTCCAGTAAATACATTCAGTTGAACTGAAATACTAAATAATAAATCAACTAAATTTAGTTTTGTGCTTCATCTTTTTCAAAAGACTGCCAGAAAAACAGTTGTCTTGGGATCTATGAGCTATTGACAGCTGCAGTCAAACTACTAGACAGTAACAAAGAATCTAGTTAAAGAGAGATCCTGCATACGGGCCTCACTATTCCTGTTATGCACCCTTTTCACAGCTCTTTCCACATATTTCAGTCTTTCACATTTGAAGTAATGGAAGATCAATAGCTACCTCGTAATGTCTTATACAAAAAAAAAAAAAAAAAAGCAGTTTGGGCTTCAAACCGGAGGACTACTTCTCAAAGGCATCAGTAGACAAAAATATGCTGATTGAAGGGCACTGTGGATGTTGAAAACTGAACAAGTACATCAAAACAAAACTGCTTGAAAGTGGTAAAATATGATTTCCTTATTTCCTATCAAACCCCAGACAAGCATTTAAAATTTCCATAACTGTTGTATTTTATTGCAACCCTGGTGAAAAATTATAATAAAAAAAAGAGACTGAAAACTAGAATAAATTCAGTGAATAATAATAACAATAAAAAACCCCACACCAAACCCACCTAATTTAAGTAATTTAGTACAGATACTAATTTTGAAATTTCTGATGTGAAAATAAAGATGGTATTGTCTGAAATAGCAACAGGATGATTTTCTAGAAAGCCACTAATTCATAACAAAATATCAGGGATGTCAAACCTAGTGTCCTGAGATAGTAAGAAAACATTTTTAAGATTCTAAATATAGTGAGGTATTGGTGGATTTGGAAATTTAACGTATATCGTGCACAGCACTCCAGAGATTTTCATTTTACTCTATTTCAGTAAGAAGTTAATATGAACTACAGTTTAACCTTAAACATGAAACCAACACACCAGTCTATATCCACAATTTAACTAAATAACTTACCGAAGTCTGGCTAGAACAACCTGAAGAAAATTTAGGACCATACTCAGTTCAGCTCCTCGACAAGCAGGCAGCAGCATAGTAAAGCCATCATTTAGCAACTTTTCTTCAGAAAGGCTTAAGTAGCAGCTGGTCTCAAACACTTCTTGGACACCATCAACGTAGGTAGAAAGTACAGTCCAGAGATTTTGTTTCTGTGTGTAGTCATTTTTGGTTACTAAGAACTCCTTTGCCTTCTCACGGAAAGCATTTGAGAGTTTCTCAGCTAGAACACTAATGTCCATGTTCTTCTCAACATAAATCAAAATGAAAGCAAAATGACCTCTCCAGATGAGAGCTCTTTGAGACACAGTGAGGGAGGATGGAGTCAGGAAATCCAAAAGATCCAACACTCGACTCACTATATCTTCTGTTTCCGCAACAATTGCCAGCATGAGGAACAGGTTAAAAAAGTTCTGCAGCCCCACTTCTGTCAGCTCCTGCATTCTTCTCCGATGGAACTTGGAATAAATGCTACATTAAAAAAACAAACCAACAAAAACCAGGAAAGAGACAGTTTTTTCTTAAACTATGCAATTTTTTATATGCTTGATAGACTAAAATTTTATTTCCACACTTTTAGTTTACAGTTATCCTCTTCAATAACCCCTAAGTTTTAAGCATCCTCTTTTCCCTCCCCGCTTGTACTGCTACTGTAACAAAAATGCTATTTTATTTTCTGCTCCTAATGCAAGGTATATGCTAAGTTTTCAACTCCAGATACAGCCTAACCCTTCTCCAACAAAGCTGCACACAAACTTACAAGCAGACTCTCTCTACCTTGTCTGTGATGGGTGTCCTCCACACCATGCCTTCACATCAATGAAATTTAGCCCATAAGGGCTCTTAAGAAAGGAAGTTGCCAAGTGGTATCTCTTTGCAACAGCAAACAATTAGAGTACCCCAACTTCTTCCCCAAAAAACTCCCTTATTTCTTTTACTGACCTGTACTGCACTTCTACTGTATGGAGTGTGGACCACAAGTTTGGTAGAAAACAGGGAATCTAAGGTGTTTGGAAGAGAATCCGCTCACCAGCAAGAAGTTATTAAGAAACTTTAAGCTGTATTGCTTATATGACAGCGCTGAAGCCATACCTGGTTGATGGCGAGAAGCACTGCTACTTTGCAACTTTAAAGTGGTTGACAAGAAGCACAAAGTTTTTACATGTATCTCTTTTCTATGACTTTTGCTCAGATCCGGACTTTTAAATAAATGTCACCATTCTTACAACAGAGGATTGAGGTGAAAATGGCTTCCTTAACTTTTTGATTTCTGTGTTTAAAACCTTGGGTATATCCTTCACCTTCAATTTAAAGTACATTCCACATACAGTAAGTAAACATCCATAAATGCCGTTTTCCTATTCTGCTGCCTGGAAAAATAGTTGGAAGTGGTGCTGAGGTTATCAAATTTAGCCACCAAAATTTACAACAAATCCAATTAATCTTGTTAATAGTAAATTATTACTGACAGGCATTTACGTTCTTCATGCACCAATTAATGCTTGGTTAGCTGCTGAAAACAGAGTTCATCCCAAAATCATAGCTGCAGGCTGTTAAATTTTGCTACTTGTGTAATTGATTTATTCAAGGTAGAGAAGATGAATACTGGTTGAACAGACTGACACAGTGTGTGTTGTCTATTATTATTCCCCCTCTTAAATTAGGGAAAGTAACAAGCTATAATAACACAAAAACATAAGTATAATTTGCTTTCAGTAAAAACAGCACAGGCTAATTAAAATTACTAATTACATCCAACAACATGTTTTTTTGTATGTAACAATTTTTAAACCCAAACTTTACTGACTGTAGCAACTTGTGAAGTGTACATAAATATTAGGTATATTTTCCCTTTCTTGGAAGAAACATACCAAGTAACTTTGGTATGTTTCTTTAAGTAAGTAACTTTAAGCAGATGTGCATTCACATGTGTATCTTTTCTGTATTTGTTATTTGCATATAAAAAATACATGATAGAACTTTGACTGATTTTATTAATGTTTAACATTTTTAAAAATCAAAACAAACCCCCCCAAACAAAAACATATTTTAAGTCTTCTATATCCAATGGAAAAAAATAAAATTAAAGCGCACTTTCAATTATCAGTACAATCTCATTATTATAATAAAAGTTTTAAGCATTCAATAAATCTATATAACATCAGGATTTTGATTTAGGCCATATATATTTTATGGGGTTTTTTATATGATGACTGAGTGTACATCTTAATTAGTATGTTTCAAAATGAAATGAAAAATCAAAACCCACACAAAAAGAATATAATGAGAAATTTTGGAAACCATGACAAAGAAAATGGAAAAATAAATTAAACTGCAGGCCTAGCAAGAACCAATCTGCATGTTCTTGGACAACACATGGCTTACATGCAGCTCAAATAGAATTTCTGTGCTTTAATTACATTACCTGTCTGGCAATAGGGTTGTACCACTGCATAGGTTGCCAGTGTACCAAATTCCTGGCCTGTGGGACAAAGTAAATTGTCACAAGCTATGGATGCCAAGGTGATTCTTGGACCCGGCTCCTGGACTTTGTCACAGCCTCAGCTGGCACCAGCAACTTCAGGGAACAACTGCTTTCTTCAAATTATGAATCATCCAGGATCCCTCCCTCATCCCCTTTACTTTCTCATGAGCATAGTACCCCCACTTGCTTTGCTGTGTGGCTGGAAGGTCCACATTCAGTCTGATTGACTAGACCTCTTATAACACAAGACAAACTAAATAGGGGCCATACCGTCCTTTAATTTGTTTCCAAGGATGCATGCCATTGTTCTCTGCTTCCTTCATCATCCGTGCCAAAATACAGAGAAAAATGAAGTAACTGTTGCTGGACTTGTACAGGGTGGGGACCTGCTGTTCACAACAGCAGCTTTTCGCCAACTCAAACATTAACAAAGACGTTTTACTAACACTTGCCAGACCCTTCAGACCAAGCCAAGGAACAGTAAAGCAACTGTTCTAAAAGAATAAATAAAACAGGAGAGATTGTAAGTAATAATAAATGCTAATATCCCAAACGCAATAAGATGCAATCCACACAACTCAAAAAAACACAACGCATTGCAACTATGTGCAAAGTATCTTTACAAGATAATAAAATCAGAAGTCTTGATGAAAAATAAGAGTCAAAACCATATTGTAATTAATTCTATTGTTACATAATATAATGGAACATAACATTTAAACATGATTTCTTAAATAAATATAGCAAATCTAGGGATACTGCTATTTACTAAATATTGTAAATATATTTTACAAAAGTATAGCCATCAAGCTTGGCTAGAGGAGAATCAGGATTAATTACTAAAAACAGGGGACTGTCAACATGCAATTCTACATTTTTATACATTCATCTACTTACCAGGTTCTTGCTGTAATAATCCCAGAGTATGGTGACAATAGAAAGGTTCAAGTCCCAGGAACTACACAAAGTTAAACAGCACTGAAGATGCATTCGTAAGTGTTCCTCTAACACGCCAGTCTTGAAAAGGGAATAAGAAGTTTATCATAGGTGGGGAGCATCACCTTGTCTACACATAAACCTGATACTACTAGACTCTTAAGAATAATTTCCTAATATAATTTTTAATTTAAATTACATAACATTGAGTAAATGCATCTGCTAATACAAGTCATGAACTAGAAGATAAAAGCTGAAAATTGCATCCTGAAACCCAGCCAATATAACAGTTCATCACCATTTCAGGCATCCACAGAATTGTAGACACATTAAGATAACAGCCAGCTCAATATTGTGAATCTAACTTGAACATGACTGCATGGTGCAGAATCTTGCTAAAAGGTATATGGTGACATTAGCTATACTGTATGCAAGCTAACACTTCAGCCCTTCTGTTACGCAAGTCCAAAAGAAAGCTCATTTGCCACTGATACAGAGAGAAAGTGCAACTATTTGAGAGCTCATGTTTGTCTTAACAATGTTCCAAACAGGAGGATCTTTTCTTTTTGAATCATGCTCCTTCTCAACCCCCTGCAACATGGCTATAAAGCTAACAACCCAGACAACTCTAAATCAAGGGCAAATAAGAGTCTGAAACACTGCGGGGGAAGGAGGGAGGTTTGTACACAAAAGGAAAGCGGCTCATAGGAAAGAAAATAGGAAATGTCAAACAATTTGAACACAGTGAAGTGTTCAGGTTGTAATTGTGGGATACTGAGAGTGGGATTCATCTCATTCAACTTCTGATGTCAGCAAAACTGGACTTGCATGGGAGCTAGGATATTAGGAGCTCCCAGCTCAGACTATTTAATTAGCCTGTTTTAGAAATTGGGATAAATATAGGATGATAAGCTCTGGAAGGGCTTTACTGTCTCCACTGGCTGTAAAAGTGGTTTAGTGGAGCAGCTTGTGTGTAGCTGTCTTAAGAAAAGACTTTTACACATGTAAGTCTAACATCTCCAGGATAATAGCAAACTTGTTCTGTCACAAGAGAAACCTGTGACCTACTTCTAGCTTTCAAATACACCTAAACACCATACAGGCCTGGAATTTCTAACAGCATAAAATAAGCTAGAGGAATAAAAGGGTTCATTAAAAAAGTATATACAGGATGAGTTTTATGACTGAAAATCACAGCCCCAGGGAGTGGAATGAAGGAAACCATGTCTCAGATAAATATTGGGAAATTTTCCCATTCAGTTCTGATTACAGTGCTGGGTCCTGAACTATGCCCCAAGCTCATCCAGCTCAGAAAATGCTGAAGAAAAAAAAAAAAAAATAAAAAAAAAAAATAATCACTGATGCCAGGTGATGGTAAAAGATATCATTAGGTATCATTGGGTTGTGTTGGGTTTTACTGTTTGTTTGTTTGGGGGTTGCTTGCTTGCTGCTGTTGTTTTAAAATAGTCTAGCATTAAGTACCTGTCACTTAGCACTTACCCACAATGCTACTTCTTATAGCTTACAATGTCTTTGAGCTGCTTTTTTGCCTTGTTTTCAAGGCTACCCATGCTACACAAAGCGGTTGTAACTTACTAACTTATCTCTACCCTGCTACACATTCATGCGGAAAACATTATTTGCTACACTTTATCAGAACACTGTAAACAATTACTCCAATCATCTACTACTTCTAACTACCTCAAACTTCTAAACATGCCTGCCTTCTCATGAGCAATTAATGTAGGGCATATAGCTTCTAAGGAGGTATATTTCTGCCACTTGAAATTGAAATGGCAGTTTCAGTTGTCGTAGAAAATTATATATACAAGGCATTACATATAACATACAAACCCCACTGAAACAGGAAAAGAAACTCTTCAAGAGAGACTTGTTAAAAGATGTACAGAATAAGCGTGCAAATATAATAAAAATGGCTACAAGACAGGTGATGTTCAAGTATTGTTTTTAGGTGTAACATAACTGTAACTATTAAATTAGTAGTCTTCCCAAAATAACTATACAAAAAAAAAAAAACAACAGTCAGAACCTCAGCCATTTTCAACAGCTGCTGTTTTTTAATGAATAAAAGTTATGATATAAAACAAAAAAAATTGCAGCTGAACATATCTGTTTCTCTAGAGAGTTACTTAGTTATGAAAGACGTAAAAAAAACACCCCCAGAAAACAAACACCCAAATCAAAACATATACCCTTTAGAAACAGAATGCTTAGTCTTAAAGCTGTAATTTGTGCACAGGATTATATTTAGGATCTAATTCAACAAAAAGTGACTGCTTCAGTTAAATTAATTCAACAATAAAAGTGTTATTGTGAGCAGCTTCAATTTCAACTATTATTTATCTAACCAACAATAGTTTCAGAAGTTTCCAAAACAGAGATAGTACTGAAGGGTTTATCTCAAATTTAATATGAAAGTTCTCCAGACTTCAAATATCCCTGGGATTAATAGATTCTTTCATTGCTCTTTTGCTTAAAATGGTCTCTTGCACTGCTGGATATACTATCAGAACTCTCGAGGTAGTCAGCTTTTAATTTATCACAGAAGGGAGGAACACCAGATATCATCAAAATGATAGTACTATCTAAACACAACATTTTTCTCTTATGACCTCCTACTGTAGTAACAAAATTGGTTTCCTAGAACTCCAACAAATACTTCTATATCTCCTTTAGAGTAGAATTAAAGAAGAAAATACAGTGAAGGTATAACAAAATTGAGGCAGAAAGGAAACAACACAAAGCATTTATTTTCTAAAATGAGGAGGCTAATAAGACAGACTGCTATTAGTTCTTACAAACAAGAAAGCTTTTGATTCTCACTTACAATACAACTTTGCAAACATAAATTCTTACACTGACAAGCCATGAATGTAGTCAGTTTGATGTTCCCTAGTATACAAGTATAGCTGTTAATATTCCTAGTATAATTTTCATTTTGTACTACAAACAGCATTGTAAACCAGGTATACATTTGTCATTAGCCCAGCAACAGAAATTCAAATTACAACAGAGGCAGGGAATACCTCATGTAACTAGTTTCCCCATAAATACCCTTTTTTAGTATTACAGATGGGAGATCTTTCAAACAAGCAACTGCCTTCAACTCTATCCATCAAGAATTATAAAAAGAGAGAGCAGTTCCTGGCTGAGAAACTCACCAGTCTATTTACTGTTTGAAAGGATGTATCCAAGGAAGCAGCACTCTGCATTTTCCCAGGTGTCTATTATTGTTCCCATCTTTATTTACAGATCACAAATAGAATATTTTTGCTTCACATCCCCATTGGTCCCCTACCCTGAACAGCATCTTCACATCTTATCCTTACTCAGAAACAGGCAGACTATAACCTTATAAAGTTCCTACCTGAAGACAAGGCACTGCAGCACGCCTCTGTCAGCTTCACCTGGACATGGGACACCTTCCTCAGGAAGTCTTTATTGCCCACAAATTTAGGCATATGCTGGATGAAGGTGGCTCAAACTGGTAGGGATCACTAAACAGTTTTACTGAAACTACCAATACGCTGTAGGTTTAACACTGGTTACTCATTCCAATACTTAGCTGTCCTAAGAATGTTAAAGCTAACTCCAGCTTCTGGTGATTCATCATCATTCTTTTCCCTGTGACAATGCTACCTTACCCTCAAAACCCAGGTCTGCAACAGTGCCTATCATCTCTCATAACACAGAGATTGAAGCTTACATGAAGAGAAATTGACAGTTACTGGTAGGAGAGAGATTACCAATTTACATTACAAATGTATGATCTGCACCTTTTTCAGATGCTTTTGAACTTACAGAATTATGCATACTTGATTTTATCTCCATTTCCTCCCCTTCCTTTCCATATTCCCATTCTCCTCCTGAACATGTAGTCTACAAACTTTTGAAGATAGGGAGCAACAAGCACAAGTGCCTTAAAAGGATGATGGACACAGTATGTTCTAAACATAATTAGGTTTTAAGCTCCCATATACTTAAAAATTAAGTTTCTAACCACCAAGTCCTGACCTCTCTTGCAAATGAGTGATTCTGCCTTATTATTTCTTCTAACTTATTTTGCACAGCTATTACTATGCATAGTATGGACAACAGAGGATATATGCTGAAAAGTATGGCTCAGGTAGGTTTTACTAACAAACAAGCCATGCGTTAGTGGATAGTATCATCAACACATTCCTGTTTTTCATTCAAAAGAGCACTGTTCTCCCTTTTGCTTTTTCCTGCTTCTCCATGTTCCATTTCATTATTGAATTCTTGATATCCCATTGTGTTTCTCATTCTTACATTTTTTGGTCTCAAAAATACTCAGAGATATAAAAGAATAAAAGGTAAGACTGGCCATACGAAGCCAACAGATCAGCAGAGAAGACAGACACTGCCTACTGATAAAAGAAAATCTTCCTAGACGCTGCTAAGAAGGCTGGTGTTTAGGGATAGGAAGCAAGATGCATTTTTTCAACAAAAGTACCTACATGCACTTGCGCATGCACATATAGGGACTAATGCTCTCCGAGAAGTATTTCCTACAAGCAAGGAAAATAAACTAGAAAGCTTCTTAAGACAACTGGGAACAGTTGCAAACATGTCCTTGGCAAATGAGGGTTTGTTTTAATTCTAATAGCGATTGTCTTTAGAAATTAAATCAGGTAATTTCCTATTATTGTCTCATGATTGACTCATACAAATCTTCTGAACTTGGTCATCTAGCTGACTTGCTAAACTGTCTAAAATTCAATACTTGTTTAACAGAAGCATCAAAGAGCTGAATCTTTTACATATACTCAACTTCAGAGTAATTTTTACTCCAAAAAAAATGTTCAAGAGAAAAGACAAATATTTTGAAGAAAAACATTAACTACACATGTCTTCTGTTTCTGACGTTAGTGACATACAAAAAATGCAACACAGGAAGGTATCTAATAAGCTACTCATAATTTCTATGCCTCTTGCCTAATCTCTCCAGTTTCTCTCACAAATAGTAAGCACCCAATAAGTGATGTTATCACTGTAGTTTTAACGTATATGCACAGTGTGTATTCAGCTGCATACTGTGAAATCATTCAAAAAGAGTTAACCTTTTAAGCTGAAAGACTACATAAACAAATGTGCTTACGTACAGCAGGATTTTTCAACTTTTTAATAATTTAATGAATCAACTATCCAAACGACTACAAAACATCTTTTTGTAAAAACCGTAATAAGTATTGTTCCATACTCCAGCTTCAGCCACAGTTGCTGCTATGAGTGAGGCAGTAGTAATAAAAAGAAACAACTGTCTCCTTGACTACTTTCAATAACAGAACTTTGCAGAATTTTTTTTTTTATCTGAGAAAGATGTTTATTCCCTTCTTAAGCATACAAAAATTTTTATAGGTGTTGCTGATACAGCATTTGCAACCTGTACCATGCAACTTCAGAACAAATTTATAGAGCTGCAACGTAACATATTTAAAAGCATGATGAACAGCATATTTAAAAGCATTTTAAAAGGAGGTCAATTCTGACCTCTGGGCCATGAAGCACTGCGTTAACAGTTCTGCAGAAAGAAAAATGATAAGGTATGAAATGAGTGCTCAGAAACTAGAACCTTATCAGTAAGAGCTCGATTCAAGCCTGTAAGACAAATTGCACAGCAAGGCAAGTCACCTTCCTGCTGTGATGAGGATATAGCTGAATTTTCAATGCAACTGACTATCGCCTTCATCATGTCTCCTCAACTTGATATCCTCACATTCAGTATGTGGTTTACATTTTCTAAGCATCCAGTTCTTATTCTGAATACATCTTGACTGAGTAGCCATATACCTACCCTTCCAGAATAATTATCTTCTTCCTTTACCTGACAATTTAGCATCAAGCACAACCACTTTTAAGCAAGTGTAACTGCTAACAAGGAGGGAACTGTATGCTGCCATAGCTCACCAACATCAAGGATGCTCATTTACCTTGATAAAAACACTAGAATTCCCAAAATATACTTATCAGGTGGACTTTGTTTCATGTAGTGTCTTTTCCTGAAAGCATCCCCGACACATTCCTTGTTCATTATTTCTTTCTTTACACACTTACTTGAGCATCGGTGGATTTTTTAAGGAGTTCTTCCACAAATTTCCAGTTGGATTCCTTCTGTTTCTGAAAAATAATGATTATCAGCAAGAAACAGCATTTGTATTCCTCACACGAATCATTATAGAACAACATGAAGATAAGGAAGCAAGAGATTTTCAGAAATTTTTCATTTCATGACTGCTTACTGTAGTCATCACTGAAAGTAACTTTTCTGTTTTATGAATGTAATTGATAACTATTCTAAAAATTAGGCCTCAAAACCAAATGAAGAGCAAAAGAAATAAAGACACAATTTAAACTGCTTTAACTTGACTCATTTGCAACCCCAACTTTCGCTTTAAGTGAAGAAGCAAAACATTCGGGCATTTTTGATTTGTATGAGCAGTATATCTTACAATTTCTTTAACATTCTGTAAAAGGAAGATGTAAGTGGTAAGAAGGAGAAAGAGGTACAATCTCACCTTTTCTTGTTTTTCCCTTTTCAATGAAAAAAACACTTCTAAGTTATATTTCCCTAGGCCAAACACTAAGAATTCTTTTAGCCAGTTCAGTAAGAAGTTAGCCATTTGGTAATGGCCTATAGAGATAAAATACAGGATATGTCAAATATGGCCCATAATTCATACTCTTCAGCTTGGGAAGACAGAGATCTATCCATTCAAATCAACTAGACCAAGCTAGTGAAGTAAGAGAGTTGCAAGGTGAAGTATATTAAGAAGGAAGGGACAAAATATATTTAGGCAAAGTAGGAAAGAAAAGGGTAGAAGGTTTTGCAACTAAGACTATTTCCCAGGAAAAAATGTGAAAGGCAACCAAGCCAACATACTTCCAATTCTAGGAGGTCCAATAAATAAATAAATAAATAAATAAATAAATAGATAGATAGATAGATAGATAAATAAATAAATAAATATCTCTTGCACTCAGCTATATATGTAGCTTGTGTAGATAACTAGATGTGTGAACACAGATCTTTCATCAGTGTCCTGCCTTATACTCATTCCCTCCACTACCACAACTATTAAGCCTTATGAATTATTCTGAAGATATCTATTCTGTAAATGTATAGAATTAACAATAAAGAGCATCTTATGCTTTGGTAATTGAAATACAACTACTTTAGAGCAGCAACACCATCATGTCCCATCCTCCTCTGCTATTGATTGTACTACTTAATGCTGTGACTTCGTGACAATTCCACACAGAACTTTAGAGTACCAAGAGACTTTTAAAGATGAACTCTTTAAAAATATGTACTAATACTTACATACAATAATTTGACTATTGGTGGCTTTATATTTTTGCACAACAAGAGTTATGAAAGATTACTGATGGAAGCAAGTGCAGTCTATGGACCATCCATGGAAAAAATATGAATGAAAGGACAGATCTGCAGAAAATTACACTATAGCTGTGATTTCACAATTCAGGAACTTGAGCTGTATCAACTAAGAAGTCTCCACTGCTTCCTCCTCACCCTGCCAGATGCTCTTCCTGCCCTCACAGCTGTAGCCTGCCACTGCTCAGTTGTTCTGATACTTCTGTTTGTGGGACACAGTGTGAACCAGATCAGTGAACCAACCTAGAGCTTTAGCAGAGAAAGAATGAAAAGGGGAGGAGAGCCTGAACTAGGTCATAGAACAGGAACACAAATAATTGTGCCGGAATAGTAGAGAGCATATCACGTGTAGGGTGGCAAACAGAACGTAAGCTGTGACTGATGCCTAAGCCTTTGTAGCAAGAAACCAGAGCTAGCAAGCATCCTGTCAGGAGAAACATCTCCTGACAGGATGCATCAAGAAGTAACCAAGGAGTAAAGGCTGCATTTCAATAATGAGTAAAAGCCAGGAAGTGCAGAGTCAGCATTCCCAGACAGTTCTAGCTAGTACTTCCATCAGATTTGTGTCTACTGTCTATTTTAGAGCTTGACATTATGTGAACTCCTATACACTGTCATAGTCATACTGCAGACTCCATGTAAATCTAGTCAACTGCTCTAAATCCAGATTTATAAGAGATGAGTAGATATTAGAGAGTCATGCTAAATGGCTACAAAACCTCTTAATGTCCGGATCAGCTTGCTCAGAACATTCTTTTAGTACTCACATAGTCCAAGTACACACGAGCTATACAAAAGATGTTTATTGCCAAATTTCCAGCTCAGCTGCAGTATGCAGATCTCTTTACAAGATCCTGGAGTAATCTAGGGCAAACTCCTGACATGAGCAGGAGTTTATTACAAGACTGCACCCAGGTTCAACCCGAACTCAGGAAATAATGACACCAACCACCTCCTGCACTAGCCTCAATCATCTTTGATATTTTAGCAGACCTGCATCATTCAAATCCCACTAGATTTACATCCTAACAGTATTCCCTGCTACACTGTCAATATGGCATGGCAACTGTGTACAATTCATTCTTGTCAGACAATACACAGAATCTACATCTCTTACTGCAAACCTGCTGGCTTATAACAACCTCCTTCCTCTTCCAGTGTGCCCTAAAACCAACTAAACCTAGAGACTTTACAGTGCATAAAAGTGCTGCTAAAACCAAAAACATAAACTAAGACCCTCCGGGTTTTACAGGAAGAAACTTTTTCAAGGACTAACAGCTGACTACCTGGAAGACCCATACTAGGCTTCTCATCTTGAAGTCTGTGTTTGCATATCTTGCCATGTAGTCATTTCACATTACGGTATGCAAGGCAAGAATTCTTAGCCCCAGGTAATTCTGCCTATATTTTCCTAGCCCACAGTATATTGAAATTGACCCCTGCAATGTTCAGAAGTAGCAAATTTCCTCATCAGGTCCCATTTGGATTTTAAATGTACAAATCTGCTTTTCAGAAGAGTGAAGTGAGACCTGAGTGAGGGGTTATGGAAAGAGACATGTACTGTATATCCCTTAGAACAGTCTCGAAGAAACCTGGCCAAAATTTTCTAGTTTTAAGAAAAATGGTTTCAAGTATATGAAATATATATTCAATATATATAAATCATTGCATGTTTGAAATTACATTATATGAGCTAACGGGGAAGAAATAAAAGGAAGCAAGTCTGAAACCTATTTAGAATTTTAAAAGCTTTCATAATAACCTCAAGGCCATGCAGACCACATTAAAAAATTTAAAACCTTCCACAGATGACATAGGCTTAGAGGCAATTTTTGCTACACAGCACATGAATAACCATCATTATGACACATCACCCTCCCACCTCTGATCACAGTTAATTAAAAGAAAGCATGTGTCATGAAGCTATCACATCAGATGTTTAACCAACAAAACAGGACTACACTGAGCCCTGATGTAATAATTCTACTGACTTCACAAATTTATAATCACAGACTATTTTATCTTAAAATATTCAAAGAATGTTTGAGGCTGTAATTTGAGGGAAGGAAGAACACCTGAAGAAATGCTTATGATCAACTACCTATGACAGACTATATTCTTGTGTGTGAAAAGTCACTGTTACTGATAGATTTTTTTTGTAAGCACCAATGGCACTTAAGAGAACAGAGATCCCTGGACAAACTCACAACCACACTCTGATGCAAAGCACAGCTAACAGTTTGAACATAAAGGCTACTGGAATCATCAAGAGGAAAGTGCAGAGGATGGTCTCATGATTTACAGATAGAGATTTGGAAATTATCTTTTCACAAATGGGCTCTAAGGAAAAACTGTTATTTAATCTTGGGCAAGTCACTTCCTGTCACAGTGCCTCGAGATTCCTACTTTAAAATAAGAACAACAAGAATTCTTTTTTTCCATTCTACATCTGCTTAGCTTATTTAAATAATATAGTGCCTGGGGCAAAAAATATTCTCTCATGAGGCTAAATATATAGTATGCATCAGTACAAGAGACAGGAAAAAATTCCAATGATCAAAGTAAACAGTATCACTGCATTTTGATTAGGGCATAAAACATAAGAAACCCAGAATAAATATCTGCTTCGCTCTGGTTTCTATATTCAACCTGGGAATAACCTTTCTCTCCATTTAAGCTCCTCTATAAGCAATAATTCTATCTAAAGTTCCTCTGAAATACATGACGGGCTGTGGTCCTTTCTGACTACCATAGTAATGGGGCAAAAGCACCAGAAGCTTGGGACAACCTTCAGTGTAACAATCAGAAGTGGTCTCCAATTTTTCGACATACGAATGCGTAAGAAGTTGCTTCATTTTGCCCTGGTATTATCAGAAAAGTCCGAACAACATTGTAATGCGTAGCCTGCCATGGGATCCTAAGGATCTGTCAACCCACAAGCAGTGGAAGCGTAAGTATCCCACACTCATCAAGTCCCCTAGTCACCCAGAATGGTCATGAGTTTTACAACTAAGTATTCAAGCAGTAAGTTACACCTTCTCTATATTTTAGTTTTTTGACAAATTAGGGAATTTGCGAGTTAAAAATAAATGAAAATAATCCTTAACTTTATTGGAAAGTCTAATTTTACCTATGATTAAAAGTATTCACAGAAGTTCAGCATTTTTCATTCTTTCTCTGTTTATCTACTAATGCTTTTAAAGATCCAAAGAAGATGGGGAGGATTTTAAGTTATCAAAACAAATTCATCAACTGATGTGATCAGACTCTTCCTTTTTTACAGATTTGCGGTTTACACATGTGTTCCAATGTTTTAACCTTTCCTCCTAAGTCAGATTAGGAAATCTTGACAAAGATCTTAACAGAAAAAGGGTATGACCTTTCCAGCTTTAAATTAAAAATATTAAATTACAAATAACGAAAGACACTTTACAAGAAACTGCAATTAAGCTAAATTCATGGAAGGAGCAATCTACAGCTGGTGCTTGGCTAACTAGTGAATATAAGCAATTCAGCTGAAATGTAAAAAGAAAAAAAAACCAAACAAACCAAACCAAAACCCCAAACAGACAAAAAAACCCCAAACACTACAGTGAGGCAAAAGATAAAAGAACAGAAAACCAGATGACAGAAGACAGCATGACCTAATTCTCCCTAGTAAGAAAACCATTAGGAAACAAAAAGCCCCAATAAATCAAAACACTAGATTTCTGGGTCTGCAGCTATCTCTTTGGCTTTTAGTCAGCTCCCTCTATGGTCAGTTAAGAAAAATTGACAGCTTTCACACCTCTTAAAATGACACCTCATCATACCATTGCTGTGATGCAGAGAATGCTATTAGAGTGGAGTTTGTCCAGAGCAAAGCTATTGGTTTAAAGAATAAAAAAGTAGGATTAACAATTACACAGTCAATGTCTGAGGTTTATACTTCATGGGGTATAATCTAATGTGTTCAGTTCCTAAAACAAAACCAGTGAAGCATTTATCCTGCAGGCAGGCAGTTTTAAAACATACGTTACATCATTAAGTCTGTGTGTTACTAACTAGTTGGGATATTTCAAGTTTTCTTAATACACTAATCTACTGAATATCTGGTATATAACATCAATATGTCAAGGGCTCTTAGAATGTTTACTGACTTGCACAAAGCACACCTTAACACCACCAATCTCAAAGGACTTTCTTCAGGAGTGTGAGAATTTCTTTATTAGAACATGAATTTTTGTCTATCAACAAACATAACGAAAATCAGACACCTCAATAAATTATAACAACTTTTAGGTATTTAGGAAAAAAGCATACCTACCTTTTCATCTAGGTTTCCATTACGGTCAAACTGGTAGAGTGAGGCCAGATGACAACTAATCCACCAGCTAAAACTCAATGGGTCTTTACACTGAACTGTTTCAAAACCAGACATCCTTTCAGAACTACTCGGCCTTTCAAAGATATTCTTTAGAGTTCTGTTCACCAAGCTCCAGAAACTCTGTAGAAAACGCAAAACTAAATTTAAACTGTGTTGAATAACAAAGCCTATGTTAACAAGTCTGCCTACAGTACTGTGCTACTGATTAATTTGCTTTTATAGAGAATAAGCGAGATGGCAGTCATTTAAAGAAAATAACAAAAAAACAGTGTTCAGTATTACCAGAGAAAATCGGGAGCTACTTTGGAATGTCTTCTCTAAAATGCCAGCAGAAAGCAACATGAAAGGACAAGCTTTGGTAAGAAGGAACAACACGTGCAAAACTTCACAGACAAAATTACAAGCTTTAGGAATGCCAACGTGCAGATGGAATGGTGTACCAACACTCAGATGAGAGAAATTAGAGTTCGTTAATGAAGACTTTTATAACAGATTTTTGAAAAACTTTTAGTGGCAGACTAAACTAACCAAGAGAAATACAGCAGTATATAGCAGAGAATCAGTCTGAAAGACAGCAAACTGAGGTTCAAATTCCCTGGTTTATTTCGAATCTGTTCTAGCACTGACAAACTGATTAATTCTCTTTGGCTCAGATCCCTGTCTATCCCACATACTGCTTCTTACAGACTGTACCTATCATCCCTAATTATACGAAGCTCTCTGGGACTTCTTTGCACCTGCATTTCACCCACCTTAGTTGGGTCCTGATCTTAATGCTGATCTCTTATGCTTCAATGTGCTACTGCAAACACTTAACACTTACGAAGTTCCACTTGTGCTGTCCACCATCACATCTGTTGTCATTCATGAGTAAACAGCTATCAGTACAAACACTCTACTGTGAATTTCTTCATTCTATACTAAGTGAACTCTGTGCAGTACTTATTGCATAGAGGGCAGGTTTGGTTTTATAAAGATTATTTTAGAAAAATTTCAACGGATTTTGACACTTCTTAGTATTAATTCAAAGAAACATCATATCAATTCTAATCAGAGGTCAAGAAAGAAAAAAAAATCAAAATACTACGAAATATTAGAAAAGGAAAAGAACAAAATAGAAAACATCATTATTCCAACGCATAAAAACATATGGCCACCTAACTTGGAATACTACACGCAATCCTTGTAGTCTGCCATTTGAGACAGGATCTACTAGTATGGAAAAAGGTTCAGAGAAGGGTGACAAAGATGCCCACAGGTAGAGAATGGTGATTGTAAAAAGAATGTCTGATACAGTAAGACTTTTCAGCCTAGAAAACGTAGAAGGTAGGAGATAAAAAAAAGTCACATAAAGTCATATTGGTATAAGGAAGGAGAACAGGTAGTGATTGGCTCTTTCAATTAAAGTATAAGAGGTATAAAAAGAAGTCAGCAACTACAGGATCAAAAACCAAAACCCAGGTTGGTCTTGTCTAAGTAGTTGAGGTATGGGTATCAAAGACCAAAACATGGGCTGCATATATCATTGGTCTGACTGTACTCGTGTTTCTAATGCTTGGAGATGAATCACTGCATGACATAACATAGAAACTGAAAATATTTTTTCTTTTTTCTAATAGGTAAAGACAGTTTCTTTTCTTTTGTTCTACCATATTGCTTTCAGAGTCTGTTCCTTTGCTTTACTTTCCTCAGTACAAGGAGCACTCTATCAATACTCTACATCATAACCAAACAGTACACTGCAAACCTAGAATCAGGACTCGACACACATTGAAGATGGAAACCTAAAGCATCATAGTTAGCATGCAGTCCTCCTAACACAAACACGAACTTCAGTTCCATCATATGTGAACTCATGCATTCATGGCAATCTGGGAACACTTGGCAACTGCATTGCATATGTAACATGCATGCATATGTAACAGTATTCTTCCATTACCTCTGTGTGAGACCCTTTATTTCTATGGTCCAGCAGCTGAATAAGTAGAACCCATAATTCTTTAATACAGGTACAGGGATAATGGTGACTAATTAGAGCCTCAGAAGGTCTCACCTGAAAGAGAATAGGACAATTATCCAGAGAATTGTCATTTTTAGATTGCATTCTATGTACCAATATTTTAGTTGGTTGGGGTTTGCTGCCGTTACATAATACAGCTAAAATTCCACATTAGAAGGTGCATTATTTCATTAAAATCCAAACTACATCTCATACAACAAAGACCATTTCCTAATGCTACATAAGTTACAGGTGTCCTATTTCTTATTTTCTTCTAAGCCACTTTCAAAAATTATTTAATCATATGAAAATGGAATTCTGAGGGCTAAATGAAAAGGAATTGCAATAAATACTGATTCATTGTCTGACAGTATGGAAAAGATAAAATGATTAGATTTTCTTGATGTTCTTGGAAGATAAGGAAGATTTAAGACAATTTAATAGCTATTATTGTTGTTATTTTTAACTGGAAAATACTTAATGACTAGGCATAAAGCTAGTAGAATATGTTTTTGTTGGCATGAGGATGTTAATGTTCCCACAACATTTCACAAAATCTGCTTTGCTGTAAACTTACTGCAAGGCATTCTTTTAATATGCAGAAAACAGCATATTTCACGTTGTGTACGTTATTTGATTACTATTCCATATTTAGCAAAATTCACTCAGACTGATGCATTTCAAATGCAAAGCAGTCTTCTTTTGATTCATCCTTCAGCTTTACATTCCCTGAATTGTGAAACAAAACAGCACAAGGAATTGCTAAATACATAAAAATTCTGTGTGTGCTTTAATGTTTTTAAGACCTACCAGCACTGTATTTGAAATAATCATAGTATAGACAAAACTTTACTTGGGCTGTCTTCAGACCTATGAATCCACTGAACTGCATTCAGAAGTGGCAAAAAACAGTGAGAAAACTTTTGCTGAAATCACATAATTAAGCACGTTTTAGCTTCAGCAGGGACACAATGCAGAAATGTAGAAAGAAAAGAGGCAAGAAAAGGCAGCTCATACTCAGTTTATCCCTAAACAATGAGTAGGTCCAAGTCTGAATAATCGGCCCTTCTAAAGCACTTCTAATAGTCACTTAGAGAGCCTAATTCATCTAACTCAGTGCAGGAGAAAGAACTGTTCCTATCCTTCCTTGACAAGATAAAGAACCTAGGGTGACTAGTTTAGACAACTGACTCGTAGGCACCCAGATCTGATGAGGTGAATCCTGAATTTTTATAACCTCATTCTTTTCCTGATCCATTCATGCACAGCTGTTCTCAAATCACACTGGTACTTAAAATAATTTCTGAATTTGGAAACCTAATGGTGCAAATTAAAAACAAAATCAAAATACACACAATGCCAGTGACAGCAGTAGTGTGTGAAAGAGACATTAAAGTGCAAGTAAATGACTAGAAACCACACTCCCACAATTAGAAGAACAAGCATATAAACAATAATTTCAAATCTGTGCAATATTCTATAAGCACTCAGACTTTTTATTTATCATCTACAACTACTGTTTTCATACAGCTCCAAATCAGGTTTAAATATAAAATAATTACAAATACTGAATTCATTTATAAGTGACATATAATTAGTTTTCCTCTCTCTGTAAAGCATACTTCTTAGCCTACAAAATTGTCAGGGTGAACCCTGACAATTTATTTTACAATATCATGAAGACTGAAATATTTAAAATAATTCTATTATTCATACTCCACATAGGCTTTTAAGAGTTTTTCCTGTGCCTACACCTCCTCATGCTTTTAGTTAAAGATCTGTTGTGAGAATCTCTCAAGAACCTGAATTAATCTTATGCAAATATTATCTTAAGAATAAACATCAGTGTTACCACTAAAGTCTATTGAAAAATTCATTATTTAATGACTAACTGCTCAAAACTGAAGCGCCTCAAAAATATTCTGGTTATGACTCATCACCAAAGAACAAAACAGATTCCTCAGAAAGGAGAAGTCTACTTATTACAGATGCACTATAACACGAGCATTTTACAAAAATATTAGGTAGATAGACTATCTCACAAGTGAGAGTTTTAGGCCTCTTACATGGAGTGCCAGTTGTTGCAGCATCTAGGTTTCTTCATCTACTACTTGCATCTACTACTGTGGTCTTCTACAAGACTGCAATATGTCTTCTGCTGGAGACATGCAGTATCCATCCAGGATAGAGACTGCCTAGTAGTATCAAAGTAAGACACTATACAGGTACTGGCTAGACTAAGGATCAGAGACATTTCTTCAGAGATAGTCTGAATTCCTCTTGCAACGTCCCCCAGTTCAGTACCTTGGTAAGAATGGTTATAACTTCAAATTACGGTACTTTTGGGACAATAGAGCTCTGGTGCCATATATATGCCTGCTGAAAATGAAACTAAAATATCCAAGGACATATATTTCTATGTCAAATGTATCTCAGAGCACAATGGCCTCAGTTACTGATCTAAGTAATGCATCTTGATACCAAAGCTGCCCAAGAAAGAGATCTGATGAGTCTGGAGGATCAGTGTTTACATCTCTCCTCCTAAGGATACCCACATACGTTAAGAACTGCGCTTCTGAATATTCTCAGCCAAAAGCTTAATGACATGTTTTAATGATGAGCTGACACTGTCATCTATTATGGGTACCAGTTGTGTTCCTAAAACTTTCGAGAGACTTATTTCAATTACTTATTATAACAATGAATGCATACTAGAGGAGGCACCAGCTGAAGAGACGTTATCTAGCTCAAGCACAAGCTCTACTTCAGAAATTAATCTCAAACAGAACTAGATTGGCCTAAGCCCAGAGAGAGCTGAAGAAAAAGTGGTGGCAAAACAATCTCTCTGTAACGTGTCTCTGTGGAAGCAGAACGAATCTGCCATTTTAACATCTGACATTTGAAAGTCAAGCATAATGGTCAAAAGGTGCTATTTGAATCTTCTTTTTAAAAAATTACTCCCATCTATTTACCTTTTGATAGGGGAGAAGGCTGCAGTATTATCTAATAATTTTATAGATCAAAACTGATTCAAAACAAGGTAACAGCTCTCTATAGATAGTTTAAAAGAACAGTGATCAAAAGTTAACACGGCTATTCCTGCCCCACCCCCAAATAGTAATATGAAAGAAAGGGGACTCCATTTTCCATGTCTTTGTACTGGAAAAACATAAATTATACAGCGGTCAGTGCTACTTATTCTCAGAGTTCAGTCTTGTGCCCATCTAAAGCTGTTTTCATAATGATACAAAGATTACACAGCTCTTTTACTAGCTGCTATATAGAGCTATTACGACTTTCTAGCTTTGGAGTGCTCAAAACAAGTGAGAAAAACACTGCAGCCATAGAGAGAACGAAAAAGAAAAGAGAAGGACAAGTTTTCTCTTGACAAATGTAAAAGCACTGTAACAGAAAGACGAGGTTGCAGAAATAGGAGCAGTGCAACAACAAACCATAATATGACATTCTGTAAGTGTCCAGTTAGCTTACTGCCAGGATTATAGTTATTCTCTTTCTGTTCCTGTTGAGAGAGTTTGAAAAGATTTTTTTTTACATCTATAGCTGTAAACCTTTTAGACTGTGCCATGTTTGGCACTGAACCTGGAACACTGAACTTAGGAAATGTGGCACTCACTTCTGCTCTGTACACAGTGCATTTCAATATTACTCTCTCATTCAACTGCCAGATGGTCATGAATAAATATAACACAATTTGAGCTCCTAACAAATAACACTCTTTAAAACATTGAGATAAAAAGCCATACATAACATTTAAAACCTAGCAGAAGAAGTTATCTATGCATTGTTTCAATATTTAATTCATATTGTTCCTAATACAAGCATATAACTGCCTGTGTCCTATATAAACAGAAAAAGTTACCTTCATATACTTGTTGATGGACAAGCTTATTAGATCAGACATGAGATTTCCACAGTGTGTTTCAAATAAACTGATACTGGTTAAATTCTCCCCCGTCACATTTATGAAATTGTTAGCATATACAACTTGTCCTAAAACACAAAAGAAAATTAGACCTATTTAGTCGCGGGTTTGGCTGTATGAATACAAGAAAGAAATGATTTTTTTTTTCTACTCTATATATTTTCGAATTAGTTTGTTGAGCTGTATGCAATTGTAATTTACAAACTCATTTGGGAAAGTTCTTCCATTCTAAGTTCGAGCTAGTCCCTTCCTTACTACACTGAAGTCTGGTATTATTCTGGTTGACAGTAAAATAGTTTGGCACTTTGCAGCCTTTTATTGGCACAGTTTTTGCAGTGGAATAAAGATTTATTTATCTGCAAGTTCCTCTTTCTCACATGCCAGTGCGCATGTTCTGAAATCATGACATGTTTTGCAGATATGCAAGTTGATGACAAACAATTCTGGAGAGGTCTAACACTTTCCTATGGATGTGTTGATGTAAAAAGCTGGCATGAACATATTCCAACTTGAGCATTTGTAGGCATTATCACAGATAAAATGGTTAAATTAAAAGGCTGTAAGATCTTATCCCACTAGCTTTCAACAGTACAACTCCTTTCACATCAGTGGAACAGAAGATATGTAGAACTAAGCCTGTATTTTATTCATGGAAATGCAGGGTGAAGCCCTGAACCTACTATCCTGCCATTGGTCTTAGTAGTGTGAAGTTTCTACTCAGTATACTTTACACAACAAGACAAGATTACTGCACTATTACTTAGAACTTTATCTAGAAATCAATATAGAATTCTGAACAGCAGACTGCCTCCAACAGTTTTCCTACCCCTTCTCCAAAAGGCCCCCTTAAAAAAAAAAAAAACGGTTATCCCACAGCAGATCATACAAAAACCTTAGAATTATAGAACAACAGCCAATCCACACATCATTCATTAGCACAGACATGCATAAACAGAGAAGATGCTTCAATCTGAGCAAGGCTGTGTTGCGGCAGCACTCAGAGCAGCCAAAAGCTAATCCAAGAGTTCAGATTCAGTACCAGTTACGTGGGCTAAACATACAGTGTGCTCTTTCTAGACCTCAACATTACTCCAACTGTTGCAATTCCTAGATGGAACTTAAGTTGACAATTTATTATAAGAGGGAAGGGGGACTGTTTGTAGTGACACAATGATTACAAAAGAAAATACATTTTTGCGATTTATTTTGCTAGCATGGGCATGCTTCACAAAGCAAAGTTCTCTTCTGTATTTTAGCAGTTCTTCAGCAAACTGAACTACTTTGAAGATGGGTTCTTCAGTTGTATTGCATTCTATGACCTTTTTTATCTAGCTTCTATGAACAGCTTACTCTTATCAATCTTTGTGCTCTTTTGAAGGCTTTTTTAGGAAAAAAAAAAAAAAGAAATTGCCTTGGCTCTTTTTCTTGCTGTATTTTTACAAGCTTCTGTGACTAAGGCAACATTCTTCTTTCGCCCAGTATTTTCTTAGTGTCTCATATGGTTAACAATACAAATTCTCTCTTCTGAGATTCTTTGTTCTGATCCATCCTCTGACACTTTTCCTACACTGTTTCCATCAAAATGTTGTTTACTGTTATGCATTCTGGGTCTCTGCAAAGGCATTTTTTTATGCAATGTCAAAAATGTACTATTAAATATTATGTTGTAAGCATCAGTTGAGCACAAACTTCATCATCTTGGTTAAGAACAAATTCCTAAATAACATTTAATTTCATCTTCATTACATGAAGATTCACGAAGAACCTGCCCTCACTGTATTTGAGTTTACACCATCAAATATAGCTATGCTTAAAAACTACCAAAAGTAGTAAATGATTCTGGATAAATTAAGATGAAAAGTACAGGTAAGTCATATGTACAAGAAGTAGTTAAAGAAAAAAAATCTGCATACTTACTCATCATTTTTTCATCTAGCACATGAAGAACTTCCAATAGCATCCAATAAATATCCAAGTAGAGATGTAGTAAATGCCATGATGGGGGAAAGAGCTGTGATTAGAAATAGATACATTTATTTATTTTTCACATTTCTTTAGCAAATTCTGGATACTCTACTGAGACACACAAAGATGGGCATGCATTATGCCTGCAGTGAATATTATCGTTATCTACATATTGTAACATACAAACATGCTGTTCGGTTAATGAAAAAAAAAAACTAAACACAAAAACAAATAAAACCACAAACCTTCATGACAACTAATTCTATCTGTAGAGCATATTTGTGAAGTCTTGAATCTGATCTAACCTATAATTTAAACACAATGTCTTTATACAAGCTTGACAAGTTAAAGCACCCTTAGTCATCCTTTCCTTTCCAGAAAAGTATTAGGTAGCACACAAAATGCTAAAGTGTGTCTTTCAGTAATTCCAAAATTTCAATATTCTCTTCCTTACAGTTTACATGAAATTACTATTTCTTTCATCAGTTCAACAGTGGCCCTACTGACAAGCTAAACAAACAGGAACATTCAAAATGCTGCTTCTCAGTAGATCATTCCCCTCCAGATACTAGTTTACATAACCTAAGACTAAAGCCCCTTTTTTTCTCTCTAAAAGATTTGAAAGCATTTGTTATTATACATATGCACAAATCTTAATGGTGTATACTTCACTAGTGTTTAATGTTTCAGTGTCTGCTTCCATGTCTGCACTTTTCTTCTTTCTATACCTGATCTTTTCCTATTTTGAGTCAAGATTTCAGAATGTAGGTTTTAAAAAGTGCCCCTTCCCCTGGGACACTCAGAAATTTTAACTATTAGTAAGGACAAACCAGAGGAATTTTTTAAACATGCAATATAAAGTGTAACTTAAATTTCAGCCTGAAGAAATAAGAAATGTTATTCAGCCAAAATTTAGCAAGTTGAATATGTATTGTTACACAAAAAATAATTTTAAATTATAAAAGACATTAACCTTTGCCTGATGTTGAATAGTAAATGCTGCCAAGACACTACTAGGGAGTTCACAAAGGTGACCAATGTGCATGGTCAAAGCATGAAGCTCTTCCACTAGTGTTGATGGTAACTGTGCTTCTAGTTCTTCATATGGATGCAGCATTCCACCATTTTCCTCTTTAGAGGGTTCCAGATACCTGAACACACATACACAGACATACAATCAGAAAATAGGTAACAAGCAGCCACACAAAGTTCAGTACATAAGTTAGTAAATTGTGTGCAAACCTTACCTGAAGATGAAAACTTTCACGTAATTCAAAAACTGAGTACATTGATGCCTGATGCTCTCTGCTTCAGAGTGCAAATTTGCAGCTTGACCTGAAGTAAAAGAGATTGATAGCTTAAAGCAGATGTGCCCACACTATGACTCACATAACATATGCATTCTCCACATTAAGCAAACCAAACCACTGGAAAGCCACCCTATTCTGAGGACAACTTGGGAGGTAGCTGGTGGCGAACACCCACATCTCAATGTCATCTTACCAGAGGGACCCATATTTCATCTTATCATCTCAGGTGCATACCCATATATATAGAGAAAAGAAGGCATCCAGTCCCTCAGGAAAGGCAAGCAGTAAGTGCTGGAAGAAATCATTCAACCATACCACCCTGCTCTCTGTCCGCTTCCAAGACATCTTCAGAAGAGGTATGTGTGAAACAATTTCTCGGCGTCCTTTTCTCTTGGGGGACTTGAGCAGGTAGACTTATTTGGAAACAAGCTTTGTAACTTCTCTTCCTAAGAAGCTACACATTGTTGCACAGTCCCTTAAATGGTGTAATGTCAAGAGCCATCCATTCACAGTCCTGGAGCCTGCCTTTCACCTGCAGCTCTGTATCCTTTCAGCTAGTTATTGCAGCTATGTGTCTCCCTTCCTCTGCTCTCTGAAGCTGTTCTTACGCACCTGCACCTGCAAGCTCAGACACCATTATTACAGCAGAAATTCATTGGAAGCTACTGCCACTGGTGTGAGAATCACTCATAACTCCAACACCTTGCCATGTAGCTTTCAGCTTACATTAGAGAAAAATGAAGCTTGGTGCATAACAAAGCAGAGAGAGTCATTTAAATACTCACTAACTACTTCCCAATAATGTATATATGCAAATGCTTAGCAACCAGTCAGCCTGTAACACTTCTGATGCCAATCACTGGAGCATCATAACTGGTAACAGCAAATAAAGAGTTTGAGCAGGCACCCAGTGAAAGTGTATCACACTAGAAGAGATGGGTGGCAAAAACTCTGTGCCACCTGCTGCAGTGGACTGCATGTCCACAGAAAGGCAGTTGCCTTTGCTCCTCTCCCCAGCTCACCACTGGGGAGTCTTTCTCTTTCCTTTATTGGTCTCTCTCTACTTCCCCACCCGCCATGCCCTCCAGGTAACCTTGAAGCTAACCTATACCACTTGTTACAGACTCCACAAAGTTTTGTGCATATAAGCCTATCTCAACATCTTTCAAGCAACAACACTCGCTGACAGAAGCAAATCAACTTGTACAAGTACCATAATATTCCAGTGCAGAGCCTACCCCCACCTACATCAGAAGCCATAGGATCTGCCATGGTAATGAACCATAGGTTTAAAGGCTCAAATCACTGCTTTAAATGAATTATTTATAGATATTACTGCTGCTTTGTAGCAGAAAAAAAAATAAAAATCTTAAGTTCTCAGAAGATCTGTTTAAGCAAAATTGTGTATTACAGCATTCTAATACAAAATCTTTTATAAAGTGTCATCAATCATTGAACAATGAAATAAGTGGAACAAACCAGCAACATTAGAGTGTTAAGAACAGATCGGGCATTTTCAAAACCAGACAAAACGACACAGAGCATAAGAAAAGATTTTATATGGTTTCCACATTACACAGTTCTTAGTACCAAGACTCCAAAACTCATTAAGACTGACAGGGAATGAAATTAAATGTACAATATTGGTATCTGTATAAACATATACACACAACAAAGATATACTGAAGGGTAACCTGGGGGCTTCAACAGTAGCAATAGCGCATTTATCTACAACATCAATAATAACTAACATCAAACTGCCTGCCTTATAAAGGGGGAACTGAGTCACAGATGTATCAGTGATTTGCTCTAAGTCACAAAAAAGCCTGGTGCAAAACATAAAATCTACAGTTATTTATTTTAGCAGCTTATGTGACAAGAGGAAGAACTGGATAGAGACAAGAGAACCAAGCAGATGCTTAAATTGAAGGGGAAAAGGATTACAGAAGTGTTTCTTGGTGTCCAGCTACCAAAAAAAAAAAAAAAACCAAACAAAAAACACCTCAATTGTAGTTTAAAATAAGATTATTTCCACTTCTGTATTAAACATCAGCAAAATTTGACTTTTAAGATACAGTCAACAAAATCATATGACAGAAACTGGATGATAAATTAATATCAATGATTTACATTGCAGAGCACGCTAAAATCAAACCAAAATAATAACAATGCATAAAACTATTCACTCCTACTCCTATACTAGCAGTGTATCTCAAGCAATGAGAAGATACCATAGTCAGTTTATTTCTGAGTAATTACTGAACTTCTCAACTTGCTAAGTAATTCAGCCTTCAAACTTACAATAAGCCCAAGGCTGCAATAATCCTTCAGAAACATACTACTTCTTGTGCCTTAGTATTTAATTGAAATAAAGCATTTTGTAGCAATCCCATTTTATCAATCCTGCTGCAAAGATAAATTAAGTTTGTAAATAACTTTAAACAAATATTACTAACTTGTTTAAATGTAAGCCAAGAGAAAACTGGAAAAAGTCCCAACCCACTGTCTTTGTAAATAAAATAGTTATTGGGCATTTTGATGCAACTTTACATTTCTATAAATGAGTTAACAGTTTTGCCAAATTCTACCCTAGGGATGACATCTCAGCTCAAGTCAAATTAATGCAAAATCCACCACTGAGGTCAGAAGGGTCAGTATTGCCCTGTGCACCTACTATACAAGCAGATCTGGTTCCAAACTGACTCTCAACATTTTCCCTATCTATTTCACACTATCTTACATCATTTGGCTGCCTGTATTTGTACTTTTACTGCAAGCCTGTGCTGGTTTTATGCTGTTCTGTGGCACAGTCCATGAGCCCTTGGTCAAGAGAGAAAGCACAAGCGTGATCTGCAATAATATATTCCAGTAATGAGAAGATAGTGATACCTATCTCAATGTCAAATTAAATGTGTCAAACTTACCAAAATCAGAAGAACTCGTTTGTACTAAGTCTTCCAGTGTGTATATCTGTTGCCTAATTAAAGGAATACAGAAGTTTATCGTATTTATATAAAGAAAAGTTATTTAACTACATTCTAGTAAGGTCTAAATAGAACAGAGAGAGGTGAGAGGTATTTCTTGCTTTGTATTTCTGAATAATCTTACAGATATGTACCTTAGAAAAGAGTATTAGTAGAAGGCAACAGACACATACAAGTGTGAAGAGATGGCAACAGAATTTTTGCTTGTTTTTAAAATATTAATTACAGTTACAACAGATATAAACCTAGTTAAATATTTGGGGAAGAAAAAACAACCACGCACACAAAATCCCTGAATGCCATTGCTCATAGCTGATCTTTCCACAAGCATAACTCAACTTTATATTTGACCACAGAATAAACCTGAAAGTTAGCCCTCATGGCATACACTCAGAATACACTAAATTAGTTCTCTGTGAATGAGTTCTAGTAAATTCTGTCAGCAGATTTTCCTGCTTAGGCTGCTCTGCTGCTTAACTTGAGCATAAAAGATAAAACAGCAAATGATAGTAAAGGAGAGTGTCTCTAAAAAAATTAAAACTTGAGTTTTGAAGGAGAAGGAAAAAATTTTTAAAGGAGCTGCTAACTGACACTGCAAATGAAAATTAAAAATAGCTGTAACATAGGTAAGTACTCAGCCATGTTCTGCAACAGTTATTTTCAAGTGGTCTTCAAGTATAGTCTCCACAGAGATAACATGGTACTAAACTGAATACATGAAAAGCGCAACTGTGCAAGACAGACTTTTGAAAGAAAATGCTGCATAAATTCAGGAAGAAGCTCTCTGCCTCGTTTCTTATGCAGTCAAAGCAGCAACTACTGAAGGATACTGGGATCAAACCCACATCAAATGTTCTTACTGAAAAAAAAAATAAATAAAAAAAAATCCAAACACACAAAAAAACCCCAAACCAAAACCCCCAAAACCAACACCCCAAAACAAATAAAAAACAGAAAATTCCCCCAAGGATCCAAACCCCCAGATTGTAACCTGGCAGGTACACACTAGAATTGTCTCCCTTAGCTTCTCCTTCCTAGGATAAAATCATAGAATAGTTAGGGTTGGAAAGGACCTCAAGATCATCTAGTTCCAACCCCCCTGCCATGGGCAGGGACACCTCACACTAAACCATCCCACACAAGGCTTCATCCAACCTGGCCTTGAACACCACAAGGGATGGAGTACTCACAACCTCCCTGGGCAACCCATTCCAGTGTCTCACCACCCTAATAGGAAAGAATTTCCTCCTTATATCCAATCTAAACTTCCCCTGTTTAAGTTTTAACCCATTACCCCTTGTCCTGTCACTACAGTCCCTGATGAAGAGTCCCTCCCCAGCATCCCTATAGGCCCCCTCCAGATACTGGAAGGCTGCTATGAGGTCTCCACGCAGCCTTCCCTTCTCCAGGCTGGACAGCCCCAACTTCCTCAGCCTGCCTTCCCTTCTCCAGGCTGGACAGCCCCAACTTCCTCAGCCTATCTTCATACAGGAGGTGCTCCAGTCCCCTGATCATCCTCTTGGCCCTCCTCTGGACTTGTTCCAGCAGTTCCATGTCCTTTTTATGTTGAGGACACCAGAACTGCACACAATACTCCAGTGAGGTCTCACAAGAGCAGAGTAGAGGGGCAGGATCACCTCCTTCGACCTGTTGGTCACGCTCCTTTTGATGCAGCCCAGGATACAGTTGGCCTTCTGGGCTGCGAGCGCACACTGCCGGCCCATGTTCATTTTCTCATCGACCAGCACCACCAAGTCCTTCTCTGCAGGGCCGCTCTGAATCTCTTCTTTGCCCAGCCTGTAGCTGTACCTGTGATTGCTCCAACCCAGGTGTAGGACCTTGCACTTGTCATGGTTGAACTTCATAAGGCTGGCATCAGCCCACCTCACAAGCGTGTCAAGGTCCCTCTGGATGGCATCCCTTCCCTCCAGCATATCAGCCGGAACACACAGCTTGGTGTCATCGGCAAAATTGCTGAGGGCGCACCCAATCCCACTGTCCATGTCAGCAACAAAGATGTTAAACAAGACCGGTCCCAACACCGATCCCTGAGGGACACCACTCGTTATCGGTCTCCAGCTGGACATTGAGCCATTGACCACAACTCTTTGTGTGCGGCGGCCATCCAGACAGTTCTTTATCCACCGAGTGGTCCACCTATCAAATTGATGTCTCTCCAATTTAGAGAGAAGGATGTTGTGTGGGAGAGAGTCAAACGCTTTGCACAAGTCCAGGTAGATGACGTCAACTGCTTTACCCTTATCCATCAATTCTGTAGCCCCATCATAGAAGGCCACCAAATTGGTCAGGCAGGATTTCCCCTTAGTGAAACCATGTCAGCTACCCAAGATTACTTTCAGCCATTTAGTTGAGTTGTGGGGTTTTATTTGCTTGTCTTGTTTTAAAATCAAACCTGAATTTCAAGTATTTCAACCATGTAGAAAGGAAGGCCGTGTAAAGCAGGAGGGCTGTTGAGGCTCAAGGTTAGAGAGACAGTGTCAGAAAGGAGCCAGGAGACAAAAAAAAAAAAGAAATACTCTCCACTGAATTAACAAAAGGCAGAATACAGTGGGCTGATAAAATACAACCACAAACTGGGCATGCCAAGCATAACAAAGATATCATTAGTTAAATAAGTCATTTTAATTTCAATCTGCATTTGTACCTCAAAGATTGATCCTCACGGCTGTTGATCATTAAATAATTTGGTTTGCAAATAAATATTCTGACAGTTTATTAATCAAAGATCTTTATTAATCAAAGATATATTATCTTAATATACCCACTTAAATGGCTATATAGGTCTTACCCATTTTGACTCACACATCATCAATTGTATAAAAAACCCACAAGTAAGGTTTTTTTTAATTGCGCAATTCATGTTTTTAACTTGCTGTTCTACCGTATAATAGTTATTAATTAAAATATTTTAAAATACTAAATAGCCACATTAAATATTTACAGACACATTAAAAAAAACTAGGTTTCTGTAAGCATGTATTTAAACAGTTCAGTTTATGAAGTACAGATGATATCTATTTTCAACCACCTTGTCCTCAAGAATAATTACAAATTGTACTTCTCCCATATGAATTTCTACAATGGAAAAAGGAGTTTTCCTACTTTCAGTTGTAAACTGGTCTTTAAACAAAAGTGTTCCATTTCATGACTGAACAAATGAACTGAAAGAGAGAATATCTTTACAGAAGGACATGTCACACCAAAAGACAGTTTAGCAAGCAAACTCTCATACATAACAGTTAGCTGAAATCCATTACTGCTACCAGTTCAGTGGGTTTTAAAATATGTATAGATTGAATAACTTAAATATCACAATGAAAATATTATGCCTTATGTTCATCTCTATTACAACTACAGAGCGGCTGATATTACAAGGGAAAAAAAAAAAAAAAATCAATCTAATTCAACAGATCAACCACATTGCTGTGTAACTGCCTAGTGACTTCATGTTAATAAACAGATCAGCCTAAATGCTGAAAGAGATACAGTGCTTCTTTTAACTAACTTATCCTCCTATCTCCTTCATTATCAGATTATTTTCTTTTTTAAAAATCACAGTGAAGTCAAAGCATGCATCAAACAAGCAAAGCTAAACAAAACCGGGCTTGATATACTTCCTGCCATCTACGCCATGGTGTTTCAGTAAGTCAGACCCTATTAGTGATGTTTCACATCATGCCCTTGGTCATACCCTAAAGAGACAGAACTATCCACTACAATCAAAAGAATGATGGAATATACCACACATTTGTGGAATCATGCAAAAGCTCCGCTCCCATCCACTCTCTGTATGTGCTGTACATCGTGAGGATTATCAGTAGCAAAGAGGATTATCAGTGATCTGTGTATTTGCACTGACCAGATTAAATATCTGCATTGAAATAGTCAAACACTGAGTAACTGTATCTGAAGAGATTGCCGAAGCTATCCTAATCCAAACAATTGAAGGAAATGCTGCATCCAGCATTTACACTGTTTGATTTTTAACCTCCACTTTTCTTTCCACACACAAAAAAAGGACTTAAAATCTTCAAAAGACAACTTCAATTATATGGGTAGCACAGTCTCATTCAAGGAAACCTTATATAGTGTATTCACATATTCTGAAGCTAGAACCTTCTAAATCACAACACTATTGTAATAACTACACTTACCAATTTTTATCTACTGATGGCTAAGAGATGCACCACACTGATTAAAAATCTATGGAAAAATTTACTTCATTCTGTAATTCTATCTGTGTCTTATCCATCACATACTGGAGTGTTAGACAAACAGCATAATCTTTCTGGATGCTTTACATAGCCCAAAGTCTTTTACAATTTTACTACAGGAAACTTGAAAAGTTTGTTACATCCTTACGGTGAATATAGATACAGAAGTGAATTAATTATAAAATACATTATCATACCTAAGTAATCCAAAGAGAAGTCCACAGGATTCAACTAATGCCATTTCAGTAACCCACTGAAAGCCAAACAATTCTACTACATCATCTTCATAATCATTTGGAGAAGGATCCAGTCTCAGCAAAACCCTGTAAAATAGAGCAAACGATGTTCATATTGCCCAGTAATAAGCCCATAGAATACGACATCTACAGCTGTCTTATGTACCGCTGACATTTTAACAATATAGCAGCAGCACCTATACTTTAGATAGGAAGGAACAGCAGTGCTCTCGAAAGACTATTATACCTTTTACAGCAATATGTTACACAGCACATAAAACATGACACCACCTAGCTTCGAGAGCATAAAACCATAATATAGTCACAGGGCACAATATATTTTCGAAACAAATAAAAACGAGCTACCACCTTGAAGCATCTTCATCCTTACAAGGGGGCTGAGACATAACATACAGACTGTCCTTAACAGAAGAGGCTGCTACATTAGACAGCAAGCTCCACTCTACATTTATGTTTGGAATCTGTCTTTGTCTATGCAACATAAAATCATAGAATAGTTAGGGTTGGAAAGGACCTTAAAATCATCTAGTTCCAACCCCCCAGCCATGGGCAGGGACACCTCACACTAAACCATGTCACCCAAGGCTCTGTCAACCTGGCCCTGAACACCACAAGGGATGGAGCATTCACAGCTTCCCTGGGCAACCCATTTCAGTGCCTCATCACCCTCACAGTAAAGAACTTCTTCTTTACATCCAATCTAAACTTCCCCTGTTTAAGTTTTAACCCTTTACCCCTTGTCCTGTCAGTACAGTCCCTGATGAAGAGTCCCTCACCAGCATCCTTGTAGGGACCCCTTCAGGTACTGGAAGGCTGCTATTAGGTCTCCACGCAGCCTTCTCTTCTCCAGACTGAACAGCCTCAACTTTTTCAGCTTGTCTTCATACAGGAGGTGCTCCAGTCCCCTGACCATCCTCGTGGCCCTCCTCTAGACTTGTTCCAACAGTTCCATGTCCTTTGTACCTTGAGGACACCAGAACTGTACACAATACTCCAAGTGAGGTCTCACGAGAGCAGAGTAGAGGGGCAGGATCACCTCCTTCGACCTGCTGGTCACACTCTTTTTGATGCAGCCCAGCATGCGGTCGGCTTTCTGAGCTGCAAGCGCACACTGAAGCTGGCTCATGTTCATTTTCTCATTGACCAACACCCCCAAGTCCTTCTCTGCAGGGCCGCTCTGAATCTCTTCTTTGACCAACTTGTAGCTGTGCCTGGGATTGCTCCGACCCAGGTAGGATCTTGCACTTGGCATGGTTAAACTTCATAAGGTTGGCATCAGCCCACCTCACAAGTGTGTCAAGGTCCCTCTGGATGGCATTCCTTCCCCCAGCGTATCAACCAAACCACACAGCTTGGTGTCATTGGCAAACTTGCTGAGGGTGCGCTCAATCCCGCTGTCCATGTCACCGACAAGGATGTTAAACAAGACCGGTCCCAACACCGATCCCTGAGGGACACCTCTCCTTACTGGTCTCCAGCTGGACATTGAGCCATTGACCACAACTCTTTGTGTGCGGCCATCCAGCCAGTTCTTTATCCATCGAGTGGTCCATCTATCAAATTGATGTCTCTCCAATTTTGAGACAATTTAGAGACATGCCTGATAATTAATGCTAGAATATACAATTACTTCTTTATATACATTTAATAATATCTATATAGAACACATTGATAAAAGCATATTAATAAAAGCACACTTCTAAGCAGGTGAACTGAGGAGAGTCACAAAATGCGACTTCATTATTATAACAAACTAACACTAGACCATGACTAACTTGGCTAAGGAAAACAAAGAAAACAAGAATTACCACTTTACTCAAAGTGGAGAAAATCAAACATCTGTACAGACTGTTAAAACAGAACTGTGTAAATATAAAAATATTTCATTAATGTGCTTTCAAAAAAAAAAAAAATCACAGCAAGCTGCACAGTAAGATCAACAAAGGCATCAAAGCAAATTATTTCAGAATTTTCCCACTACCCTTCATTAAGTACTTGAGCATGTCGGAAGACGAAATCACTAATATGAAAGAAATATTTCTATTATTAAAAATAATAACAACAAAAAATGTACTGGGCAAGCACTGGGTTTTCATTACATTACAAACCAAATTCATATTCTTCTTGAACTATACACTATTACCAATTCAGTTCTCAGAGGCAAAAACAGCATCTGCTGAATAATTGGCTCAATTTCCCATAACACCTGTAGCTCACTTGGTAACTGCCTAAACATTGGTCTGTTTTGAAGCTTTTAGCAATTACATCCAATTACTCCTGTTCTAGATAATGAAGACAGAGGAGTCCCTCACGTGCAGGCTTATCCAAATTACAATTCAAGCAGACAAGGTGAATAAACAACAGGAGAACAGTATTATCATCACTGCAGTGACCTGGGAAACTTGTTTACATACAAGCTCCTGACTACTCACTCAGTACTCATATTATTTCTGTTATGAAATGCCTTATGTTCATGCAGACATAGGCTTTCTCACTCCTCTGTGGGGCACAAATTTGAATGAACGTGCCTTGATACGATAACAATAAAAAACAACAACCCCCCCAATACAATAATAATAATAATAAAAAACAACCACAACAACAACAAAAAAGGGAATCTCTTTTAAGGCTTTTCAGAAAAGACTGTGAAATTAAGGTTAAAGAAACCCAATGTAACAACACAACATATGAGGCTTGACAGGAGGATAGACGGAATGAATATGCTTTTGTAGGAGAAACAAGACAACACCTGCAGGATCAGCAAATGGCATGGAAAACCAAGTTGGATCACAGACAGTAAAGAAGGTATTAACTAAATCAAATTAACTTTTTAGAATCTCATGGAAAATACTTTCTTTCCATCTGGGTTCTGAACCTTAAATCCAGAATAAATGCAAAAGTAGAATGCTTTGAGAAAGACGATTCTTCAAGCTACAAAGGACAGTACCACCATCGGGGGAAGCTGGGCAGAGGTTTATTTCTATCATGTGGAAAAAAGAGAGAAGTGAATAGAAGCGAATCTAGAACACTGTTCAAAGCAGCGTATCAACACAATTGCCCATCCCACTTTGGTATACCAAATAAGTTGATCTCAGGATCATAATAAGAGCTGAAGAACAAACTGATTTGGAAACCCTGACAGCATTTAGAGGCACTAAACCCCAGTGGAAAGAACATCTTAGAAGGGTATTATATTTGTAAAGTAAAAAAACCCCATACCTCTTAAGAGACCCACTTGCTAAATAAGACTCTGCAGAAAAGCTTCTCCTTCCATTTTGGTTGTCAAAACCACAGGAAAAACAAGGCGGCTTTGAGTTTTCATTCTCAATTTCCATTGCCATCTCCAAGCTTTCAGTGAGAAGCGGGGGTGTAGAGGAAGCTGTGAAATCATCGTCCATTGCTTTCACCTGATCAGGAAAATAAACAGGTAAATTTAAAATAATTATAGCATTTCTTCAAATAATCCTTCAGCTCAAGTGAGGACACAGATCTGACTAACTGTAACATCAGACTAACAGAGATATATCACCAAGAAGGCAATCATGGTCTCATGCCCTGCCACACAATCCTGCCGCTTTGTGCAATTTTAGCTTCCTCCATCAAGCAGACATATCAGTAACTATGAAAAAATCAAAATATATTTTCTTCTGGTTTAACTCTCTAAATTAAGTAGTCATGAGGTTAGACCAGCGCTAGGGTAAAATAAGAGGCAAGAATGCACCACAAGTCCTAGGTGAACTACTTTCAGCAACAGTTCATTTTGCAATCGGAGTATCTATGCCATAAAAGTACATCATATATTACAGGCTGGAAGTTGTCCAGACCTTTAAGGCAACATTACAGGTCAAGTTCCTTCTAAGAAGGAAAGAAGCAGTAAATATATCCCATGGGATCATTAAGGAACCCTGAAATGTTAAAGTTTTAAAGCTCAGAAAATGACTGTATGGCTGATTTTGATATAGCTAAAATTGGAAGCTTCTATTTAAAAAGTCTGTCTCCCCAGGAATCTAAAAAAAAAAGATAAACTAAATTAAAGGAGAAGGAAGATCACGTCCAAAAGAAATTAACTATATACTTGACATTAGTGAATTAATAAACAACATAATGAAAGAGCAGAATTAGGCAACAGGTTTCACAATATAATTAAAATGCTAAATTAACTTGGCAGGTTTTGATACTTCTCTTGCAGAAACCAGCTTACACCATAGCTAGAAGTTTGTAACAGAGAGACTTGACTGAAAAATAAGCCCAGTGGGAAAAAAAGAAAAAAAAGCTTCTGTCCTACTTTTCCCCATTCATTCACATTCCTGTGGTGCTGTGCAGCAGAAGCAGTACAACTCTAAGTAAAAGAATTACTTCAGTGCTTCAGTTTACAGCACTATAGGTGTGTCAGCACAACTGGCGAGTAAGAAAGAAGCAGTCAAAGGGGACGCCCTAACTCAGAAGCTTCTAAGAAGACCGTTCAGTTTAGGGTACCAAAATCCCCCCACGCGACAGAAACACGGGTAACAGAAGTGTAGTAAAGGTAGCTCATCGCGGTGGCAGTTCCTGTCACTTGTGTCCACCACATCCTGATCTAGCGGAACCCATCACTGACTCGAAGTACCACAACTTTCATTGCCGGCCATGCTAGAGAACTTCCCCGGCTGCAGTCCGCGGGAGGGAACTACAAACCGGCGATAGAGCCTCCTGGAGCAGAGCCTCCTGGAGCAGAGCCTCCTGGAGCAACAACCCCGGCGCCAGACCAGGCTCCGGGCAGCGGCCACAAACACGACCCTCTCCCGCCAAGCCTGCAGCCCAGCACGGCTCGGCTCTCCTCGGAAGCGCTTCCCCCATGAGCCGGGAGATACGCTAGACAGAGGCAGGCCAGGACCGAGATGGGGAAGCGGGGTGCTAGTAAGAAGGGCCACGGATACCTGCACGCTGGCTGGCTGCCGCTCCACTTCCGCACCCGGATGCTTTTCCGTACGTCCCGCGCGCCACCGTCACCCCGGACTGCGCAAGCGCCGCCGTGCCGATTGGCCACCGGCCGCTCCTCCTTCCCCAGCCACCCGGTTCTCCTCCGCCCGGGAGGGGAAGGACGGGGATTGTCTGGCCGCCCGCCCGCTCCCTCCCTCTCTCCCTCCGGCGCCAGAGCCGCCTCGCGCCCTAGCCCGCCCTCCCACCTCAGGGTGCAGCGACGCGTGCGCCCCACAGCGGCGAAGCAGGCCGGCTGGCCGACCGCCCGCCCGCCCGCCCACCGGGAGCCGTCCTGCCAGTGCGCGTCCGGCTCCCGCTGGGCTCTGCCCGCCGCCTCTAAGGCCTCCCCAGGACGACCGGTCTGCTCGCAGGCCGCTGTTCTTCCATCAGCGTGAACTCCGCATGCCCCCGGCTTTGCCCCTTGCTCATCGATCCTTTCCATGCTGCGGCTGCATTCCCCGGGCCCTGTTAGTTGCCAGTGCTTCGTACTTCAAGCGTAGGTGGGGTTTAGTAGCAGCCGCCTCCCCCAGCCAGCCCGTAGCGCTCACGCAGCTTCTCTCGGTGCCCCTGGGCTCCAGGCGTCCCCTGCTTGGCCAGCCACCACAGGTGACTGCTGGCTGCCTCTCACCTGAACGCCACCATCTTGCCACTGCTAGTAAGTGCCCCAGGTCAGGCTGCTACCTCCTCGTCTTCTTGTGCTTCAGCTGTCCGCTACCTTCCTTCGGTCTCCTTGTCATCTAGCTTGTACATGAACATCGTTTTCCTTCTCGGCCTCGTCATTTGCTCATCCCTATGCTCGTTCACAGTCATGGGCAAGAGGTCCTGGTGTTTTCTGATGCCTTACAGAGCCTGATCCAGCCTTCTCAGGTTTGTCAGGTACTGCTCCTGTGGGAAGCAGACGTAATTCTCATCAGGCATGGGCAGTGGTGTTTAGTAGACTTGAAATTCAATCTGGGTATTCTTTTCATTTACGGAAGTGCCTTCACTGGGTATGACAGTCACCACAGAGTAGGGGCCAGGGAGAAAGTCCCAAAACTTGTACCTGGCATAATTTAGCTTAAAATGCATACTGTGCACCTAGCAGATTCTGGATATTAAAAAAAAGTAGTGCATTATTTTGCATTGCCTTGGTTTGATATAATTTCAAAATTAATGCTCTTCCAGTTTTGCGTGGGTTTTGGGTGTAAATTAGCAGCAAGTACATGGAACTAGTTTCTAGCAAGAAAGTTGCTCTGGAAAGTTTTGCTGTTGCTGCTACAGCTTACTGTGAAAACTCTCCTGTGATTAAAAATGCTTCCTTTGCTCCTGTGTCTGTAAGAATCTCTCATTTCCTTCTTTAAATTCCAGTCTAATTAAAAAAACAGTACATCATGGTTAAATAAAACTGTACCCAGGATAACCCTGATTTCCATATGCAGATTTATCTGCACTGACAGCCCCCTCTCCGTCTCTTAATCTTTCTGTTTCCTCTCGCCCTCCCTCTCTTCTTCTTTCTCTTCCCTTCTCTTTCTCTTCCTCTTCCCCTTTTTGTCTCTTTATGTCTATTGCATTATGCCTGAATAATTTTCAGCCCTGTTTTTTTTTTTTTCTTCCTTCTTGCATGCACATGCTAAAACAACTAGACAAAGATGCAAGGTGGTTGCTGCAGTCACTGTCTCTAGGACAAAACCAAGACAGCTCGTGATTGCAATGCCACCTTTCCCCCCCCCTTTTTTTTTTTCTTCCTTTTCATTTTTTTTTTTTTTTCCCAGCCGTGCTCGGTGATTAAACTTTCCCAGGATGGGGAAGAAAGAAGAGCTGGAAATGAAAATAGGGTTGAGGAAAAATCCCATTGCAGCAGCTGCAGCCAGTGGTGTGTGCTGCCAGATGTGCTAAGGTTCCTGGGGTCCTTGACACTGAAAGGCAGTATTAAAGTATTTGGAGACAAAAGCTGCATCCTCCGTGATCATTTTCTTTATTTAACATGGCAACAGGAGCCGTGTGGGGGAAAAACAACGCACTGGCTGTTGAATTGGACTTTTCTCCTTTCTGGGATAAGAGGATGTTATCTATCCCGTGCCAAGAGGGAACTGAGGTAAGACAGCTGATATAGCTCCTGCTTTTTCGTAGTATATTTCCTAAGCATCTTTTCTGAAACAACCTATACATATGTATGTATTTATACATTTCTGTGTTTGTTTGTGTATTCGGTTTCGAGTCAATAATGCTGGTTTGGGGTTTTTTTCTGTCTTCACATCGACATCGAGAAAGTTAATTCACAATATATATATACAGAGCTTGCTCAGAAGGATCGTTTTGTGGGGATTTTTCCAAATACGTTTTTGTTTCCAGAAAAGTCTTCAGCAGTGACATCATGGTCGGCTGCTGATATTAAAACCGATTTTCAAAGTCTTAAAAAAAAAAAAAAAAAAAAAAAAAAGAGCCCAAAACCCGAGTAACTTTGCCATAAGAAATTGTGCTGGAGATTCATATGCTCTAATTTTCGGTTGCACTCTAAATACTGGAAGTCTTATTAAAGAGATAGTGAGATTTTTTTTTTATTATTATTATTTCTAGCACAGAAGCGATGAATGCTGCATAATTAAGTACAGTATTTAATTTGGCTGTTGTGAAGCAAAAGAATAAGGTAATAATTTTTATTGTACTAATCAGACTCAAGATGTTCTCTGTGTTAATTGGGTTAAAAAAATTGCAGTACTTATTAGAAATTCTAATTTCACGATGCAGCACTGACAATAAGCTCAGGCAGTGAATTATTCACATCTTTAATTTGCTCTCTTAATGACAGTGTTCTGTAATCAGAGTGCAGAGACTGCTTCCTATGCATTATGTATGATGTTCAGGACTTAAATGCAGGACATTATGAAGCCTCTCAGTGGCTCAGTAATTAGTTTTCCACAAGACAGGGCTTAGATATTCACAGATAAAAGTCTACAGCTGAGATAATGTTAAGGTGGTGACTCATGCTAACAAAAGCAGGGAAGTTCAAATTTAATGCTGAAACTGCTCACCATTCTCCCTCATTGTGCGTAGGTGCAGGGGGAGGGGAAGGAAGTCTTCAAAACTAGCCCGCCATGGTGAGTACGCTGCGAACAGCCCAAGGGGGCAACCCGGGGGCTCTTTTCACTTTGGAACCGTGTTTTTGGCAACTTGACTGCTTGGAGGGTGGAGGTGGAGTTGCGTTTTGTGTCTGTGTTTAAAGGTTGTGAAAAGGGCAATAATGTACACATTATCAGAGAGCAATCATCTGTAGGAGAGATTAAATGTATTTTAAAGGATTTTACCCGAGGCACAGGCGTTTGTAACTTCGTCAAATTACGATGTTTTGAATGGGAGCTACTTTGTTATGCGTAGAAACTTTGTGAACACCTCATACTGCTGTGTTGCTCTTATACCTATTTCAGCTGCCATGGCCTTTACTACATACGCATTTTAGAAAACAAGTTGGGTTTTTAACGGTTTAGTTCTCACCATCCAAAAGGTGAATTATAATGTAGGTTTGTTCTTTTTTCCTTGGGTAATTTACCTGATGTTACATCAAGTGATTTAAATGTACGGAATATGCATGGTTATGTAACTTTTCTACTTCTGTATGCTGCTTACTACAGAATAAAGTCTAAGAATATTAAAATGAAGTTGGAAAATTTTACTTTTTTCATACTTAGTCACTAGTCAGATTGACAGCTGTGCATTTGTCCTGTGTTCTCACAATTAGAACAGTAATAAATGTTTACTGGAAACAAGATATCTTGACTAGAGAAAGTTGTCTACTTATTTTGTGTTAACTCTTCGAAGACTAGACTGAAATAAGCATTGTTTACAGGATTGATGATCTACCAATGTAAGCTTTAGGGTTAAGGTTAAAAAACCCTAAAGATTCGAACTTAATAGTCAGGTACAGATACTGGATTAAGAATTTTTAGTACATCTGGACTTTTGAAGCAAAATATTTTAAAACTATTTCCTTTAAAAAAACACCACCAAAGACTACATCTGGAATTCTGGTGTTATTAGCAGCTTTTGCTAGTGTTGTCTCGCCTTAAGACCATGTGACAAGTTACTACATAGTTCCTCTTACTAAACAGAATGCTATTTATTGTGAGCAGATTACACATTGTGTTTATGTATAGTCCAGTCCTGAACATAATTATCATGAAACGAGTAAAGAAGCTGCAGGTTAGATCAATGTGGCTAGATGATCCATAGCTATATCCAGAATCCGGGTGATTGTCTACATGACGAAACTTTATTGAGTCTTTTGCAGAGTATGACTTTTACTCCAAGTCAAGATCCCACAACAAGTGATACTGTAATACGGTATCACTGTCACTGCATAGCTACATTTCTTCAGTCATTTCAACAGTTGAAAAGGACTCCAAGATGGCATCATGCCCACTCTATCACTCTTCCTTCAAAGCCAGGATCAATAAAATCTGTACTTTTTAATGAACAGTTGCCTGTCCTTGTAAAGATTTACAAGTTACCCAAGTTATTTATTCCGGTATTTCACTGGTCTTCCCTTTAGAAAGTTTTTTCTGCTTTCTGATCTTAACTTTCTCAAACTAAATTACTTGAACCTATTACTTTTTGCACAGTGCTTACAGGCAATTAATTTTCCTATTTGCAGCAGACTTTTCATATTTTAGATTTTTAGTCATGTTTTCACTGTATTCTTATCTTAATCCCCATTTGTTTTTTTCCTCTTTGGGGGGGGGGGGGGGGGAGGGCGGGGGGTCAATGTTATTTCTTCTTTCTTAAAATTCTCTACTCCAGACTTTTTTGTGGGTAAAATGATGTCTGTTAGTCCATGATACAATCTAGTGTAATATGAAAAGACACAACATGTATTTGAATAGGTTTTTAATTTGAAGGATAATGCTCCTAGTAGGAGTATTCTTTGAATATAGTATTCAATAACCTTAACTGTCATGGTGGGTGCCTGGACAGTAAGTGACAGTCAGTAAGTGACTGACATGATGGCAGGATGTGAGGTCATCACCCTGGAAGGAGTATGTGAAGTGTTCAGCCCTCAGAAGGTTGTTTCAAGGTGTAGAAGCACTATTGGGGAGTCAAAATTTTAGGTTGTGCCCCTGTTGTAAAGCAGTTGGGTGGCCAGAAGAAGTTAAAATCTGAACTTTTCCACATAACCCCAGCCATGTTGTACAATCTGGGTTTGAGACGCAACAGCAGTTGGGTGAGAAAGCTTTTTAATGAAAGTGACAACAGTGTTAGTGGCAATCAGAAATTAAAGTCCAGGGTGAACTGTGCAGCAAAGGTGAACAGTATGTTTTAGATTAAAAAAAGCAAGCCCAAACATTAGAAAGTTAGCCCATTCTAGCTAGCCTAGCAGATTAATTCTACATCTGAACCATGGATCTGGGAAAGAGCAAGTTGTCTACGCAATCTGTTAAAGTGCAGGCCAGTTCATTTTCAGCCCTAAGGAGGGAAGGGCCCAATATCATTCCCAAGGCAGAGGAAGACAGACAGTTCATACTATCCTTGAGCTGTCATAGCTGGGAAGAGAATGACAATTCTGAAGCCAAAATCAAAGAGTCATGTTTCTGAAGAATTAAAAATGACTTCTGATGTTTCTAGGGGGTCTGGGTTAACATAATCTGGTCATGAAGACGTACTGGTTACCAAAGAAAACTTTAAGAATCTGTATATGATTACGCAGGTATCTGTTTGTTTTTTAACCATCTTATTGTCCTCTTACTGGCTTGTAACTTCCCATGTTTAGGAAATTGAACTAAGTTTTTTTTCAGTGATCTTACTCATATTTCTGTATTTCTTCTTCTATCAAAAAGCAAAAAAGTAGTTATAACTTGGTGTGATTTTTAGTGATATCTCTAATAAAAAGTTAAGAAAAATCCATAATGTATTTTCAGGAGCTGCATTTTGTGTTTGTATTTATATTGCTCCAGGCTGAAGTACCATCGTAAATATTAGGTTCTGAAGTGGTATGATGACTTAAGTATTTCCAAATGTCTTCTTTTAATCTAACCTAATAATACAGTCCTTTCATAAGTACAATTCCCATGAAAACCAGTGGGAGTACTACACTGTAGAAGGGGTAATGGATACATATGCCAAGGTGTCTCCCTTTTGAGTCCTTGTTTTAACTTGATTGACAAAAAATAGTGTCATCCAAAAGCAATAAGTATTGCAAGTGGAAAGAGAGTTACTGATAATATTTTGAATTCCAGATTTACCTGTTTCTCCACTGAAAGATGTATCCCAGTGAAGTTACAGTAATCAGAATATCTGATAGAAATCTCAAATGAATTTCCATTCACTAATGCTTTCCAGGAAATACTTCACAAGTAGATCATATACATTCTAGCCAGAAAAATTCCATAAACTGACTCAATATTAAGAATTCCAAACTGTATGTAAACCTATGCATATATTACAGAAAATGAAACAATGAAAAATATTCATACTGTAAGCTCAGCTTGGGCTTTTTTGGCAAAGTCAGATTAGAAATACGATAATGTACTGTATAAGTTCACATACTCAATCTTCTATAAAACAAAAATTCATAAAACTTTGCAGTTCTTATTTGCATCCACAGTAGGCCAGGGAAAAAAAAAAAAAAAAAAAAAGGAAGAATACTTAATACCACACAAAAGCATCTTGCTGTTTCCAACTGCCCTTTCTTCTGCCTCATCATCTGTACATACTTTCTGTATGACTCTCATCCTGAAGGCTAGTTTGTATTGTCATTAAACTCCAGCTTTCATGCTCAATTGCTAATTTTTCATTCTTTTTAAACTTTTCCCCATGCTTTGTTTGAAGCTCAGAAGGCTTTTACTATACCAAAAGCATTTACTGTTCCCAAAGATCACTCCATGCAACTCTTTTGTTATGTTGCTACATGAGTTGCCAGCAGTTAGACTGCTGATATTCTTGAAATCTCTTTACTATCATGCTATCATTTTTCATTATTTTCTTGTAGTATCTCATTTCTTGTCTTTTGCAGTGTTTAGATTGCAACATCTGGTGAAATCGCTGTGTGGGGTTTTTTCTGTACTTGTCAAGAGGGTGAAATAAAGGGCTTTTTAGGTTCTGTCTTAATACAATGAATAATCATAACTAGTAATACAAACAACGAGTGCAGTTAATAATTTTAACTGCTATCCTTTTAATTCCTAGTATTACAGATGGACTTTTCAACTCCTAACAACTTCTTTGCAATAGAATTCTGTTGGGTTCCCGGGAAGTTGACAGGGCAGTAGGAAATGGATGAAGAAGGGGGCCAAATACAAGCAAAGCAGAACTTATTCTCAAAATATTTCTGTTTAGTGTTCTGTATTTATTACCTTTGCTTGTCTTGTGTAATACTTAATCAGAAAGACCTTAGGTCCAATAACAGTTGTTCTGAAAACTTTTTTGGCTCTTGGGTACATAATTTTTTTTCTGGTGCATGGTACACAGTGGTCCTACAGACTCTGTAGGTAGGGCTGAAGGATCGTATGAGGAGAACTGTAGACTTGAGGGTTTCTTTGCCAGAAGAAATAGCTTTAGCTGAGAGTGGTGGTGGTGGATCAAAAAATTTCTGTAAGAAAGAGACATAAAGCTGTGTGGAGAAGCACACTGCAAACAGGGCTCAGAATGTTGAAAGTCAGCACAACTTGCTGGCAAAGGGACTCGTAGGGAGATCCATGAAGATTTGCTGGACAAGGAGAGACATAGAAATGAGACTGAAGTAAATAGGACTGTAAGAGCTCTGAGCTCTTGAACACAGATGTGTACAGCCTTTAGAATCAAGGTCAGGCTGGGAGAAGACTATAAAGACTAGGAAACATCAAGAAGGAGTTTGTTCAGAGAGTGACGGGAGAAAGATAGTTGCGTAGTCGTGGAAAGAATGAATGCTTTTAAGATGTTGTGATACATACATATTCTACATGTTGGAGGCTGGTTGTCTGGCTATCAATGTTTTGGTGTATTGTGTTTTGGTAGTATCAAATATGAAGGGATGCCTGGGGAAGTGGAAGGCACAACTCCACAATCCAATATGAAGTGTAGCAGGAACCTCTGGCTAAACCATATCACAAACATTTTGGTGCAGAAATTTTAGAAACAGAGTATGTGCTTTACCGCCACTGCATGGATTTGTAGCTGACAGTATTTGAATGAAGGTGGTTAATTAAAGAAGAGTATAATTTTGTGAAGTCAGCTATCGCTCTCCAACTCGCAGTGTTTAATGTTGGGAAACAAGGTTGGGCTCTTGCCTTGCTAGTCAGGAATGCTCTTTTTCTCCTGGGTTGTTGAGAGGCTATAAATTTAGAAAGCATATCAATGATATTGTGGATATGAATATGGACATCACGCAAAGGCACTCTGAGTGAAAACTGCATTTTCAAGCATGTGTCTAAAAAGCCAAATAGCTAGCTTTAAGCAGTGTAATTTGAGAACTACAATAATGATTCAGGAAAGTGGATTTCTAATAAACTTCATCTGTGGTTTCCAAAAGTATACTATTTTGTCCCTTCTTGCGTCATCTCAGCAATATTCCTTTTTCATTTTCTCAGTGCTTTGTGCTCTTTGCCTCAATGTAACCACCAAAAAGAAAATTTGGATGACTGTTGGATACTTAGCATGACTTCAAGTATTTTGAGTTAAAAAATCTGTCAGATTTTTGGTTTGTTTTTTTTTTTTTTTCGAATTTGTAGTAATATTTATATAATGGAAGGAAAAAATGTCCTGCATGCATCAGAACCTCATTTAGCAACTTAGAAAGAAGAAATGTCATTAACAAAAAGCATACAAAGGCAATGGCTCAAATTCGGTTTCTCATTCTACACAGCTTATCTGTATGATCTCAGGAACTCGGTTCATCCTTGTATTTTGTTTCTCAACTGCATAGTAGAAAAGGAAAACTTCCTACATTTTTAGAATCTAAAGTTCAAATCTCTTGAATTTTAATGCAGGTTTTCTCTTTTAGGGTGTCATTAAAGCACGCCAGTGACATCTTACTCTCATTTAAAGTCTCCAGGAAGCTCCCAGATGCTCTAGGACTTGAACAAATGTATAAAAACAAGTTGGTATGAATAAGTGTAGAGATTAACAAGTGCTACCAATGGTCAGTGAAAAGAAGTTGTATTGGGCATCTGTCTAATGAGATTGCTGATAAGCAATGGGGAAAGAGCTGATTTTTAAAATGAAACAGGGACAGTCTGTGAAAATGGTCATTTAGTATGATTTCCAAGAAAAATCTTTTTATAACTGTAGTGTACTTCTAGATTTGCAAGGGAAATATATCAAAATACTCATTCTTGAAAGGTGCTCTGCACTGGGGTCTTTGAATTGAGTTCTGTGGTTTCTTTCAATTTATTGTTTATTTTATGTTATCACTACCGTGTTTATCTTGCACACCTATGTTATGACTTCCCAGTGCTCTGTTTCTTAGAAGTTGGCAAGAGCACAATCATATGGCCCTGAAGCTTTTCTTCAACCATTTAGATTTCATCAACCATGATACTTAATTCAGTGTGTGAGATGACTGTGTGTCATAGAGCTACTCTTTAGTTAACTATATTAAAAATAAAAACATTAAACTATTTCCTATTAGGTTTGTTGGTTTGGGGTTGCTGGGTTTTTTTTGTTTCTTTTTTCTTGTTGCTGTTGTTCCCCCCTCATCCCCCTAAGAAAAAAGTGAATAGTGAAGAAAGGAAGACCTTTCTCTTTAAAGGCATTCCAAAATCTAGTCAGAACCAGTAAAACCAATGCTTTTAAAAATGTATATGGAAATCAGCACGGGTTGTATGAAGATGAGCTGTTGCACAGTTGTGTTAATGTACTGGCTACAGATACCACTTTTCAGTTGATTTCAAAGCCTTTTCCTGAAGTAAATGAGCTTAACCTTCATTTTGCAGATGCCCTGGCCTAATCTGTAAGACTTGGGTGTAAAATGATGTAATCTTTGTTTTGAATGCAACCACTTAAATAAATATCACTGAAACAGACATTCTGGCTGAAGAGTTCATAATAGCAAACTTTAACATGGCTGTACAAAGGAACTACCCTGAAGGGTCTATCTTGGAAGAAAAAAAGGATTTTTTCCCCAGTATCTTTATCTAGCTTTCAAAACAGTAGGTCTGCATGATAATTGGAAATAATGGTGCTGTGATGATCCTATCTCTAGATGTCCATACTATGATCTGAAAAGGAGTTGACCTTTCTGCAGAGGAAGGTCTTATGGCATAGGACAGTGATGATGGTGTCTGACGACTAGATCTGAAATCTCCAGAGGCAAATTTCTTCCTGGCAAGAAAAGAAAGGAAGTTTGTCTGTCTGCCACTGAAGTAATTTTCAACTTTGTAAAAAGCCTTATGTTTCATACTGTCTATAGTATTTTTAGTAAACACACACACACAGAAGCTTCAAGGAACTGTAATTTTTTTAGAGATTTCTTAGGTTTCCTGATGAGAGTTTTGTACTGTAATTTGACAGGTGTGTTTCTATGACTTTAAAGTACATTAAACTTTCCCTGTTGTCAGTTTGACATGTGAAGTTTAAACTTGGAACAATGGAAGCAGAGAGTAATAAAAATAAATTGACAGCTGTCTCACATAAAGCTTAAACTACAGAAATGAAAATAGATTATTATGAAAACTATTGGAACATGTGTATCAAATCAAATTAGTGGGTATAAGTAATGAATCATGTCTAATTGCATGTTGTATATTCTAATAACGTTAACAGTACTTACCAAAAACTGCTATTTTTGAAAAATTAAAACTATGCAATGGTATGATACAGCAGATTAAATCTAATAGTTTCAAGTAGGCTGATAAAAGCTGTAAAATTGTTCTATAATTATGCTTAGAAGTAACCACTTTTAGTCAACCTTATTTAGTAAAACAACACTGCAAAGATATTCTAATTTATTTCCTGCTCAGATTGGTGTGTTTTTTAGCATATGGCTATCCTTTGTTAACTATATTAGCAAAATAACCTCTCCCAGTTCAACACTGAGTGAAAACACAAGCTAAATGTTCCAGGAGACTGTGGCAGCCCATGTTAGAGAAAGGACTGATGCAATGGTCCTTTCTCATCGTTATTCCTTTTGGAAAAAATGCATTTTCAAAGACGTGTTGAATGGATTGTATGTTTTTCACCAAGGGATGAACTGTAAGTAGCCCTTGCACCTCTAAGTGTATAGGGCTCACCGTTGAACTTTGACAGAAAAAGCTCTTGCATTGTCCCTTGTTCTGATGTGTGAAAAATATGCTTCTCAGAAAAAAACCCAAACAAACCCTAAGATCTAATAATTTAAATTTGTGAGAAAATGTATGGTTGTAAACCCTAGTGTGCTGGATGGCTACTCACTGGGGCAGAGATTTGAATTATCACGTATTTGAGAGTAAATTCTTCCTACACTAAGAGAAGGAAGAGATCTTGTTTTGGCTTGAGCATAATGAACACCGGACACGATATTGTTGGTTGAAATGATAAAAATGGTTTTGACTTTAGCTGGAGGATGTATTGGCCTATTTAAGTATTTAAGTGTAATTTAATTTTATTTAAAGGAAGCATAGAGCATAAAGAAACATTAAAAAAAAAAAAAAAAAAAAAAGGCCAGCAAGAAACTTACTGAGAGTCTTGGAAAAGAGAATAAATGTTCCTGCTTAAATGTCATTCAACTTCCTAGGTATTTACCAATAGGGAACACCTCTGTACTTCTCGGTAAAGCAGATGGACTACAAAAATTTGCCAGGATAGGGGAACAGAATGGGTAGGAGAACTTGCAGTAAAAGTATGGCAAATTATTTTAAAATAGATTTATTTTAGAGGTTTTTAAAAATAACAGCTGATACTTAAAGTGACCAAGCTTTCTGAACATTTATTCTCTGGAATTCTTTTCTTGTTTCTAAAGTTTTACAATTCATGTTTCTGATTCCTTGTGGATATTTTGATCTTGATTTTTATTTAGCTAAGTTTTTCTTCAAATGTTCACAGGAAAGCAGGGAACATTTTTAGATAAAAGTTGCCAGTCATCTTTACTAATTGAATTGTTGTGTATTAGCACAGTGATAATAGTCTTTTTGAAATCAATACTATATTTTAATACTTCTTAGAGCAAGCTGTTATTAACACTGAAATCAGCTAGATATGCTAGATAATCATAACTACACAAAAGCTACCTATCCATTATAAGTAAACAGTATGATAATTAACCCGCAAGATTTTTCTTGACCCTTAAATGAGGGTCAGTCAGGCTGATTATGTCATTATTTGAAGTGCAAAGACACTGACTGGGGTCTCAGAAAATAATATCATTAAATTAACATATTGTTTTGTCCAAGCTGGATATGTTGTACCTCTTAACATACCAGTTAAATTGACACAGCTTTGTGCTGACACAATACTGCTATCTACTTCTGCTTCAGGAGCTACCTTGATCTGACCAAATTTGTAGGATATCTTCCTAGTACTCTGCTGCAAACGTGAACTGGAGTATCTCACCGTATTGGTTTTGAAATAGAAAGGTAGAGTTCCAAAATAGCAGATTCTGGAAACTCAAACTATTGCTAGTTGGGAAAGCAAAGTAGTCTGCTATTTCATTAGTGTTAACACTGCTTATGAACTTGCTTTTATTCCAGTTCAAATGTAAAGACTGATAATGAAGTTAAGTAAATTGTGCAAGCCTGGTATCATACCACAGTCTGATAGGAGATTTTTTTTGCATTAAAATTTGCAAATTTAAATATGGTCCATATTTTTTTAGTAACTGTTCTCCAGCTGTTGCTTTCAACATGTATACAGGACTGCATAATGTCTTCCTGAGTGATCAAGAAAAATGTAGATAGCAGTAAGTCCAATTCTTAGGAATTTTCTCTCTTCCTCCATCACATCGCCCCAAGTAACATAGTGATAAATAAACTGAAAAATGTCTGACCTTTTCTAGTGGCTGAGTATGGGTTTCTCTGTATCATCTTTCAAGGCTGTGGTGGTGAACATCTTGGCTTTATTCATGAACATGTTTTTGTTGTACCTGCTCATCTGTTCTTTCCTTTAGATAGAACAGAGGGGTCACTTATTTAAGCAGAAGTGTAGAACTGCTGCGTTTCTGTACCCTGTGAGTCATCGGCAGCGTAAGGCTCATAGGAAAAATATTATGACTATAACTTCAGTTTCAGGAGATGAACAAAATTTCAGTCTTGCACAAACACAAATAGTGATTGCTGGGAGAATATTCCATTTAAAGAATTCTGGTGTGTTTGTTATGCTTTTCTTTTCCTTAGACTGCTGTCAGAAATGCTTTCACAGGCAGGATGTTGAACCAGTTGGAGTTCTGATCTGATCCCATTCAAACGTTCTTAAAGCAACTAAAAAATTTTACCTAAAATCTGATTCAAAGGATAGATGATTGACTTCCTGATAAAAGAAAACAGTAATAACATAATAGTAAAATGCACATTTCTTTTCACACTGTACATTTCTCTCTCTCTTCTGGGTAGAATGCTAGTAAGAGTAGAAGAGACACAAAATACTTCATACCATCTTTGGGACATTGCTTACGTGCATGATTCCTGATGATCAAGAGCAGTGAGAACTAAATTGCCTGTCTTGGTGATAAAAACTAGACTTGTGAAAGTTTAGTGTCTAAATCCTAGGAAATAACCCAGTGCTCTCACAGCTGCGAAAATCTGTGTGTGCCTAAAACTCAGCATATATATGTTACTATGATCTTAACTTCCATGGACACTTAAATTTAGATTTCTGCATGTAGTTACCCAGTGTGACTACTGCATCATTGTTTCTGCTTAATATCTGTTAAAATCTAGAGATAAAAAAGTGTGGCACTGCAGTGCTGCCATCATCTTTGGAAGTGCCTGATATGTTTTGGGAGAGGTACTCCCTGTGCAGATGGGCAGGATTATGTTTTTCATGAATTCTGAAGCATGGTCACTTATCTGTTTTCCTGTAGCCACTTTTAACTATGAGGTTGTTCAACAGTCTGAGGAGGATGACTGGGGAATGGGAGCTGTCAGGTGTTGGGGCTCTTTGGTACTGACCCACTGTGCAGACAGGAATGGCAGATTCATAGGGCAAGGGAGAAAGAGAGTAGCTGTCTACCTGCTGGAGAGACAGAGGGGAAGGAGAAGCAGACTGATCTGTGTACTTTGAATTAAAGGATTTTGGTTTAAGAAATAGTTCCGTAAGATTAAACGCATCCTTATTTCTTCTGGGTTTGTATTTGTGAATTGATAGTTTGAGTAATACTTGGGCTGCAGTATAAATGCACCCTTTATTATACAAGAGAGAATCAATTTGAAAGAGGGGGCTTGACTGAAAAGTAGATTCTGCACTGCTAAGTATAAGTTGCATTAATTTCATTTTCTTTTAGCTAGCAGACATTCTATGCAGCTGCCTGCTTTCACAAAGTTTGTAGGAATGTTAAAGCTTTGAGAACTTTTCCCATGTACTGGACTTAGATGGAATTGGTTACTGGAAGTGATCAAGAGGACCTGAGCAAGGCAACAGTATTCATTTCTCAGGAAACCATGTAAAAAAGAACAATATTCTTTGGTCCAAGGAGCTTTTTGTTCTCTTGAAGCCTACAAAAATGCTGCTAAGTTTGGTGTGTAAGTAAAGATATGATGTTTCTTTCATTTATACTTATTTAAATATAGCCATTATTTCTCAGTTGTAGAAATCTGATCTGTATCCTGAAGAATGAGGTCAGGAGCCAGGCTTCTAGGGGTAACAGCTTCTGATGGAAAGCTATTACTGCTGCTTCTCTCTGTTCTTACCCTAGAAAACTGCACCGCACAACTTGCATTCCTATTTCCTTACTCTCCTCTGTTCTTTATATCTCTATTATTTTACGGTTTATAGTCTTCACTGTTTTATCCTTTTCTGAAATGATTGTTTTACAATGTATTATTCACTTTTGTGGGTCCAAATAATTCATTCCTTTCCTTCAGTACTTCGTAATCAATGGCTAAAACCCCCAAATCTAACCAAACCCAAACACCACACCTTCCCCCTCCACCCCAAAGCCTGAAGTCACTGTCAAGTAGACATCTTGTGTGCTTTTTAAAAGCATCAGATTTTTTTTTATTGCTTTAGAAATCTGTAGTTTTCAGTTAAAATTATGTCATTTCACGTTATTGCTGTGTCATCAATAGTCTTAATCGAGGAAAAGAAAACAAATTGGAGTATGTCTAGAAACATGAAGTGATAAATAGTAAGAATTCGACCGTAGTAGCATTTTATTAGAATCATCTTTGATAACAACTCCTCTGGTACCTGTTATGTGTGCTCATGTATAGCCACTGAACTAACACAAAACATCTGCTGCTTTGGCTGAATTTAAATACCCCAATCCGATAACCTTGTAGTGAAATTTACCATTTGCCTAGAACTGAAATTCACATACCAGTCCTAATCCATCAAGGAGAATGAGACTCCAGACATCCTCAAATAGAAGCCAGTAGATCCAAATGCAGAGCCAGATTATAAGTGTTGAGCATTGTTTTATTGTTATGTTTTACACAGAAGTTCCTGTTTCAGAGGTAAAGAGTGCTGTAATTGCACAGGTAAATAGGCAGGCACTACCTACAGTGTAGCCCTAGAAAAAAAAACCAAAAACAAAAACAAAAGAAAACCAACAACCCAGAAGAAATTGTTTATTTAAAATTTGATTTACTAATACATACATGCATAGATTTTTTAATATGTAATACAACTTTACATGAAAGATCTGCTCATGTTCCAGACTCTTCACATTTTATAGAATTCTTCATCTAAGCAACAGTTAAACAAATGTTCCTTTTACAGTCAAACAGGCAGTCACAAGTTGTTTTGGGGAAGCATTTCATGTGCTATATGTTGAAATTAATTTTCTGAGAAAAAAGAAAAATAGCACTCTTACATACTTGTGCATTTTTCTGTGATTATTCTTGCGATATCTTCTGTTTGTTGTCAGTTGTGTTTGGCTGAAGCTTTTACTCCAATTCTGTTTATTATACAAAGGAAAGACTAATATTTCTAGTTAGAAAGTGAAATAATTTAAATCACTTGGTAAATGTGCATTTGAAAAATGATACTTTTCTTATCTCTTCTACTGGTGAAAGTGATTGACTCATTAACGTTTTCTTCTCTGGAAATCATTGAGTGGACTTACAGTTTTTCACTGCTTTTTCAAAAATGTAAGTTAGACTCTAACGCAGAGTCTGTTTTACTTACTCTAAGCTTTCTGTTATTTTCCATCCTGTGCATTTTAACTTTTCCAAGGATTTACTAGAAATAATTTTGACGTTATGATTTAGGAAATCCTAAGGTTGTGTATTTGCTACAATTACTCTTCTTGCTCCTCCAGTGTGATTTTGTTTGGGTTTTCCCTAGCACTTCCAGCCTGAGGGCTTGCTGTGAGCTTGAAGAAGAATATTGGAAGGTGATAACTGTAAATCTTTTAATCTGTGTTGGGATTTTACCTGTTTCAGATGTTTCCACACTTAGAAACAAATAACCACTTTAGTCTGTGGTAATCTGTATTTTTGAATAAAAAGGAACAGTGGGGGGAAAAAAAACCCGGAAGTTTGCAAAGTTTGTTCTGTGTTTGATACAGTGTTGGTAGAAAGTCAGTACTGGAGCAGGGAGGAGAAACTGTTTAAAGAGCAACTTGCAAGTTGTTGTAGCAGTTCTGGGAACTGACCCAGACTTATTGCTGTTTTCTTGGAAAAAAATGTAGCAACACCTCATTTTTCCAAGTGTATGAATATGCAGGAATATAGGGTGAGTATACATATCTGTAGGTGGGGGAATGTGTTTGTATATAGTTGGTTACATTGTTGTTTTCTAGAGAACTCTGAGTTCTTTCAGGGTTATCCTCTGCTTGATTCATTTGGCTGAATGTAATATTATTCCATAAATAAGACTGTCTTCAGTCTTTTATTTCCAAAGGGAAAGGCAAGCTTTTTATGTGTTCTATATTTTTTTGTATACTTCAAATTTTTTGTGTGTGCTTGTGTTTTTATTCCCATTCCTGTCATAAGAACAGTTCTGCTGTAATGTTCATATTTTTTTTCCTTTTGATTACATAATTTCCAATGTTGTACAAAATTCTCAGGATATGATCTTGTGAATCAGGAAGAACTTTATGATCACATGTTGCTATTCATTCTCAAGCCCTCAGCTTTTAGGAGAAATGGGTTACATACTAAGTACTTCTCTGGTATGTTGCTTGCTGTGTATGTAGTAGGTGTAGCAGTCTGTTGTCTGATCATGAATGAGAATTGCAGTATTCTGTGCGAAGTAAAAAATGGTATGCATATGCATGAAGGGGAGGATGGGTGGTGCCCAAGACAATTACCACATGAAATCTGAGTATTGTGCATTTTTTATTAATTGCATTGACGGCTGTTTTTAGGCTTTCCTTCTTTTAGATCAGAAGTTCTAAGAGGCTGAGAAATCCGTCATGTCTAATATGTCATTGTCTGATATTAAATAGTTTGTCAAAATTCCAAGCAAGCTTAGGAGTTTGGCTATTTTTTGCTTATCCATTAGGTGTCTCTCTCTCTTTAGCATATCATTAAGAGGTTTTGGTGCTCTCATTTGTTTTAGTATTTGCAAGAATTTTTTTTTTTTTTTTTTTTTTGGGTTTCCATTTTAAACACACTGACTGGCTTTACAAATACAACAGGGTTTTGCTCCCCCTGGAAGCTATTTTGTAGTTGTCCATCCATACACTGTCTCTTTGCACATTTCTTCAGATGTGTTAAAACAGTGTCTGAGTTTCAGGTTTGATACTAGTGAAGCTGCATCATCTTTCTTCTTTCCTAAGAGCATTCCATGCCATACATGTTCAGGAATTGAAAGATGAAAACTTACAACTTTCTTTGGCAAAGTGTTAAATTTTAAATTCAGGCTGGAAGTATTTTTTGTTGTTCTTATTGGGTTTGGATTTTTTGTCTGTTTGTTTGTTTGTTTGTTTGTTTGTTTTTCCCTTCAGCTGTGCAAATTCCAAAAAAATGGAGTTGGCACCAAGTGAAAGAATTTGAGTTCCAAAATTGTGAGATCACAAAATATAGAGCTCTTTGCACACAAGGGCAATGAATTCAAATGAATTCAGCATTATTCTATTGCTTATAGCTTTATTATTTAATCAACACCAGGAATTCTTACACTTAAAGTTTTCTTTGACATTCCACATCAAGAGAAGCCAGCAAAAGTTCAGTATTCCTATAGCTGTTCTACTGCTAGAAATCATTATTCATTTTTCTATCTGGCTTTGGGGGAGGTGGCTGCCATATATATTTACACTTGCTATTGCCTGCTGAGATGTGGAATGTACATGTGATAACGAAAGCTAAAATTTAAAGGATTGTTCCACACTGGTCTGTGAGGTATGATAAGGTTTCGTGTGCCCAGCCCTTGCATTAGACTAACAAAAGGCAAACATCAGCAGATAATACTTTAAACTCTAGTGAGACCCCAATGTGCTTTAAATATTGCATCAGTGTCGTGGTTTAAGCCCAGCCACGCAGCTCGCTCTCTCACTTCCCCCCCTTTCTCCCTCCTGCTCCCAGAGGGATGGGGAGGAGAATCGAAAGAATGTAACTCCCACTGGTTGAGATAAGAGTAGTCCAGTAACTAAGGTATAACACAAATCACTACTGCTGCCACCAATAATAATAATGATAAGGGAAATAACAAGGGAATAGAATACAACTGCTCACCACCCGCTGACCGATACCCAGCCTGACCAAGCAGTGATCTCGCCCTTCTGGGTAACTGCCCCCAGTTTACATCCTGGGCATGACGTGCTGTTGTATGGAATACCTCTTTGGTCAGTTTGGGTCAGGTGTCCTGTCTCTGCTTCCTCCTGGCTTCCCCTCCTCCCTAGCAGAGCATGAGACTCAGAAAGTCCTTGGTCAGAGTAAACATTACTGAGCAACAATTAAAAACATCGGTGTTATCAGCGGTGTTCCCAGGCTGTCAAAAACATAGCACTGCACCAGCTACTAAGAAGGAGAAAAATGACTGCTACTGCTGAAGCCAGGACAATCAGACATCTAAAAATAAAAAACAGGCACAAAACTTACCTTGCGAATGAAATTGTCATATATGTAAAGAGGAACAGAATGTACAAAACGGAGGTCAGTTCTACTTTCATTTATCTCTTCTATTTTGACATTTTTGTTAGTGAGCTAGGAAATCAATAAAGACTAATTTCATTGGCAAGGATTAGAGAGTACATAGGAAGGAACACTCAAGAAGTCTATAGTTGCTCTCAAAGGCACTTTGAGTAAACCATATTTATAATAAAGTGATTTGAATGGTTCTTTTTGTCTAATTGACTCATATGAAGCATTAATTCTTTAGAATACTCAATAAACAAAACAAAGTTTGTGATATTGGACATAGAGAAAATATTTTGTTTATTTCAGTTACTTTCACACCTTCATAATGAATGCCTGTCTGGTAATGTGAGCTCTTTTATAAAAATCATAAATCATAATAAATGTAACTCAAAGTGTCAGTATAATACAGGAAGTGTCCTAATAACTCCTTGTTAATCAATAAAGTTCAAAAATTAAGTATATTCCGTGTGCATAATCTGTGATGTAATTTCTCTAGAAGAAAAACACAGGTTTTGTATAGGAGATTAACTAATTGTCATCTGGAAAGTTAGGTGTATTAATTCTGGAGTTAAGAATGTAGTTGCACACTGAATACCCAGCTACAGAAAACACTGATGTTGGCAGGAGAGAAAAATAAATTCCTCAAAGCTGAGGAGGAGCCAGATGTGCTTTCAAGCAAAGCATCTGGGCCAATTGACCCCAAGCTATGCAAGACCACCAAAAGGAAATGGTGAGTGATAGTATTTGGTGACTCTGTGCAGTGGGGGTTGGAGGCAACCATCTGCCAGCCTGACCTGCTGCATAGAGTTTTCTGCTTGCCTGGGATCTGGGAAACTGTGGAGAGATTGCCAAAGCTTGTCCAGACCTGTGACTGTTACCTCCTACTGTTTTTCTGTGTAGGCACCAATGATACTGCCAGAGGTAACCTGAACAGTACCAAACTTTTTACAGAGCTCTGGCCTCAATAGCTAGGGGTATGGGGGCCCTTATGTTGTTCTTAATCTTGTGGGGAAGGGGTGTGAGCATACTGCATATCAACACTTGATTGGAGAGCTGTTGGTGGTAACAAGGATTTGGTTTTTATGATCATGGGACCCTGCTTGAGGATCAGCATCTGTTTAGGAGAGGTGGGGGCCTACCCCTGCAAGAAGGAAAACAATATCTTTGCCAGCAGAATGCCTGACCTGGTAAGGAGGGCTTTCAACTAACACTAACCATGTCAGAGAGGATGAGAGTTACTGCCAGCCCTGTGAGAGAGTGATGGTCAGGATTGACAGCAAAATGTCTGGGGCAATGTGAATGAAGGGGTCCACAAATTCTGCAAAACAAGGCTTAAGTGGGGTAATCTCAAGCATTTGTGTGTAAACAAGGAAGTGCCTACAAGGCACCATTATGACAAAAAAAAACCCAGACCCTTTCTGGGAAAGGCTGAGAGAGACTTAGGTGCCTTTCTGATGTGCCTGTACACTAGTGTGGAGAATAAACATGAGAAATTAAGAGATGTCTGTGCAGTTGCAGGGCTATGATCTTGTTGGGATCATTGAGATGTGATGGGGTGGCTTTCATGACTGCAATGGAAGAATACAAGCTCTTTTGGAAAGACAGGGAAGATAAGGAGGTGAAGTTGCACTTTATGTGAGAAAACAGCTGGAATGCATGCTCTTTTGGGCATGGCTGGTGAGCTGACTGAGAGTTTGTCAGTTCATTAAGGATTACAGAAAGGACAAATGGATGCGGCCTTCTGCAAAAAGCTAGAAACAGCCTCACGTTTGCAGGCCCTGGTCCTAACTGGGGACTTCAACTACCCTGGTACCTACAGGAAGAGCAACACAGTGGGACATAAGCCAATCCAGGAGGTTCCTGAAGAGCATCAGGGACACCTTCCTCACTCAAATGATAGAGGAGCCAATAAGGAGAGATGCTCTGCTAGGGATGTGAAGGCTGAGGGCAACCTTGGCTGCAGGGACCATGAGATGGTGGAGTTCAGGATCCTGAGAGGAGGGAGTGGAGTAAAAGGCAAGGTCATAATCTTGGATTTCAGGAGACTTGACTTTAATCTCTTTAAGGATTTGTTTGGAAGAGACCTATGGAATAAGACTGGAGGAAAGAGGGGCCCAAGAAAACTGGTTGATGTTGAAGGAATACATCCCCCAAGCTCAAGAGCAGTCCATCCTAATGAGGAAAAAGTCAGGCAAAAATACCAGCAGACCTGCATGAATCAGCAAAGAGCTTCTGCAAAGCTCAAACTTACAAAGGAAGTGTACGGAAGGTGGAAACAGGGACAGGTAACCTGACAGGAATAGAGAGGCACTGTCCAGTCATGAAGAGATATAGGAAAGCCAAAGCCCACCTGGAGCTGAACCTGGCAGGGGATACCAAAAGCTGCAAGAAGGGATTCTGTAAGCACATAAACGGTAAAAGGAAGACTAGGGAAAATGTGGACCAACTACTGAATGGGGCAGAGGCCTTGGTGGCCCAGGACATGGAAGTGGCACAGGTACTAAATTCCTTCTTTTCCTCAGTCTTTTACTAGCAAGTCTGGCTTTCAGATGTGGCAGACCCCAGAGACCAGGGGAAAGTCTGGAACAAGGAAGACATACCCTTGGTGGAAGAAGTTCAGGTTAGAGAATGCTTAAACAAACTGGACATACAGAAGTCTGTGGATGCTGGTAGCATGAATCCACAAGTACAGAGGGAGCTGACAGACGTCATTGTGAGGTCCCTCTCAATGGTCTTTGAATTATCATGGTGACTGGGAGAAGCGTCTGTGTAAGGGAAGAAAGCAAACACCACTCCTATCTTCAAGAAAGGCAAGAAGGAGGGCCTAGGGGACTACAGACCAGTCAGCCTCACCTTGATCCCTGGGAAACTGATGCAATAGCAGATCCTAGAAGTAATTTCCAGGCACATGAAGGAAAATGTTATCAGAAGTAGTCAGCATGGGTGGAGAAATGGGCTGACAGGAGTCTCATGCAGTTCAACAAGGACAAGGAATACATCCTGCATCTGGAGATGGATAATCCCATGAACCACTACATCCTGGGGGCATAAAAGTAGGTCTGCAGAAAGTTACCTGGGGTTGTGGTTGCAATCAAGTTGAACATGAGCATGGCAATGCTCCCTTGCCACAAAGGGATCTAGTGGTATTCTGGGCTTCATTAGGAGAGTGATGCCAGGAGGTCCAATGAGGTGATCTTCACCCTCTATCCAGGACTGGTGAGGCCACATCAGGAACACTGTGTACAGTTCTGGGTACCGCAGTACAAGATAGGTGTGGAGCTACTGGACAAAGTCCAGTGCAGGTTCACTAAGATGATGAAGGGACTGGAGCATTTCTGCTCTGAGGAAAGACTGAAAGAACTGGGACTGTTTATGCTGGAGCAAAGAAGGCTCAGGGGGATCTTATAAACATGTACAATTATCTCAAGTGAGGGCATGAAAAAGGAGCCAGGCTCTTTTCAGGGGTGCACAGTGACAGGACTAGAGGTGATGAGCGCAAACTGAAACAAGTGGGTCCCTCTGAAAGTCAGGAAAGACACTGTAAGGGTGCCTGAGTACCTGCAGACATTGTCCAGGGATGCTGTTAATTCTCCACTCTTGGAGGAATTAAAAAGCTGTCTGAACATGATCCTAAACAGCTGGGTCTATGTGCTTCTGCCTGAGCAGTGGGGTTGGACTAGGAAACCAGAAGTCCCTTCCAACCTCAAACATTCTGTGATCCTATAAATCAGCTAAAGTTAATACATGTTCCATTAAATTCAGTAGTATTCCCACATCTAAGTCCCACAGACTAAAAATTATCTAATATTTTAATGTGATAAAAGGAATACATATTTGGGAACCCCAAATTTTGCATTATTTTCTTTATATTCAGTGTCTAAAAAAACCACTGACTATTTAAATAATGAGATATATGGCTGTACGTATTTTAAGCCCATCCTAATTAAATATTCTATCGTGAAGAAAAGCATAAGTACTTAATTCATTGTTGGCTTCCTCATTGGTGACCAGCTGACAATAAGAGCACCAAGTTGTTTTTATTGATGATTAGAATCATATGGCCTCTTACCTAGCTGTAGAGTAAATTTGTAAATGCAAAACATTTGGAGATGCACTGTCTAGTCCTATAGTTTTAGCTGTGCTATGTTTAATGCTGTAATTGTGAATGGGCAGGCAAGGAAACAATTCTGGTACATCCTTACTGTGTTTAACAAACTACAAGGGAGACTAGACAGGACTTTAAACCTTCTTATTAGTGTTTAGCAGTGTAACGCACGCCCCTGCATCACATCACTCCATCATACTTTTGGGCCTTATAGCTTTCCTATTCCTCCCATTCAAAATATTGAATGGACTGTCTATTCCATCAGGTTGTTGTATTACATACTTCTAACGAATAGTGAAAAAGGCAATATAGAGAAATCTATACTCCCCTTGCAGAACTGGCACCCTGCTGAGCAAGTATGTCATCTTACTCTAGGACAGCCATATTACATTACCTGTTTCTGAAGGAATTTTCTCATAGAAGTTTAAAGAGACTTGTAACAGAAAATCATTTTGGATTTTTTTTCCTATTATAGAAAGTGTTTAAAAACATAATTGTCTTTTAGAAAAGATATTCTATTTTTCATACCTGATTAGCAGTACAATAGAAACATACTACTCATGTTGTTTAATTTATTAAACTACTGAATATATGCATATAAGTGCCTCAGTGTCCCACACTAAATCATTACTTTAATGTAGGAGATATTTGTGTAGAGATGTGACATGATGATTTCCTCAGAGAGACTAATGTGAAAACCACCTATATACCAAGCACCTCATTGCAATTTCTTTGGAACTGCAGACACATTAAAATTAAGCATGTGTTTGCAGTGAACTGGGGACCCAAGCAGAGAAGTGACAGAAAGATGAGATATAGTCAAAATACATAGTTCTAGGCATATATTTCTCTGAGTACTATGTAGATAAACAAAACTTCAAAGCACTAAATTTTATACAAGCAAGTAATTTTAGAGGTAATGTTGTTTCAGTCTTTGCTCTCTCTAAATCTTTTTTCTTTCCTGTTTGTCTTGTCATCTTTTTTGATCCTGTCTATTTTGTGTTTATTTATATTCCCTTTCACATAACTCTAAGACCTTTAGTGATTTGTGGTCAAATAGCTCTGGCCAGTGGGATTCTGTTGGGCAGATTCTCACTTCACAATAAATGAAACAATATACAGGTGTAATAAACATATTTTATATGTTATACATGTTGTGCTACATTATTAAGTTGTAATGCTACCTTGATACCCAGGTGTTCGCCCATCAGAAGGTCTTTTTTTTCTTTTTTTAAATACACACAAAAGAGACTGGGAGCTGAGAGTTCATCTGGGTGTTAATTATAGACAGAATTATTATCATGACAAGACTTAAAACCTGTTGTATGGAGTCCAAACAATATTGGTTAATGCACATTGTAATTCTTAAAATGGAACTGGGACTAAGTAGAGCTTGTAACACTTATCACTTAAACAATCACTGTAAAACTTCATAGGGTATTTATAATACTGTGTTTAGCACGGTGTCAGGTTTCATTACTTGATGTCTGCCTGTTGAGAAATGCATCCTTGTTACCGATAGTTATTTAGCTAGGAAAAAAACCCAGTTAATTTTTACAAGTTTTAGAATTAATCAGTCTGCATAGCATTTAGCAACAGAAAAGCAATATTGCTCAATTTTTATCAGGGTAGGTTGATGTTGAACAATTTTGGAGGGAAAATTCCATCAGCCTAGTCCACGACTCTTATGAGACTGATGATGTTGAATCTGCCATTTTTTTAATGCCCTAAAATCTGCTGCCACCAGAATTTCATCTCTTAATGTCAAGGACTGCTTTGGCAGTGAGACAGGGGTCATACTGTGGATCTGAAGAAAAACAATTTTGGTGCCAAAAGAGATGAAACAATCGGTGCCTAAGGTCAGCTGATGTTCTTGCCAATTGCTTCATGGCATTAGACCTTTCTAAATCTTTCTTTTAAAATCTTCCATCAAAAGATTGGAATACATTAATCTTGTTCTTTACTACTCAACGGAAAGGGTAATTAGTTCAGTATTAAATTTCAAACTATTTTGCTCATGAAAAACAAGGTAAAGACTTTTAAAACCGGCATTCCTGTCTTTGAACAAAGTATTATTCTACTTTCATGCCTTTCTAACCTGAGCTGATAGTTATTTCATGTATTTGTTTTAAAAATTGAGTTAGTTATTTTCTGTTTAAACATGCCTAATTATGAAGAACTAATAAAATCCCAGTGCCTTTAAGAGAAACTACAGAATACTTTATTTCCTACAGTTTTATCTAGTGCCTGGTGAAAACAGCAAACGATAATTCCTACTTACATCCCTAACAAGTATTGTTGCTATCTTTGTGCTTGGTGTTATCTGGCTACTTTCTTTGCAAAACTCTCTCTGAATTGGTTTCTTCCTCATCCTGTTTCTTTTGCATGCACATATATGAAGACAGTACCTGCCTAAATTTTTTAGTCCTTGTGTGCCTAGTGAGGGCCTTAACCAAATTTGTAACGCCACCTTATTTAATCTGTTTCTGTCCTAGTATTTCTTATCAGTTTCAATGGTGAATTTAGTAAGATTGAAGGTGGAAAAATGCTAATATGCTTAATGCAATTTTACACATTTTAATACACTCTAGAAATTGATAGGGAATTGTCTTCATAAACATCCTGTAGAACACTGTTAAGGTCATGTTTATAGGGAAGGTCATCTTGGGGCACTAGTTTAACTCTGTGTGGTAAAATACTGTGCAAACACACAGAGTTGATTGTGCATGTATGAAAGGGGAAAATACTAGTAGTGATATTTTCAGTTGCTTTGATTGCCAGTTTATATTGCCAGAATATTCTCTAGTGGCTTTGCTTTCCTTAGTCATGGGCACAAAACTGAGCCAGAATCAAGCACTCATCTGGAAGCTGGCAACAGATTTTGTTGGCTTGCCCATTTCTTTTGATAAGAAGGGCTTTGTCCCTTAGCATAAGATATGGTTGACCTTGAGTTGTCTGCAATGTTGTTAATGCTGAAGAAATGACTGACAAACAGCAATTATGGAGAAACATGTGGTTGTTGCTATTCTTGTGCTCTCATCAGGTATTGTTACACATTTGAGGTCAGACTGTGAAAGGTAACATTCTGGATGAAACAATGAAGAGGAAATAACATTATTTTCAAACTCTTTATTCATGAGTGCAGATATTTTCTATATGATTTGCCCTTCCTATCACAGTGACCTCTACAGACATGATGATGAAAAATATTAACAAAAAGATAACAACTGATAGCTGGTATAAGAAGTTATTCATAAACAGTAAGCTAAAAGCAGACAAATAATTGCATGAGCTGTTGTTGGCATCACAGTAAGTATAAAGTCAGATCTGGTTTTCAAATTTACTAGTATAAGGACTCCCTGCTGAAAACATGTACCAGACGCAGGATTTTCTCAAGGTTAAATGTGATTGTAGTGCACGCACACATACAAATTGAAGACAGAGATTAAATCACAAAATAATGAGATCTTTTCAAAAGGTAGTATACTACTCTGATTATCCTCTCTAAGATATGCTTATGTTTTGAGTCTTTATACACTATGTTTATTGAGAAACTGCATTTAAACTGATATTATGTCATTGAACCTGAGGGTCTGTGAATTTTATTGTATTACTTGCAGAAAAAATAATTTCATGTAAAGGATCTGCAATTTTACTTCTGCATGTCAGCAGTCAGAATTAACTTTTTTTTTTTTTTTTTTTTTTTACTGACTCCTTACACATCTGCAATAAGATAATAAAAATCACCGGAAGATATTAATGAAATGGAAACTACTGTAAGAAAATGAAATAGATATGAATAAGTAACATTCTGTGTTCCATTGCTAACTGTCAAAATCAGTGACTTTAAAACTTAAAAATAGTGAGGTGGATCTTTAAAAAATATTTTATTATCTCTCTAATATTATGGAGTGATGGTTTATCACAGAGGGAAAATAGTGGACTAGTTAAATTGCCATAGCCAGAGGGTCTCTGAAGTCCATGTCTACTGTAGTGATTTGTCCTGGTGCAGTAAGAAATATATTATATGATTTGCCCAGTGGTATCCATTTGTCATATGCTAGTTCAGATCTCCAAGTAGTGTGCACAAAACAAAACAAAAATTTCTTTTTAAGGAAACTAAATCAGAAGCCCTGATCCAAATATGTTCCAGTGCTAACACTTTTACATTACACATCGTTTTCTGTAGTGATTTAACAGAAAGTGTCTGGGAAACAAAACCAAGTTAAAATTAAGTTATGTCAAGCTAGTATCAAATGAATGAAATGATGGAACTGAGTGCATAAACTGATTCAGGGTGATGCTACAAATAGTTAATTTTCAAATGAACTCTGTTAAATCAGATTCTACTGTATACTGTACTTGGTCCCAGCTTCAGCTCAGAAAGGACTGAATGCTTTCTCCATTCAGAGTAACACCATATTGTGCTATCCAGAAATTTTTCACATGCCTCCCCCAAAACAGTTCTATGCCTTCAAGGCATAACTAGAGCTCACTGGAAAGCTGTTCCTTTAAAAAATGCTCATTGAAAGATGCAGTTTCATTGAAATGGAAATGTACACAGTTTCATGGATTAAAAAGCCAGAAGGGAGTACTGTGATCATCTAGCCTGGCGTACTGTACAACAGAGACCTCATGGCTGTCTTAGTTTCTTCCCATTTGAACTAGGTCATGTCTTTCTGAAGATAAAAATCCCCTCCACCTTGTTTTTCAAAAAGCATACTTCAATGATAGGAGTATCTACCATAATTTTCAATGAGGGGCTCCTCATTGTGAATTATGTTGTTAATTCTAAGTTTGTCTGTCTTCTCTGGGTTTTCCCTGGGTTATGCCTCTCTCTGTGAGACTGAAATTAAATTTATTTTCCTATGTATATATTTACAGACTGTAATCTAATTATCCATTATACTAAGGAGGTGAAATTTCCCGATTCTCTCACTTGCAGGTCATGTTTTTGAGTACTTTGATGGTTATTTTGTGAATGCTTAGCTATCACCAATGTTATTTTTTGACTTGTGGATGCAGAAATTAGATGCATTGTTTGAATAGCGAAGTAGCCGATGCTAAGTAGTGTCTCTGTTCTTGCTTGAGATTCCCATGTTTGGACAGCCCTGTTCACATTCTTTTTTGACCGAGATTAAGAAAAGTTTGGAGCTATCCAGATGGTCAAAAACTGCAGGGAGCTCTTTGCCTGACAGCTGATATTGTAAGCTTATAGGTGTTTATAGTTTACAGCTCTGTTGTCACCTTTGGTGATACTAGATCAAACATTGTATTCTTCCTTGATGCCAAGTCCTTTTAAGGACACAAATTCTGGGAGAAGCTAAATTTTCAAAAAGAGACCTAAAACTGTATTTTTTATTTACTTAAATACAGTCTTGGGTCTCTGGTTTTGGTTTGCTTAAAGCAAATAACAGTTTGAGATTAGTTTATCCAAACAGCAGCTTTCAGGGAAAATTAAAAATATCTGAGGAAGAAAGGGGAGGATTAGTCTGATGATGTAAATGATAGTTGTATTACCATACCCATTCTGTGTGAGAATTCAGTGGTTAGAGCATTCAGCTCAGATGTTGGAGATCTTAGCTCACTTTCTTTCTTTGTCTCAGGAAAGAGATACTTTCATTTCCTGTTCTCCATGAGAGTACCACGTGGACAGAAAATGATTTTGCTGTCTGCCAGAATGTATATTTAAGTGTTTCATGTGAAGCTGAGTAGATGCATGAGTTCAGCAGAGTGTTTCAGAATATCTCCTTTATTCCTTAACTAGAGCAAAGAATCACATTGACCTAGGGGATCTCACCTCTCTTTGAAGTGTCCATTGAGACAATTATGATGCAAGAATTTCAGTGTGGTGGTTTTTTGTGGGTGTTTTTTTTTTCCTTTGTGTTCCCCCTTTTTTTTTTTTTTCCTTTTGTTTTTGGTTTTTCTTCTGATCACTATTAAAAAATTAGAATTTCCCATTTCTTGAAAAAATATTCTCACATGTGTGTTCTTTCTCTTGGTGAACCGTGAATACTTACTAATTTTTAAAAAGATAGATCTTATTAATATTTAGAATACAATTTAAGGACTTTTAAACTTATTTTGCAGTACAAATATGCCATCTCTGAGAACTTCCCTTGTAGTGTATGCCAATAGTACAGACACGCATTGAAGTGAAATTAGAAATGGATGGTGTTTGAGATAATGTTAGATATGTATATACGTGTGTATGTTGTGGCAAAATGTTATCTTTCTAAAAGACAGAATCATATGCCAATTGCAAATAGTTTGGTCTTTGCAAAAGAACAGTATTTCTTAAGGAAGAATGTGACAGGTATACTATAGAACCAGTAGTATCATGGGCCTATTTTCAGTTATTTACAACTTGCCTGAGAATTTGTCGCAAAATTTTACATGCTGGTGTCTGCCTCAGCTAGCTTATAGTCATTACAGGTAAAAAAGCCCCGTCATTTCAGAGAAATAAAAAAAAATAAAAATTAAAACAAAGAAGAAAGAAAATTGATGCTATTTTCAATTTATTTTCCATTTAAATAATTCATTGTCTGTGTGCTTTGACGTGGGACTAGTTTCTATATCCATAATATGATGTGGTTGCCCAGGAGAAAAGGTCTCTATCCAAAGCTTTCACACTTGGTTCTTGATTCTGTATTCTCTGCCATCAACATTTATTGTCCTTTGAAAAACTGTTTTGTAAGCCCAGTGTAAGTCAGCAGAATTCCTTGAACTGAAATGCTAATACTCTGTCATCATTAAGCATTTTTGATCCTCTCATAGTTGCTAATTGTAACAGATGGCAATGGCTTATACTTCCTCCCTTTGAGTCTCCTACATCCAACAAGACCTTGCGCATCAACCCCAGACATTCAGTTGTCTCATCACTGCTAGCACTTCTGCTGTTCCTACTGACCTACTGAACATGCTTCAGAATAAATTTCCTCCTTTGTGCAGTTTTGAGCCAGAACAGCTGTGGGGCATTGGAATTGTGAGTTCCTTTCAGTTGGGCTGGTGCTAGCCATAGCCTGGCTGCTGATGCTTAGGTAAGCCTCATATTGATAACTGAGCATGTTCTGAAACTGAGACTCTTTAGAGAGTGAGTGAAACTTACTGGAAATTGTAAGAAATTGAGAGTAATTGTGAAAAAGACTCTTTTTGGAAGTTGGTTTTAGGCTGAGGAGCTGAAACAGAGATGAGAAAGATGAGAGCTTCATTTGCCAGTGCATCCACTACACAGATGAATGTAAGAAAGGAACATGCTTTCCAGAAGGATTTCATAGATATTTGTGGACAGCATAGGACAAAACATCCAGAACCTTGGCTTTGATTTTGGGCTTTGGAGGAAAGTCCAGTGTGGCATGGACTTTCTGCCCACTCCACGTCAGTTCCACCCATATCACCTTGGCCATGGGTCCTTATCCCAGTCAATCCAAATCTTTTATATCTCTCACCCACTACTGTGGCTTCCCATTATGGCCTATTTCTCATTATGACCCATGGACCTCTTCAAGCATTCACACTTCCTGTCGTCTTCTCAGCAAATTTCCTGTCTGGCTGCTCAGCAAATTTCCCTCCCTACCATCTATGTGGCAGAGGCTTTCTGATCTAGTATAGGTACTAAAATAGGAGTGCTTATCTCTGTCCTGTTTTTGTTTCTTTTTTCCAGTTTTTGCCCAGCTAATCTTAAGTTTATCCACATCCTTTGTCATACTGTTTCCTAACCCCTTTTTCTGTTCATCTCTTGCAATTTTCCTTGACCGGGCAGTTTTGACCTTCTCATTCCCTCACAGTTAAGCAAATTCCAGTAAAAATTCCCAGACCACAATTTACGCAATTTAGATTAAATATAAATATATTAAATACAGGTCTCAGTTCAACTGTATTTCAAATTTTTTGGGCTGTTGTTTGAGATGTAACCTGCTTTCTGTGTTGCTCATTTTTTGCTCTGAAAACTGAATTGCTACATTTTCCTGCCACTTGCTATCCAAGACTTCATAATCTCAGTTATTGTATTTTTACAATCTTATAGAGAAAGAGAGTGGTGTTATCCATATAAAATAATTGCACATATGCAGATTGAAAACCTTAGAACCTAGGTTTTATTCAGGCTACTTGTATGCTGTGTATCAGCTCCTGTATGTTGAAAGTAGAACTTTTCTGGATTACATTTGCAGCTATGTTATCAGCATTTCTGCAAAAGATATTTAAGAAGTAAGTTGGGACAGGATATATGGGGGTACAATTAAGGATGCCTCAGAGAAGGTTGGTTTAAGTGCCTTATCAATGTAGTTAAGGCATCCAGCAGAAGGACAGAAAGTTTTCCAGAGAAGCTATCACTTTTTCTGATCATGATACCCTCTTTTCAATTGTGCAGTTGTTTATTATGCAATTTCCAGGTGCTGCAGCATATGAAATAAAAATTCTACTTACGGTCATGGTTTCCTATCAGAGCAGATTCATCCTGAGCATTAAATGAAACTGGAGTTCCCTGGGAAAGAATAGTGGATGTTCATGAAGCACCACAGTGCTGTTATTTAAAGGTACAAGGGAGGCTGAATTACTTCTGGATTGGTGGATATAAATCTATTTTGAATGTTTGATATGCAATCCCACTAACGTTCTATTTATTTATCAATGTAACTGTGATATCTGAAGTTGAAATGTTCATCTGTTGCAAATAACTACCTCACTGTTCTAAACATAAGCTTTGGAAAAGTATTAAATGCTAAGAGGACTTATAGTAAGCGGCACACAGCAGCGATGGATGGATCACTACAGATGTAATTTGAGTGTAATCATTATAAAATTCAGCTGCTATAGATTGCTGATAAGCAGGGCTTTGACAATACACATAAATTATCTGAGATTCTGCCATTGGCTGTAGCACCAACAAGCATGTTGACATACAAAGTAAGTGTGTTTACTGGCTGCCTAACTCCTATAAATGGAAAGTGATATACCTGGCATTTGGACCTCTATAGACCTGAGTGCCTTTTTCAACATAAAAGGTAGGACTTAATAACCAAAATATAGGTGTCCAGTGCTATTTGAAATGCCCAACCATGTTTAACGTAGCCTCCAGCTGTTACTCCAAAAGGACTCAGATTTTCTCTAATCTCATGCTTTTCACCCCTAGGTCTCAGATACCCTCAGTGTCTGAAATGTCACTGGCTGTGTTTGAGCCACTGAATCATAGTTCCAGGTCCAAGATGTACATTTTGGAAATAAATTGTACGTGTTCTGGCCTGGCAGTGATCTTTTCTTGGAATACCTTTCAAGGCTTAAGTGATTTGGAGCTCAGAGATCTCCTGAATAAGGGAGACTTTTTTCTTATTAGGGGTTTCTATTTTTAATAGCCATTGGTAGATTTTTGTTTCCCCATGAATATTTTGATTTTTTTGAGTAAAATTTAGCATTTATCATTCTGTGCCCAAAGGTGTTATTTAATGATGTTAGAAGGTTTGTCTTCTTTTTGTTTTTAATCTTCTGTTTGCTATATCCCTTGCTTGTCTCTCAGAAGAGACAGTAAAAAAGGAGCGTGACCAGCAGGTCGAAGGAGGTGATCCTGCTCCTCTACTCTGCTCTTGTGAGACCTCACCTGCAGTATTATGTGCAGTTCTGGTGTCCTCAACATAAAAAGGACATGGAACTGCTGGAACAAGTCCAGAGGAGGGCCACGAAGGATGATCAGGGGACTGGAGCACCTCGCATATGAAGATAGGCTGAGAAAGTTGGGTCTGTTCAGTCTGGAGAAGAGAAGGCTGCGTGGGGACCTAATAGCAGCCTTCCAGTACCTGAAGGGGGCCTATAGGGATTCTGGGGAGGGACTCTTCATTAGGGACTGTAGTGACAGGACAAGGGGTAATGGGTTAAAACTTAAACAGGGGAAGTTTAGATTGGATATAAGGAGGAAATTATTTACTGTGAGGGTGATGAGGCACTGGAATGGGTTGCCCAGGGGGGCTGTGAATGCTCCGTCCCTGGCAGTGTTCAAGGCCAGGTTGGACAGAGCCTTGTGTGGGATGGTTTAGTGTGAGGTGTCCCTGCCCATGGCAGGGGGGTTGGAACTAGATGATCTCGAGGTCCTTTCTGACCTTAACTATTCTATGATTCTAGAATACTTGTCTGTTCACCTCCTTAATGCCGCTTCTAATACGTGGACTTTGGTATGTACTTATCTCTTTTCAACGCTAATGAATCCTGGTCATTGTACAGAAATTGTATCAACTTTGATCCATTCTTTGTTCTTTTCTGTACCCTTTGCAATTATACTGCATTCCTTTTGAGGTAAGAAGGACCACCAGAATTATACACAGTGCTACTAATTTATTCTGTGGTATTATGGTTTTGATATTCCTTTCATAGTAACTTGCATTTTTCTCTTTGCTTTTTTTTTTTACTATTATTAAGCATATTCCTGATATTTCCAGGGAGTGATCTGTTATAACTTGAAGGTCTTACTATTAATTTGTAATATTTCAGAGTCTAACACTTTGTATGTAAAGCCAGAATTATATTTTGTTTTGTTCTATCAATTTCTATCTGTCTATACTGAATTTTAGTCTGCCTCTTCATTGCCTAGTCACACAGTATCGTGATCTCTGAAACAATCATTATTTTTATTATCAAAGCGAGCAAACTTTGTAATTCTTTAGTGTTAGATCAGATAATTTATTAATCTTTTGAACAGCACAGGCCTCAATACAAATCCCAGTGAGACTCTAAATTTTCTTTTACAGTGAAAACTGACAACGTATTCCGACACAGCTGGTTTCAGCAGATTTTTCAGTGGCCCCACAGATGGCCAAAGCTGAGCCCCTCAAGCTGGTGGCATAGAGTCCTAGAATCCTAGAGTAGTTAGGGTTGGAAAGGACCTTAAGATCATCTAGTTCCAGCCCCCCTGCCATGGGCAGGGACACCTCACACTAAACCATGCCACCCACAGCTTTCTCCAACCTGGCCTTGAACACCGCCAGGGACGGAGCATTCACAACTTCCCTGGGCAACCCATTCCAGTGCCTCACCACCCTTACAGTGAAGGCATATTTAAGATAGGGCAGAAAATACCAGATGGAGAGAGAAAGAAGCAAAAAGAGAGAGGAACAGCAAAGGCAACACCAAGGTTGTAGGAGGAGAAGATGTTCCAGGTCTTGGAGCAGATACTCCCTGCAAACCTACATCAGAGAGGATTTTCCTGACAGGAACTGCAGCTTGTGGAGAGCCCACGTTAGAACAAAGAAAGAAGTAGCAGTACAGAGGAACTGCTGTGTGCTGACAGTAACCTCCCATCGTCCTCTGCAGTACAGGGAACTTTGGAGGACAGTAATGAAGTTGGTGCTGAAAATGTGGGGAGAAAAGGTGGGGTTTTTTTAATGTTTATCTTTTTGTTTTCCACTACCTGAGTTAGTAATTCCTTTTTCATTTCAATGGACAATAAATTGATTTCCCCACAAGCTGACTCTGTTTCCCCTGCAACACTCATTAGTAAGCAATCTCCTTGTCTTCATCTCAACCTGCTTGCATTCTCATTCTTGGGTTATCTTCATGTTTTCACCCCAGTTCTACTGAAAAGAGGAGTGACTCTCTGGGTGGGATTTTGGCTGTTAGCCAAAGTTAACCTACCTCATTACCTCTGCTTTCTCCTTATTACTCATTATTAATACATACAGGTATTTTTCTGAATGGAATTGCAAGAATTCTGATAAGCAGCGTTGTTGAGTGCAGACTGGAAATTAGAAAAAAAAAACCCAACCTAAAATCAAACAAAACAAAGCCAAACAACAAAAAGCAACACCCCAAAAAACAAATGCTCTCCCTCAATATTCCACACCACCCCCCTAACGCTCCCACCCCATCACACCTCCTTGCAAAACAAAAAACCAAACCCTCTCGACCCTCTCTGCTCTATATACACATCTACTTCTTTAGAAAAAGTTAGTAGATTTGTAAGGCCCAGTTTTCTAGAAAACAAATTATTATGTCATAGTTATTAATTTATCCACTGGTACTACGTTGTTTTAGAATATTAGCACTTTATCTAGAACGGACATTGTTCTTGTCTCCTTCTCTGCTGGGCTCCTATGAGATCTCCTTTCAAAAATCCATGCCATATTAGCGTTTTTCAGTCTCTGAGTTCCAAAGCAATTCTGAGTGAGGTTTTATAACATGCTTAGTTCTGTTATTCTTATAATATTCTTATATAATTTAGAAACTTTTGGTAAATATCAATTAGTAGATAGCAAATTTATTACTTTCTCTTTTGATTGTTAGGAGGTTTTGCGAAGAAGTAGGCCTTTATGCAGGGTTTTATTATGAAACAATTCTTAAAAGATCCATTATCCTGGATGCTTTCCTTGTAAGAGATGCAACTCTTGTTGACTTTCCTGGAGCTAGTTGGTTTTTAAAGTGCAAACAGCCTCATTCTGTTTCGATTTTAGAAAAAGTTCTCTTGTACAGCTTCTGTCACCAGTTCTTAGTATATCCTTTTTCTTGATATAATTTATTCAGCTGTGTGTGAAGATTTCCACTATGTCTGAGCTAATAGCTGATACTGAGAACATCTTGGAGAATGCTGCCATGGAGCTTCTGGTATTCAGCTGCTCCCAGCACTATAAGCATTTTCCCTTTGGACTGTTCTTGTGTTCTTTTTTGCATCACTGAGTGTCTCTTAGCCCGCTAGCTTCCTAGCGTTGACATTGGCCGGTCACTGCCCCCCTGCACCCAAGAGCCAGGCCATCAAGTGGCACCTTGGAAGTCACAGATATTATCAAACTATAGGCAGGTTTTAACCTGACTGTAACATGCCATTCCTTCCACTAAAAATAGTAATAGTAATCTGCCTTTAGATTTCAGTTTGGGAAGCCTGCTTTTTATCTTACAACATTTATTTCTACAACTCACTAGTTATAGGATGTTTTCAAGATGGGGGGGTAAGTTACCTATCTAAAATGTGTGTATAGACAAATGCAAAGGATTGTTAATAGTTGCTGTTATTTGAAATATGATAAAACATATCTTTAGCAAAGCTGTTCCAAATAAATACCCAAACAGTGATAATTTTAACTATATAAAATCTTGAACAGATAACCCTATTTTAGTCCTTTGATTAAAAAATGCTCACCTAGTATGCAATTTTCTGTAAGGAAAGAGTGCCCATCCCTCAGTTTCCTACCTCTGCAAAGCTGAAACAGATCGGGGCTCTCTAGTTATTCTCTGCTTCACCTAGCTTCTGAGAAGCAGTATATAAATGAAGGCAGTCATGCAGCTCTTCTAATGAATACTGGAAATTTTATAGGAGCCATCAGATGTAGGGCACAAAAATGGCTTAAACCCATCTTCTTCCCCTATTTTCATTTCCGTCCCTGTACTGAGATATTTATAGTTATGGGTAACACAGCCATATCCAGAATATTTTATGTCGTTCCTGCTGTTGCATGATTTATGATGATGTTCATCCCCATCAACCTCACATTTATATACACTGTTCTTTACAATTAACTTGTATAACAACAGTAACTTGGTTTCTGTGTTAATATAACCATTATAAACTTTATCAGTTGATAATGTAGGTAAAAGCTTCTAATTATATGTATTAACATTCTTTCTGACCAAGTATGTGTTACTAAGAATGGTCAAACATGACAGTATTCCAAAAATGGCTGCTGGTAAATCCATCAACATCTTTTCCCTTGAATGTCAACTGGTAGAATCCTCTGAAAGTATTACGTATGAAAATTAAACAATATCCCTGATTATCAAAACATCAAGGAAAAATGTCAATATTTTAACAAGAAGCATGAATAGAAATCTAAGAGTATCTACGTAGATACATTAAGGTAGGGATAGGGTGCAGATAGATCACATACTAAGATGCTGGTAGTGAACACTAGTTAATACCTGTCATCTGTGGGAAACAGGCATAGATTGTAACATTTAAACAGAAATTTTGCTAATATATGCTCTGTAAGTTTACTTCAAAATCTACTGCACAACATGCATGAACAACAACATGCATGTGAATTTCTGGTGTATATTATACCTCCAGTGTCATATACTGGAGTATGTATGGTGGCAGAAAAACAGCAATATTCAGAAGAAAATTTCATGTGATACAGTCATAATAAAAAGTGATCTAGCACGGGAAATCTAGGCTAAATGGGTAACTGTGTTTATAAAATCCTGTGAAACATGGTCTATGGCAGCTCTTCAGCCTTCGTTTTATACATTAGTCTAGGTGGTACATATTGTTTTGTAGATAAAAGTAGAAATGTGACTGTACTGCTACTGAGATACCATTTAATTGTGTTTGTGTTGCTATACTGTTGCACAATACTGTGTTACCTTAGAAGGAAGGGTCACTGCATTGCTTCTTAGAAGAAAATATTACTAAAATAATTATATTAAGGATCTTTCTATTATCTTTTCTGTTAAAGCAATAGACTTATAGCTCACAATTTCAACTATACCATTCTCAGACTTTTGCTCCATGAAACATTAAGATAGTTTTATTTGATGTAGTGTACAGTTTACCATTTTCTTTAGTGCTTGTTCCCTTTTTGTGCATCTGTATCTGCTGTGATACAGTAAGCATTAGAAAAATGACCAGTATATATCTTCCCCCCCCTTTTTAAGATGAGTCTGTGAAAGTAAAAAGTATTCCACAGTGAGTATAAACATTTTATTATTTATTTAACAGCAGCATTATTGCTAACTTTCTCACAGTGACTCTGAAACATACACATCTACATTTACATGCACCAGTAAATAAATACAGTATGGACAGGGTGAAAAAAATATTTTCCCTCTGAAAGACTCTTCTCATTATATTATAATGTCTTTAAAGTAAGTCACATCTTAGATCAAAACTACTTGACAGGTAGCCATTTTAAAGACATTTATGAATATTATCAATGCAATTCTCAATAGTTATATTTCTAATAACTAATTTGCTGACTTCGTGTCCTTGTCAAGGTAATTTATACACATACACCATATGTTCAGTGAAATTTTTCTTTGCCCAGGTGAGCATTTAATCTTCCTTTCTCCCTAAAGGAATTACCCATATCCCTGAAATCAGAGGATCCTCCACTCAATTTTCCCTTCTGTCAGGCCTTCCAGTCTTAAGACCTCAAGTCATAATGATCATCTTTTCAGCAGAGGGCAGCATATGGCATTCTCAGAGTCCATCAGTTCCACTGTTTAATTGGCTGTAGAAATCACTGTTGAGCTAAAGGTGATTCTGAAGCACTTCCAGCTCTTCATGACTCTTAGGCAAGAATCAGATTTTGGTATGCTTTGTGACTATATAGAATATTTCTCAGGGGAATGATCTATAGTAATGAGTCTATTAAATAAAATGAAAGTTGTTTTTCTGGGGCTTTTTTTGTTACAAGAAAGCAATACTCCTCTGTTTGGAATTTTCTTACTAATGATAGTAAAGTTTGCAGAAAATATTACTTTGCTAAAAAGTTTCATATCACATAGTTTTCGGGTTTGGTCATCTTAGGTCCTTGTCTTCATCATAATGGTAAACCCATTAGGGGAAGAAGGGCTTGGCGAGCCATTTGTTGTTGCTAATTAGCCTAACACTCTGAGCTACTAATTCTATTTTACAATAATTTCCAAAACCCAGTCAGTTTATTTTTTAACATGTATTTTTCTGTTGTATTTTGTATAGAAAGAAGAATAAGTTTAAATCCATGTTTTCTTATTCACATTTGGGTTTTGTTAACTGTATCCTGTAGTTCATTTTCTGACTTACAGACAAATGATACAGTTCATGTACTAGGTAATCACCTAATATCCTGCAGAATCTTCAGGATGATCGTCTCCTTTCTGATATTTTTCTATCGCGTTTTAAGTATTCTGTATATGGAACACTTATTGATTGATCAGACCAGATGCAAGTTATGCTTCCAATCCAATATGTTTAAATATATTTGGTTTTGAGCAACTAGTTATAACAGGTTCTTTATTAGCCTTAGGATATAATTTTATTGCTTTGCTTGTTAGATGTAAAAAAAGATCTCCTGTGGAATGTCCAGTGAGATGACATTCCTCATACTGATGGCAATATGAAATAAGTTTGCTCTTTTTATTTCCTTTTTTTAAGTAACAATTATTGCTTTCTGATTTACATAAGTTCAAGTTCTCAAAATGATGATTCGGAAGTTTAACACAGTTTTCACTATATCATACAGCCTCTGTTTTCTGGAAGCTATAGAATCGTAGCATAGTTTGGGTTTGAAGGGACCTTTAAAGGTCATCTAGTCCAAGCTTCCTGCAATGAGCAGGGACATCTTCAACTAGATCAGGTTGCTTGGAGCCCCGTCCAAGCTGATCCTGAATGTTTGCAGGGGTGGGGCGCACACACACACAGAACTGTATGGAATGATTGACTCTTGTCACCTTGGTGGTGGAATAAAGTAAGAGAAATAAATGTTTTAGGAGGTGTTCCAGATTTTTTTGTTTGGTAAATGGGGGGCAATATTTTATTGTCTTCTTAAAAGGATTTAAATGTCTTTTGTTTTTCACAGAAGGGAAGAAAATTCATGGATGGATCTTTATTAAAAACTTAATGCTAACAAGTGGCTTAGCAGTGACAATGAATGCCCAAAACTGTAACGTAGAAATCATTTATTGTTCTTATATATCATACTACCAAGACGATTAACATGAAAGAATTTTTGAGTTACTTAAAAAAGAAAAAAAAAAGGAAAAGTAGTCATCTGCAAATCTAAGTAGTTAAGCTGGCTCTGAGTTGAATCAATCTTACTATAAAGAAGACAAAAAAATCTGTTTACTCTAAGGTAAGAGAAAGATATTCTAGAAATACATGGTTAACATTTAAACCAAAACCTTGAAAGAGGCTTTGGAGGTAGAAGTTTCTTGTTCTAATTGTTGAAAGGATTTTGTTTGAAGTGCTTAAGTTGTTCACCTTAGACTGGGTATTAAGATTACTGGGCTTGATGAAAATGTACTTATTTGACATGATGGTTAGTTCTCATGACGTTTCGTTCTAGCCCCTTAAAAATATTTAAAGCTTGACTCAGTCATTTGTTTTCTCATTGTTAATATGATCCTTGTTTGTACAGTTTTGCTATGCTTCCTATTTATTCTTTCTTCTTTTTTCATACATATATAATGTTTCAGATACATTTTCTATATATTAAATGTGTAACATTAATTTGTCTTTTTAAATTCTCAGGGGAGAAGCTGTTCTTTCTCCCCTTTGTTACCATCAGGTACCTGTATCTTTTTCATAAAATTTTTTTTCAGCCTTATTGCTACCTAGCTATGAAGCACACAGAAGCTAGCATGACAGCCTAGGTAATTTAGAACACTTAATTTATCTATTATATCATCCATTGAGTGATAGCATAATTTGGGCAATTTTAAGTGTGGGATAACCACCTAGTGAGTGGTTAATCCTCTACAGCATAGCATGTTTGAGATATGGTTTGGCAGCTGGAATTTACTGTCTAAAAAACCTCCAAAAGATCTCTTGGAGGACTTCAGCTTGGAAAACTTCCTGAGCAAATCCAGTGTTGGTGGTTCTTCAGTAAAGAAATCTTAAAGCCTTCAAACTACTCTTTCAACATGTTTGAAAGAGTATTTATGCCTCTGCATAAGCTAGGAAAATGTTTTTCTAAACCAACAGTGAGTTTTGAGCCATTCCTTACCTTTCCTGGCCCTGATGTTAGTATGGATTCTGGAAGTTCTTTAGAACAAGCTCAGGAGTTCATTGAAGTTACCCTGGGTAAAAGATTGTCTTGAGTTTTTCTGGGTTTTCTGTCAATTTTATCAGAGCAGAAAGAAGCAAGTGCTTAATACCAGGTATAAGTTTTTCATTTTCTATAATGTCCTATAACCATCATAGTTAAATAATTTTCTGGTATGATTCAAGACTGGTTTAAGGTTATTTCACACTATTCTAACAGTTGAAAGTGGCTTAAGTGGAGCCTTTGCATAAGTTTTGTTTCTGGGAATGAACACACTCTGCAATTAAAGAGAAACCTGAAGTAGGATAGCTATACAGGTCTTATTGAATTTTGAATTCCAGCTTGCATAGCTGTGTCACATTAGCTTTAATCCAGAACAGCCACTTCATCTCTGACCTCTCAGCCCTGCCGCTCAAGGGAAACATACAAAATACCTTCAAAAGATAATTCTGGAACTAAAATTCATAACTCTACTGGGCACTAAAAACATGGACTCATCAGAGACGTTGTTTTTATGGCACATTATATTTTTTTTTCCACCCCAGGATAACCTTTCCATGCTGCACAGACAATAAATTATGTCTCTGTCTCTCCTTCCCTCCCCCCCATAGGAGCAAACAAATGTGTTGTCTTTCCTTTCTAATATTTCTCCACCGCATATTTATGAACTATCTGATCTTTTAGTTAATTGAATTGGCAAATTTGAGTAAATTAAAATTGAAGCAATTGTTCTCAACTTTTATTTGGTTTGGAAGATTGCTAATTCTGCTTGCAGACTGCATGCGTGAAAGCTTGTCATTTTCCCCTCAAATATATCATTTAGTGTAATAGATGATAGTAACACTTCTTATAAACTGTGCATATTTATACTGTTATAACACGTCTAGAGTAGTACTACTTAATTCACAGTAAAATGCTGATTAGACATAACTAATTCCTCCCTTTCAGTTCAAGAACTTTTATACTAGTTCAGTCCTTAAATAAACAGTTTGGCCAGTCCAAAAATCCTAGATAGGTGTAGTTTTGTATTTATTTTTCTATTTATCATTCTCGTGTTATTGTGGATGTGATTTGTAAAATATTTTGAGAAGTGTATAATTGTTGCGCTTCATATTTTCCAACAAAATTGTAGCAACTAAAGAAACAAAATGCACTCCACCATAAATGTGCCTGTTTTCAAGATTAAACTATCTACAGAATTTGTTAACTTCTGAAGTTTCTTGTTGCTCAGTGATGTCCTCTGAAAGTGTGGTAAACACTGTATCAGTAACTGAACTTTTCCGTTTCTAGCACAATCAGTAGTGTCTTGATAAAGCTGGAAAATGCTGAAATGCTGACAGTTTCTAAGATAATCCTTCAAAAAGTGATTGCCAGTACCAGTGCATTTTAAAACAAAAATAAATAATTGCTTAGTAAAAACACAGTAAAATGGTGTGTGCATTATTATACACTCTTCACTTCAGTGGCTCTAAAGTGAAAAAACACCCAAAATCAACAGTACTCACTGTGTCTGCAGGTCTGAGACATCACAGGAGACGCTTCTGAATACACCCTTATGGTTTGGTGCTTATTCTTAATGGGCAGAAACTGCCATAAATTTGGATCTTGCCTCTGTATCTGATTTTATAAAACTTCAGTCAAATAAATGAAAGAAAACAAAGAAGGTACAGTATCTGGACTCATAGCATTATGACATATCATCTGAGTAGACAACATGAATAGCCTGCAGCATAGATAACTTTAACTATGGTCTTGTCACATTTCATAAACCAGGGCAAAACTGGGCTTGTTCAGCGTATGATACAAAGCCTGTAAGAAAGCTGTTTGTAATTCTTAAACTGATGCATGTAATTCAGCTGTTTTTCAATGTTTCCTCAAAATCTAAGAATGTCTCACCACAATTAAAGGGGATCTACAAGAAGCAAGACAATTGTTTTCATTCAAAAACCCTCTACCCTCGGTGTTTTTTTTTTTTTTTCTAGTTAGATTTCATTGTTTTACAAAACAACAAACACTTCTAACAAAAAGTGGAAATCTGCTTCTGCTTCACATGTACATTTTTTTCCTTAGCTATTGTTGGAAATATTTCTGGAGGTAATTAGTGGTTTTTACTATTAAATATTATTTAAACATATTTATCTTCAACCACCTTAAGAAATTTAGGTTCACATCTGAATATTTTTCTGTGTGTGACTGTAAGCACCAATAGTCTTTTTTGGTGTGTGTAGGCTTATGGAGTAAAATTACAATTCAGAAACATGCATTGTGTAATTATTTCAGGAAGCTACTCATTTGTTTGAGGATTTATGATTCATATTTAGAACTTAAACTGAAATCTCTGCTATAACAAACCCAGAATACTCTCAAGACTAATAATTGTAAAACATGATGCTCATCTGCTACTGACACTGTAAAAGATTCAATGGTACTTAAATATACTCCTTATTTTTTAATTTCTATTATTAAGTGACAAACAATAATAGAAACACTACTGCGATAGCATTGGTCCTAGTTGGTCAGCTGAGGAAAGACCTGTTATAAGCATAGTATCAGTCCTCTAACCTTTTGATCAAAACAGAAACTCTGTTTTTTTTCTTATATGATAGTATCTCATACTCCTATCCTACCAAAATAACATCAGAGGTTTTTTGGGGGCTGTTGTGGGCTTTTTTTGTTTTTGTCTGTTTTGGGGTTTGTTGAGGGTTTTTTTGCTTTTTGTTTTAGATTCAGTTAATGGAACAAGTATGCAACTTGCAGTACACTGTGGGGTAACTACAGCTGCATTTGAAAAAAGAGCAAAGCCTGCCAACATTATATATTGTAGTAGCTACTGACTACCTAGAGAGAGGTGGCTACAATAAATTGTGTGGTTTATTGATAGTGTGTATCTAATTTATATTTTTATTTGGCCTTAATTACCTCATGTTATTAAAAATAAGTTTATTCTGTTCTTGCATATGTGTGGTTTAAAACATTTTTATGTTTTCATTCATTATGTGGAATTTCAGTTGCACAGTACTAGGGTACTTGTCACACCAGGAGGAAAAACTTAAATTCATACTTTCCCTCTTCCTGTAGAATTTAATACTATTATGAATCTTCTATCTTGGTAAGTTAGGTGAAATCATGTGTTCTGAAATTAAATCGCTTTCCAGTATATGTAAGTAAAGTTTAATCCTTACTGTTGAAACCAAAGCATTTTCTTCAGAATTTGTTGTTGAAGAAACAGAAGATTAGGACAAGTTGAAGCACTGACCTGTATAGGATCTGTAACCTCATATAACATTAATCATGGATTTCACTAGTTACTAGGCTTTGAGAGCCCACTTCAGGATATATTGTATTTACCGTGAAAGTTGAATAAAGGCAGATACTGAAGAAGTGTTGTATGCAGTCAGGCCTTTAACTGCCTGACTTCTTCAACTGCCTTTAAAAATACCTTTAATTCTTTATTTGCAATTTACACCAGTAGTTCTGAATTTGAGAATTTTTAATGTTGGATTTGATAAAATTTTACTAATGTGATATGTAGTGTGCATGATTAGGGTTTTCTTAGCAAAATGAGTAGAAATGTCATCCTTTGTAACTTGCTACTATCCTCTTTGAGACATAAATGGGGGTGAAATACTTACATCCACAGCAGAGAGCATTGCTGTTGGAAGCAGCACACACTCTTTGAAATGCTAGGCTTTAACTATCCCTGTGTCTCAGTAGTTGGAACTAAGACACTGGATTCCTTTGTGTCTTCCAGTTTCAGTGGAACAACAAGATTTGGAAGTTAAGATTTTGTTCCGTACTGCAGAGAAGAGCTAGTCTGAAGGTTAGAGTCTTGTGTTTTGTTATTTACAAGCTGGTTAAGATTTTCAGTGTTGTGTGTCCTTTCTCATCCATTCCTCTTTCAGAGCTAATGTTCGTGCCCTGGGTCTCTTTCCCCCGAAAGTCTCAGTTGCATGCTGGTGGTTTGTTGCTGCATTTGTTTCTCTGCAGTCAGCTGTTCCTCAGCATTCTGTATTTCACTCAGATCTCGTAATCGAATGATGGACCTTTTCAAACTCTCTATCACTAGAATCAACTAGGTTCAGATCAGCTGAGGTCCCTGTCAGTCCAGGTGTACAAATAATTTATTTCAAGTCTCTCACCACGTGGTATTGTGGTTCTTTTGTACCCTCTTTTGCTTTCAAGCAACAGTCCCACGTCCCTAGCACATAGTTCTCAGTCCTAGTCATCCTGATCAGTCAATCCGAGGCCTCTAACATAAATCACCAGTTTCACTCACACTCAAGAGCAGACCCTTCTTTACCATTCTCCCATTCTAGTGCCGCACAGATCCTCCTCTGTCCAATTTACCAGTTAGCACTGCCTTTGGAGAGTATTGGTGAGACAGTCTCTTTGTTATCTCAATATATGGATTGGAAAAGAGAGAAAAACTGCATTATGGGAGATACATAGAATCAGTCTTGGGATGGGAATTACTTTGTGCAGGTGAAATCTTTCATGATTTAAATTTTCAACTATTACATGCCTCTCCTGACCTTGTTGTGACCGCACTATTCAAAGCCTTATCTTGTCCAAGTTTGGGTAAATTTTCACTGCATGCTGGATTTAAGTCCCTATTCTACATTACGGGTGAGACCCAAAGGTTTCCATGAAGAAGTTAGATAGAATTTTTGCAAATGCAAACTGATGTATTTTCTCCACCCACTTTGTTTTCAGTAGCTCATAACTGGGGTGAAACTACACCTGTTTTGGTTTACTTCAGCACCATGATTGTGAAGGTGTCCAGTTAGTTATTACTTGTACCGATGAAATATTCTTTAAATTGTTGGCTTTGCTTTTAGAAGTGTGTTTGAGTGGGTTTACCAACTCCACTTGCTAGGCTGGATTTCTCATTTCTTAGAGAGCAAGAATCCAGTCATAGAACCATAGAATAGTTAGGGTTGGAAAGGACCTTACAATCATCTAGTTCCAACCCCCCTGCCATGGGCAAGGACACCTCACACTAAACCATACCACCCAAGGCTCTGTCCAGCCTGGCCTTGCACACCGCCAGGGATGGAGCATTCACAACTTCCCTGGGCAACCCATTCCAGTGTGTCACCACCCTTACAGTAAAGAATTTCTTCCTTATATCCTATCTAAACTTCCCCTGTTTAAGTTTTAACCCATTACCCCTTGTCCTGTGAGTACAGTCCCTGATGAAGAGTCCCTCACGAGCATCCTTGTAGGGACCCCTTCAGGTACTGGAAGGCTGCTATGAGGTCTCCACACAGCCTTCTCTTCTCCAGGCTGAACAGCCCCAACTTTCTCAGCCTATCTTCATACGGGAGGTGCTCCAGTCAATTGTTTGTTGTTTTTTTTTTTTTTTCTGGAAAGGAAAATTATTAAATATTTAACTCTTCTGTGAAAATATACATTTGCAGGATTGCCACCTGTTTTCAGAAATGACCATCTAAAATTTTACTAATTGTAGGGTGTTTTTTTCTCATTTGTCAATCAAACTTTTTTGTAAGTATCATCTTGATGTCATGTATGACTAATTTTATATTGGTGGTGGAAGCTTTGTAATGTATATATGAATAGCAGAGGCTTTCAGTGATTATTGCTTTTATATTCTTTCTCTTTAAATCTGCCTGCATTTCCCCCCCCATTTCTAGTTACAGCTAGCATAAGCCACTAGTATATAAGAAATGCCTCTCAGTCATGTTTACGTTGTATTCTCTAAAGAATTTTTTCTCTATTTTTTTCTATCTTTTTACCCAGGAAACTGATTGGTAGTCAAAAACAAAAAAAAATAATAAAAAAAAAAAAATCTGCAGAGTAGCTCCATTCAAGTCAGGTCAAATTTCCCAAACCTATCAGCTTGAAAAAACAATAAAGTTCTGCAGATCTCTACTTTATGAGTAGCAAAATAGTTTGTTTTGAAAAGCTGTAAAGCGGATGTTAAGGAATATAGCATCAGAGAAGGGGTAAAAAACACATTTACCAATACCAGAGTTATCAGTCTTACTGAAAAATATAGTGCTCTACCCTACGACCTTCTGCAGGGGGATGAACCTGTGTTTTTGTTTTCCTGAAAGAACACTTATAGGATCTGGGCCATTCTAGGTAGACCAATTTTGATCTTTTATTATAAAAATGTTTTATTCTGTATGAATTGTACAGAGTGGGTGTAAGCTATCAGTTTGGTTTGTTTTGTTTTCTTAATACGCTATGCAGCCCCAATTCCTCTGTACACTCCTCAGCCTTTCACTCACTCTAAATATAGGCCAGCATTGCCCTAAGCCAGCTGTGGAGATCAAATTGGCTCTAGATTGTGTTAGAATCGGTAAGAAGTGACCTTGGTTGAAAACCATTCTGAATCATGTTTAGAGTAGATGAGCTGCACTGTCTTCTTTTTCTGCCTCAGTCACCACATAAGTAAATAGCCCATACAAAGTAGACCTAGACCTGCATTAGCAGGAGAAACACCAAGGTAAATAACCTTTAGCCTCATGCACTGTCCTTACAGGCAGAAGCTGAAACTTCTGTAATTTTCATAGCTTCTTTTCCATTTATTACTGTGCTTCTCTTCATGGAGCTGTAATCTGGTTGCTTAGCTAGGAAATAAATTGCAGTTCCCACAACCTCAATCTTTGGTGATCCAGAAAACACGGTGTGGAAAACCAGTAGTGACCCTAGTACTTATTTAACTGAAATTTGGTGAAAAACTTTAGAAATTTAGACTGCATATGTCTGGCTAAAAAAAAAATCCCCTACCTCTGTGAGGCTCTGCCTATGCTTCAGATAGCAGTCAGGATCCAGAAACACTCAACATACTTAGTAAGGACTCCATAAGATAGGCTTTACTAGGCATTTTCAGGAGTATCTAGGTGATAGGATCTCAGTCAAGATCTGATGTTTATCTTTAACTGTGCAGATACCTTAAGTATATTTTTTCAGTCTGACAGTGTTTATTAAAGTTCATGGGTTTATATTATTATGGACTGAATGATACGAGATAAACTGTTTTTTCTGTTGCACCTTAATTTGCACCTAATATTAAAAAGAGGTGCTACCGGGTCTGGGGGTCGAATTCATGCACTGACTGCTTTGTGTTAATTCTTGGACTTCCAAGAAGGATGTGATTGAAAGACGTTGCCTAGGAAAGACAGGTGTATAGCCTCAAAGACTGGATTGATACAGTGGTTTATTTTTACATATTTGTGTGGTCCCACTGATAATTTATATCTGACTGCTGTTCTAAAAGACTATTTGAATAATAATTGCTGCAAATATGCAAGCATATAAATGAACATGACCACCTATAACATGCAAAACTATATTGTCCCGTCCATCTAAAAGTTATATTTAAATTCTGTTATTATACAGATCTTAACAGGTGCATAAAAGAACGGGAATGTAGGTGACAAAGTTAGCTGGATTTCTACTACTTTTTGCACTTAATAGCACGTATACTATAAAGATACCCTTGTTTCATCACAGATGAAATACCAGGATATCACTCAGGATACTTTTGTTACTTGCTACTGTCCTATGTTTAAAGACAGGAACTATGAGTTAGCATGTACAGAATCATTTTTCATACAGGTATGAATATTGCCTAATGAAGATACCCATGGTACTTCTCACATGTACAAACTTGACTTTGACATCTTTCTAGAATTCATTCTTTCTAGACAATATATGATTAGATCTTAAGACTTTCTTTTAAACCGGTATTTGATAAATTATATTACGGAAGGACTTAGAACAGCTATACAGATATTTAGATTAGTAGTCATTATTAAAATTCCTGTATATTCATGTAGCAATCTACCATTTTGGTATCAAACACTGAAGTTTTTCGGAGAATGTCGTTTGACCTTCAAGTCTAGTGAACAGCTTGAGATTAGGAAATCACTGACTAAAATTAGTGAAACTTATGTAATGACACAGGAGTGGAAAAAGGAAATAATTACATAAGTAAAGCAGAAAAATAGCGTACATTCTAATTTTTAAGTTTGTATGAATAATATCATATAACATTACCTTGCTTTTAGATACTGTCAAACAGCATAATACTCCTAGCTTCCAAAAATATGTTTTGTTTTGCTTTCTTCTTTTTGGTTTAATATTACTACTAAGTGAAAGACTGTAGGATTCTATTTTTTTTTTAAACAAAGAAAGGGAAAATAAAATACAGTCACCTCTGGGCAAATTCTTACAGTGAACAACAACAACAACAACAAAAGAAGATGCTTACACTTTTATTCCTTGTGGATTTCTTTTTAATATTTCAGAGCAATGAACATATGGCTGTTGCTATCAGCACTGGTGTATTTGCAGCGATGCCTATCGACATCCACCAGAGAGCAGGGCAGCTCCAAAACCCACATCTTTTATACTGTGGAAATTGATGGGTACAGCAACACAGCCAGCTTCTTGGCCAAACAACATGGAATGCAGTTCATTTCAAAGGTCAGCGCATATTTAAACTTGCTTCATTACTCCCACCTTTATGCTTGAGATTTTCATTTTTTTAAAATCAGTTTACCTAGAGGTTCCTTTAGAGACAGAAAAATGAAAGTGCTGAATCCTATTTTCATTTGGGGATATCAAGCTTTTTATCAAATTATAGAGGTGGCGTTTCAGAATATTTCATATCTGATCAGAAGGAAAATCCAAAAATAATTTTCTCTTTATTCAGGAGTCTTTCAGGCACTGGGACTGTTTTATTTATTACTTAATATCGTGCTCCAGTCAATCATTTTGAATTCAGACAGGAAAATGGAATTTTTATTTTTAAAAGGAAAAAATCCCAAGGAAAAAAATGCAACCGGAATAAAGCAGATTTTGTTTTTAAAAATACAATTACGTCTTTTCTTCCTCCGCTATTTTATTTTCCTTTCAGCACAGTGCATTAATATGGAGACATATATAAAACAAAGGGTCTTATATAAGATACTATTTTAGTTAATTACAGGCGTTTTATTTCAGAGCATTTCTACAACATACATCATTGATCTTGAGGAATTATGGCCTTGCAACACAATCAGGGAATAATCTTTTTCTTTCTTTGGACAGGTATCTCAGTACTTATTTTCTGTATATGTACTGTGTTTGTGGGTATAAATATGAGGTATGTCTTTATATTTCATTTAGCTATAACTTTCCATCAGAAGAAGGTTGTTCCCAAAGTGTATGTTAGTACTCTGGTGCACAGCCTAAATAGAGGAAACATATTAATATCTCTCAGTTACAGTTACTGGTCTGTAAAACTGAACATGTAGATCACAAATAAATTATGAAAAATTTTAATATATTAATCTGTAGCAGCCTTCATTCATTGACCTGAAAGTTCTTTGACAATCTTAATGAATTAAGCCTTTCAATGTTCCTGTTGCTTTTATCTCTGCTTTTCTGATGTGAAAAGCAGAAGTAGGCTAAGTAAAACAATTTGTTCAAGATCCTCATGGAGAGTCTGTGGCCCAGTGAGAAGTGCAAAATATATTTCTAAATTTTTGATTTTGTGCTCTAGCTGTAAGAAATTATCCTAAGAGGGAAAACATAATGAACTTATGAAGAAGAGGCATTATACATACCTCAGCAGCCACTATGGTCTACCCTAGTCATGTAAATCACTGAAGAGCCCCGAGGAAAACTGTGCCCAGTTTTGTTACGAGAACGGTGACACAATCTTCCGGCTGTGTCAACCTTAGGGTATAAATATTAAATTCAGTAGAGTCTGTTATAATGAGGATGTTAATTTAAAAGCCCCAACAAACAATACTGTGGTGTTTGACATTAAGTATTCCTGTAAAGGCTGACTTCAATGTCAGGTTGCTAAAAAGGATTTCCTCAGGTTTTGGTAAGCACAGAGGTATTTTGTGCAAGGGGAATAGGTGACAGTTTCTATTGCTTTACAGTCTAGGCACTATTTACAGCTAGGTTGCTGGAAAAAAAATTGGTAGTATAACAGAGCCAATCACACTGTATTCTTTGTTCTGTTATATTTATCCAGGAAAACACCTTTTTTATTACAGTGATTATGAATAAGAAAAAGCAAAAGAGGGAAAGAGAAATGCAGATACAGGAAGGCTTTTCTTCTGGCTTCTCTGTGAATTTCTGCTTTCTAACCTGTTGTACAAGCAGCAGATACCTTTCTTAGCATTCTCATTTCAAATATGAAAAAAAAGCTTCTGTGGTATTTAAGGCTTATGGCCTTTAAGCCACGAGGAGCACTGGTAAAGTATTAAAGATTCAAATATGTTTAGGCTTAATATTTTTTCAAAGTTTTTGTTGGCTTGTAATAAGCTTACAGCATGTGCTCTGTGATAAGACAAGATAATACTAAAATATTATTTGGAAAAATAAACCTGTAAAACATGATAAAACTTGTTGTCACTAAAATTTCTGGGTAGTCAGGAGTATTAGTAGTATTGCAGCTAGCAGTTATGCTCCTATTTTAGGTTCCTATATGACAAAGCATTTGAAACATATATTTAAGTTCAATCCTTTTTCAGGATAATAATCATAATCATGTGCCTAAGTTCCTTTGAAATAAATAGGATCTAGGCATATGCTTAAGTGCTTTACTGGATAAGGCTGGACTACTGAATGGGGCTCTTAGTGAAGAAAACAGTTTTGTATGAGAAAAGTGACATCAAAGACTGAAAATGCTGTATTTTAAATATGCTACTGTCACCACAGGAAACAGGCTCCTGTAGAAATGGTAATTATGTATGACTGTGACATCCTTGCTTCAGCATGTTAGTTGCAATTTAGAGTTGCAGTTTAAAGGAATAACTTCCCTTTGGCACAAGGGTACATTTTTACTATGATGCAGTGAATAAAGACAGTGAGTTAAGTGTGTTATTTTGGAGTGCTTCCTCTCAATAAATGTCATTACTTATTAATATGCAGATACTTGGCAACAAAGTAGGAAAATTTTAACTGTGAAAAAGGCTACCGGTTTTTATCACACTGGAATGCACTTCTTCAAAGTGGAACTCTTGAACGACATTTAGTATACAAAATCCAAAATGTTCAACTCTTGACATTGATTGCAATAGCATTTCATTTCACATTCTGTACCAGCTAACTTACCAATGGAAACAGTGTAGGCAAAGTGTTCTTTTTAAAACTTACTGTTATGATTTTCCATAAACTTAAAAACAGTGACTGAAAGTTTCTGTAATTAAAACACTCATTAAATACAGTGAAGCCATGCCTAGCGTGTAAGAAAGTCTCACCAGTTCTAAACAAAATATTTTGCAAGGAAATACTTGCTTCGGTTCTAAGGTTTGCATTTGTAGTTGATAGAGAATGCAGATATTAAATATAGTTGTATCAGAGGTGTACATTGGAATAAAATGTGTGTTAGGGTTTTTTCATACAGTTGTATTTTGAGTCAGCTCAATTCCTTTTTTTTTTTATCACTATTGTAATGTAAACTGCAGAGGAGTATTGTCTCTATACTGCAGAAAGGAATTTTTATAGTACTGCTAGGTGGCAGGAATAGAGGATATAGTTCGAGCCATTTCAGTTTCATTCTTGTTTCCTTTCCCACTGTTCAAGGCAGAGGTTGTAGAGAAGATACTGACTTTATTGCATTTCTCTAGACTCACAGGGAAGGAGGTGGCAAAAGAGTAAAATTTGAAAAGGGAGTGAATGCACACTGTGTGTTGTCAAGAAACGTCTTCTTTTGGCTGTATAATGCCTCATCCTTACCTCAGTGAAGTCAACAGAAACCTTTCCATTGACTTTCAAGGGAGTGCAGAGTAAGAAATGTTTCTATGCAAATGTATCCAAGTAGCAAATATCACTCGTACTTCAACTGCGTAGGAAAACAGTGAAAAATGGCAGATTTGATCTCAGTTTTCCAACTTTCCAAAGTGGGTTTTCTTGTATCCTATTGTACATTTTGCTTCTGTGTAGCAGATATAAAACCATGAAGAAACACTGAGGAAGTTATGCCTGAAATCAGTTTGTGCTCTGTTCATTTGAGGAAACAAGGCTTTTGCAGAGATAGATATTTTTAATCGACAGCTCTTTTAGCTGAGATTTGAAAGGGATCAGGAAGTGTCAATAGTTCTGCAGAAGTCAGACAAAAGAAATAAACCAGGGTTTTCTATGTATGGATTTTATTTATTTTCTTAATTTGGATTAGTAAAAGTTTTGCATAATGGTGAATTTCAACCTCAAAGTAGGAAAGGTAGATAGTGATGGAAAGCAAATTTACTGACAATTATATTACTGATGTATTAACTGCTGAAACCCTGTTTAATTGCTGAAGCAGTTTTGAAGATTTTGATAAATACAAGCACATATATAACTCATAGATGAGTGTATGCTTTGAGGACTGGGCTAGATGATCTCCAGAGGTCCCTTCCAACTCTAAGGATTCTGTGATTTGGTGACACACCTCCCCGATACATACCTATCCAAGTGTATAAATACAAGTATGTTATAAATCTAATTTACAACAAAGTTTCCTAGCTGTATTACATATTTATTTTTCATCAGCAAAACTCTGAAAAATATTATATAAAAGGTCCATGGTGTTTGAGAGTTATGTCTAAGAATTTATTCTTGATAATGCACACTGGGAACACCTGCAGTGAAGTTCGAGGTCTTGATCTTCCTAAATTTATATAGAAACTCCAAACAGGTCCTGGATTAAAAAAAAAGAATGAAATTAGGATTTGAAATGAATTATTCTGACCAGGAGTAAAAAATTGATTATATGTCTACATATATATGTTTTTAAAAGGTAAAGTCAAGCTGGGCAGCAAACCAAACTTTTAATAAAAATGGGTTTAATACAGATACTTTCTAGGAATAAAACCAAGACTGCTGAATGACATTTTGACTGTGAGTAAGGTTAGTTTAATATTCTCTCTTTCATTTTTTCTCTCTCTTCTTTTTCTTGACTTTTGTCTTTCATTGTCTATTTTGTTCTTCTCTTTTTTAATTTCCTTTTTCAGTCCAGCAAAATTTGTAGTGATTTCATGATAACTTATGCTTCCCAAAGTCTGTATTTTCTTTATTAAGCTTATTCAGAAATTTTTCAAGCTGTAACCAGAGCAGGTATAACTTGATGTTTCTGAGTGCATTTATTATTCATATTTTTGTGATAAATCTCTTCAATATTATTGTACCTTTAAAAGCTGAAGTACACAAAATATAAGGAAACTATGGAATGCAGAGCCTTCTGGGGTGAGCATTTGTCCCTGTGTGATTTTATTTTATATATATTCTATTACTTTTCTTTATCTGAAAAAAAAAATCTTATATTTAAATTACTATTTTAAAATACAGGGTTTTTTTTTCCCTATGTGGTATAAGGTTGTTACAGAAAACGAAGCAGTACACCAAGACTTTTAAATAAGAAGAAAAAAAAAAAAAAAAAGGAGTGTGTTATGGGTTTTGATCATTGGCAGAGTTAATTTCTTTGCCTTGGACTGATATCCAAGAAAATCTGGGAACTTTTTTAGAAGGGAGTGGTTTATGGAATTGCCGCAGGTACTTTTGTTACTCTGGACTCTGACATGCCCTGAAGCTACCGGAGTGCAGAAATTGTTCCCCTTGTGGCAAAGAGAGTTAAAATCCCTGCTTCACACTGAAACCCGAAAGTAGTAATGACTGGGGAAAAGCACCCCTTAGGTGGCGCTGAGTTTGTTAACACAGCTGGTGAATACTTGACGAGTTGAAAACACTGGCGATGTAAGTAGTTATATATGTTTTCGTTTGTTTACATATGTAATATTATAACTGGTGTTTAGTATAGCAGTTGCCATTTCATCCTCTTTTTTTGTTAAAAAATGGTATTTTTCTCATATTCTGCTTCTGGAGTGGTGTTTTCTTTCAAAGACAGGTACATTAGTCTTTTTATAGCATAAAATTAATATCATCTTAGACCATTTGTTGCATTATTATTATTTTGTACTACTGTAAACCAGCAACATCTATTCTTTTAATCTCAGCTAAAAGGTCTCTTGAATTTCTTGAGCATTGTGAGTTGTAGATTCAGAAAGACCATACATCTTTTCCATGGTTTTGTCTGTGCTGTGTAACACTATTCAGCTGCATATGTGACAACAGCTTATGTATTCACCCATCTACCAGGTGAATGCACCTATGCTTGAAAAGGGCTTTACAAAAAGGCAGAGAATTATGAGTTGTTATCAACTTATGTTAATATACTAGGAAACTAATAATGTAATTGTTCTGATTGAAATTATAGGCATGATTCACAGGAGGTGAAAATTGGTGTGGCCCTATTTTAACCAATGAAACTTTACTGATGTATGCCAGCTGAGAATCAGGTCCCTCATCTTTATTTTAATAATTTAATGGTAGGCTGACCAGACCATTAGAGAATACAGTTAATATGACAATCCTATATTGAAACTGGAATGGAATATGGAAACTAGTAATGCTAGATGATTTTTTTAATTTTATTTATTTTTTTAACATCTCTGTTGTCCTGTTTGGTAGATGGGTTTTAGGTAACCTGATGAAGTTTATTCTTTGAAGGTGGTGGCATAATGGTACATTTAGCAAACAACCACAATATCGGAAAATATTTTTTGCACAATACTGCAAAAATAACCCACTTTTTGATGACTTTTGAAAAAAAAGGAAGTTCACTTTACCCCTGCAGCTGTTGATATTAGTCAGTGCTCTACCTGTCCTTATACTTACTTAGTCCGATGTTAAAATAGTAACTACAATGCAGAAGAAAAGTGAATGAAAAAAGGAAAATCAGCATGATTCATTTAGTTCTTATAAGTGAATTAAACATATTTCAAATTCTGCATGTATCTCATTGTAAGGAAATAGTGTAAACATGGCTGCAAGTGTTTGATTTTTTAAAATGAAAGTATCTTAAAGAAGGTTATGAAATTGCAAACTCTCCCTGGAACTACAACAAATGTTTCTTCTCGTTTCATGCACCTCTGGGACTGTAGCACTGGAAAATGGATGCAAAACCCCATAAATTTGCCAGATGTGTGGTAAAGGATTCCTGGCATACATTTAATCCTTCACTGTTTCTGTCTCTGAAAGGGGAAAAAAAAAATCAAGATGATTTCAATTTTGGTTTAATTTAAAACATATTACTGAACTAATATATGCATGTCTACTTTTTCAGTGGTTGCCAGAGGTGTTTAGCAAACTGATGTCAATATATCATGTATATATATATTGCATACATGGAATGGTATGGAGTGCACGGTGGCCCAGCTTATTTATTTCTATCAATTTACTATGGAAGGTCCTCTATAGTGAGTACAAGTGATGTCTCAAGATGCAGTTCACGGTTTCTTAAGAGCAGTTTGATTTTAAGAACTTTGGTGTCCGGCATTTGAAGTCATACAGTTTCCTACATCTTTTGTTTTACAAGAAGTATTTTGCACCACTGCTTAGTTTTGAGGCTGCACTGTTAGGCTGTTTTACTTTATCAGTTGATGTAATGACAAATTTAAGCTCTGGAATCTGGAATTTAAGAGAGAAGTAAGAGTAGAAGGACAAGGATGGATTGCACACTTGAGCAATTTTTATAATGTTTTCTAGTTTCACTTGATTGTTTAACAATAACAACACTTCTTATTTGTGTAGCACACTTCATTCAAGACTGTAAAGATTCCTTACCACTTTAAAGTTTCACCGAGTTTCTGAACCTGGATCAGTATTACCAGAACTATGAGATATTATTTCAACAAATTTTATTCACATGGATTTGTGAAGTAACGAAAAATATTTCTATCTTTGATTCATGTTGAAAGAATAGTTTCAACCAAAACTAAGCTGGGAGAAGAGTAGGAACTTTGCACAGCATTGTCTTCGAAATGAAATATCCCAGCCAAACGAAAATTAGTATTTCTTTTAACATGTAAACTTCTTGCTTTTTAAGTTTAAAAGTAAAATTTATAAATTAAAAAGAATATAGAAAAAATGAAGTGCCAAATATTAGACAGAAATTCTACATTTTGTCTTGGACAATTTCTTAAAACTTGCCACAGACTCCCAGCATGGTTGAGGTTGGAAGGGACGCCTGAAAGTCCTCTGGTCCAACCTCCCCAGCTCAAGCAGGGCCACCCAGAGTTGGTTGTCCAGAATCTTGTCCAGGTGGTTTTGAATATCTCCAAGAATGGAATCCATAGCCTCTCTGGGTGACCTGTGCCAGGGCTTGGACACCTTCACAGTGAAAAAAAGTGATTCCTGATGTTTAGGATGTTCAGAGGGACCCTCCTGTGTTTCAGTTTGTGCCCATTGCCTCTGGTGCTGTCACTAGGCACCACTGAAAAGAGCCTGGTGCCCTCTTTTCCATACCCTTGCACCTTGTACACATTAAGATTCCCCCTGAGTCTTCTCTGCCCTAAGCTACACAACAGTCCTGTCTCTGTCAGACTTTCCTCATAGGAGAAATGCTCCAGTCCTTTGTCTTAGTGGCCTTTCACTTGACTTTGTCCAGTAGCACCACACCTCTTGTACTGTGGCACCTGGGTCTGGACACAGAACTCCAGGTGACCTTCAGAGTCCTCACTGTTTTTCTTTCTAACTTTTTTCTCCTGACCACCAAAGTTTCCTGTGGGGTGGGTTTTTTTGTGTGTTTGTGGTTTTTGTTAGGTTGTTTTGTTTTTTTGTTTGTTTTTTGTTGTTGTTGTTTTGGTTTTGATTTCTGTTCTCTATTGTTTTGTTTTGATTTCCTTTTGTTGTTTTTTTTTTTTTTTCCAGCTGTGGTTATTACAGCCGTTTCATTTATTGATAAGATCAAGCATTTTGAGTCCATATTAATGCTTCAGTAATGCTTTAGAGGTGGATGCTGGAATTAAGTCTGTAAGTCCTCTTTACTATTTTTTATGGGGAGACAAAGCTAGTGAAAATACAAATGAAAACAGTGTTTTACAAAGGAAGTTCAGATGAAGTCCTTAATTGTCTGCCCTTAGAAGCTATAGCACAATGGTGGGTAGAGATTGCAATGGTCCGAGAGGATAGTAACTCAGAAAAGTTAATGGCTTCTTTGGAAATATTGGTTGAAATACTAGTAGTATCAACGTGATGAAACATTTTGTTTGATATTAAACTACATTGTGCTAAGTGGAATTTAATAAGACATAATTTTCTCACTGCTTTGAATTGTTTATTCAGAGAGTTTTCCAGATACAGATCTCCCTTCCCATGAAAAAGGTTTCATACTGTAGTGTGATCTGTCATGGTCTGTGTAAACAAAAAGGAAGCAAGACAACTGAGATTTTTACAGGTAGAGGCACAATGATAGGTAAGAATGAACTGAGATGAAGATTTACATGGAAAAAATGCAGTAGCAAGTGGCATCTTCTGCAACTTAAATCATCATCACTGTGACTGCAGTTGTTTCAAGACCTTTCTTGTCCATACAAGTTGGCAGCTGTGATTATCCATCATTCCCATGCCAGGGAAGAGATGGTTATACCCAAAAGAGAGGGTGCTTGGAAATATTACTATTTTCTCTCATGGATTGTAATAGAAACAAGAACTGCTTTAAGCTGATGACTTAGTGCCAGTATGAAGAGTCTAGACCCGAGAGTATAGGAAGTATGGCTGTAGACAGGTAGAAAGTCATTCCTGAACATTTTCGTGGAGAGTCTTAACTGGTTTCAGCATCACTTGAGAAAAATATTTTGCAGTTAGGATCAAAACTGCGTATGTCTTTAGCAGCATATGTTAGCATCATCAAAGACTTGCCTTGTTCCCAATCTGAGGGGAGTATTTCTGATCAGTGTGTCTGAGTGTGTATATTATGGAGCATGCACACACTCAAGCAAACAAGCACCTGTGTACACTCTTATTTGCACTTCTTCTGGGGACTAACACAGCTTTGTGTGCCCTCTCTATGTGTGATTAAATATTAATTAGTCTTCTAATGTAAGCAAGTGAGTTCACAGGCCCAAGTGCAACATAAATAATGCATGAGGTACCCGAAGGCTCAGCCTGAGAAGCTGATTGGCCACCTTGGATTTGTATAATTATGAAGTTTCATTATTAACAGTGGAAGCAGTGGAGAGATTTGCCTAGCTTGAGGGACTTTGAAAACATAAGCTGTCTCATTAGGGAAAAAGGGAATCAGGCAAAGTATGCAAACTTGTTAGTGAAAAAAAAAGGTATAAAAATTAAGCATAGCTCTTTAAAAGAAGTATTTTCTATGTATATACGAACATAGACATTTCTAAGTATATAGAAGGACTGAAATTCAAATAGGTGAGGTCTATACTACAGCAATTTAACAGTTTTGTTTGCAAGAGGTCTTGCTTAAAAGCTTTTGTTCTCGGTATAAAACAATCTTTAATATTTTACAGAAAAATCCACAGGTAGCTTAATGGGTTCTGCAAAGTGAGAGGTACGGAGGTGAAAGAGAATGAACACAGTCCAGGGTTCTTGCTAGAATATGTGTTGTGCATGCAATTAAATCTCAAGGTCAAACAATTTACAGACAATTACTTTTCTAACATCTCCAGAAATGCCTGCTTACACGTCTTTAATTTTAAATGATACTGATATTCCAATTCTCCCCAAAGGTTAATGCTGACTAAATCCAGCTGTGACCTGACACGATGCGACAGCACAGTGCCTAATTATCCTCTGGATAGTCATTTACTTTAAACCATTAAAGAAATAGGCTGAGAGGAAGATTTAGGACCCAGAAAAAATGTTAGCCTGACTTCTTTCTTCTTGAGGATGGGATGGGCTGAAAAATAAAAATAAAATCTTGCTAAATGTTAGCCATTTGCTTTGATGGCAGAAAATTGTTCATCCCACTCTGTTTTTTTTACAGGTTAAATTGCTAACTAGTTCATTTTATCCATTGCCTACGGCTGGCGCTAAATGTCAGTGACAAATTTTGTACTTGTCTTGAAGAATGAATTAAGTTATGCACAAAAGCTATAGTGCTCTTTTTAAGATGAGTGAATTGCAGAGGGAAAAAAGTTGCTCGTTTGAAAAAGGATTATTTCGATTAAAGGCCTTTTCTATTGTAGTGGAAGACAGGTAGTGGTTTAAGATAATTCCGACAGTTACCTCCCACAGAGGCTGCAGCCCTTTACTAGAAATTTCTTTAAGAGCACTTGCGTCAGATTATATACTATGATTATTATCATAAGACCGTTCGTGACAGTAAAGGGGGTGAACAATTACAGAAAATGGTGACTATTATTCATTAGCTAAGGTAAAACTGGTCTTTCTTCAGTGAGGTCAGCATTCCATCACCGTCACACAAACCTTTCTATAGCTTGCAGCAATGGCAATTAACACCCCCCCCCCCCCAAGTATTCTCTGCCAAATGTTGGTAAGAAGGAACAGTTCATTCAGCAATTTATATTACGAAGACCTGGCCCAGACTTCACAATCCAACTGGCTTTTAGTTGTCTGGCTCTGGTAGCACCCCACCATCTCCAAGTATCTAAGAAGGCCTCCTACCATCATAGTGTTTAAAACTCTAAACTGGTTTAAGCCTAGGGGAGCTCTGTGTGTTCATATTTCATTTGGTTTTATTTTCTTGTGCACTCTGTTTATTGGAAATCTAAGAAGACCTTCAAGTTAAGACTAGACTTTACAGCTACATCTGTTACAGGGGGGCTTCATTAGAAAGTCAACATCTCTCTCCACTGAGGTGTCATGTCTGATGCTGTGTTCTACTTACAGCACCTAATTTGCTCAAAATATAACTACTACTACAGGGCGATAATTATTTTTTACTTTAATTTTTTGGGATTATGAAAGTGCCTGGTGTTTCCAACTGTAAGCAGAGTACCATTGTGCTGTTGCACTATACAAAAACACAGATTTGAAAGAAATGTTTTTAGTGGCACCCACAGGTTTTGGCAGATACTTTTCTTCTCTCGCTGTGTGCATAAATATTTTCACTGATACCAGCTGTAGAAAGTGATATGGTAAATGCTAATCTCAGTACAGTCATAGCAGTCATAAATGGAAGTTAGATCTGTAATTTCAAGTTGAAAGCTGAAATGAAAAATCTAGTGATTATGCACTACTGCCCTAAGCTACTGACAGATTCCCTCTTTCTCTCTACGCTCTCATACCCAGGCGAGGGGATAAGCTTTCCTCCCCAGGAGAAAGAAAAATACAGATTATCAGTTTGCTGGTGATAACACTTGAAATCCTGAAGACAGCCTGGCTCTAAAAAGTAATACAGGCTGGGATACATGTCACCTAATTTTGGACATAGAAATCATAGACACCTCAGTCTGAACTGGTCATTGCTGCTTGTATTCTCGTGAAAGGAGAGAAACAGGAACTAGCAGATGCATTCCATGTAATTTCGGGCTTCTGTTTAGGATGAGATGGATTGACCTCTGGAGATGCTTGGTTCTTTCCATTAGCTTTAAAGAGAACCTAAACTTGGTTGCAGTTTTAGACTCCCAGATTAGGGCACATGCATCATATGACTGATAATTTTCCTTAACTTTTCAAGTCTGGCCTGCCTGCTCACACTTGAAGAATTCATTTCTATTCCCTATGCATAAACAAGTGTCCTTCATAGTATTTATAAAGTATGTTTTGAGCTGTTTCTCTGATATATTTTGTTCAAATTTAGATACCCACACTTTTGACCTTCCTTTTGATAAGCTCCTTAGAGCACCTTTGGTCCCAGATTTTTGGCCTTTTTTTTTATGTAACCTTGCATCACTTACGTGGCTCTCTTCTAAGTTTTCTACTTCACACATTCTTTGCAATATGAATAAATGTTACAAGAGTGGTCTCACCAAAATATTGCATATTGAGAGTCTCTTCCTTGCTTCTGTTTTGTGGTATATGAGTATTTTTTAACTGTTAGTGCCACAACATTGCGTGAAGAAATGATACTGAGATAAATATTTATCATTTCCCATAATACTGCTTTTCAATAAAAAATGTGTGGGATTTTTCTCCCAATTGCATATTTCCTTGCATTAGAATGTAGAAACAGCTGTATTTGTAACTGTAAATTTTGCTGACTGTGACCATTCAGCTAGGCGGTCCTTTGCGTCAGTCACACTCAACTCACTGTTTATCATCCTCTTGACCTCGCTGTGTTCTGATAGCTTAACTTCCTGAAAAGGTCATTATTAAGATATTATTACATTTGGCCAAGAACTATTCTTTCTGGCATCTACTAAAATCAGCATCACATATTGTCAATTTGATATATTTGATGCATTCAAATGTTGGTAAAGAAACTGCTGCCTTTTGGAACCTGCCAGTGAGTCAAATTCACTACATTTTAGTTACTTAAAATAACTCTTAAGTGGTATACACAGATTCAAGCATTTTACCAGGCAATGGAGAGAGAGGCATGTTCAGAGGACAATCCGTCTCACTGACTTCAATGGAAAAGCAGATCAAAATTTAAATAAAGCAGATCAAAATTTAAATAAAGCAAACAAATGAAAAAAAGCAAATCTAAACCAAAAATGTCTTTGCTCATGTAACTCCTCCAGAAGAGAAAGAGATAAAGAGTGAACAGCTAGCTGTTTGGTAACAGATCATAGTCATATTCCACATACAGTATACAAACTGTAGAATTGGCTCTTTAAACACTGACATGTTTTTCTTCACTGCCTGCTCAGCAGGTCTTGGAAACTTATCTTGCACTAAATATTTAACTTTTACATGGATAAAATTAGAAGGGATAAATATCATCCTGTACTTGCTGTTTGAAAATGGGTTTCTCCTTTTCTTGTTTTAATTATTTGAGAACTCAAAAATGTTATTTAAGAAAATGTAATGGACAAATACTGTAAATATTATGTTCAGTCCTGCAGAGTAACAGAAACATTTCAGTTTCATGTTTATTCTTAGAACAGAATTCTGGAAACTATATCTTTTCCTTATGGCACTTTTTCATGTCTCAATTATTAGATGGTCCCCTGGTAAATTCTATCTTTTACTAAAAATTGTAATTGCGTTCCACTGAAACCTCTAGCTCGGGCTATAGAACTTTCTGCTGAACCTTATTGTAAGTCCCAGGACAAATCCGTAATGAATCATAGTTTCTGATCCAGAGACTGAGTTTTTGAGAGCATGTCTCAAAGTGAAAAAAGACATACTCATCAAGAAAATACTTCATCACTGATACAGCTGTAGCTTTGAGAATTGTCTTCCCAGTAATATTGCTTCATAAAACAAAGAAGAATTTGCAAAGGGCTGAGTGTGAATATGCTTTGGTAGCTAACAAGTGACTTAAAATATTTCAAATATTTCCATTGAATAATTTTCAACAAATTTTTGTAAATGCTAGAAGAATGCATATATACATATAGTACCAAGAAGTACAGAACATACCTCTGGGGTTGGTTATTTTTGTTTTCCTTTCAAAGTTAATTGCATAAACGAATGCAAAAGTTCTGCTTTCATTAATTCTATTTAGTAATTTACTCTGTGAGCATTTGGTTTGAAATTGGGGGAACTTGTGTGGAATAAGCACTTTCTATAAAGACGGGTAAGAAAATATGCTCTTCACAAACAACATGAAATGGAAAACAAGATGTAAATCTATATGTCCTGGTTAAAATAACTTATGATGTGGTCACAGTACGAGAATGATTTTTTGGGGGACAGGGTTAGGGTAATATCAAATAAATAATCAAAGTAAACCTGTTGATAACATTAGGTAGCAAGGCGTAATTATTTGTAGTGGGAATAAGCTGGGATATTAGAAATAGCATATGTGTTCCTGCCACAGATTTTACTGTGTTTAAAGCATATTGTTGATAAGAGATGTTCACTTTTCATACGGAATTCATTTCGGTGCAGTTTAGTTTCTTTCCTGCAGTGATACCTGATGAATCAAAGTGTAAATGCCTGGTAGGTTAAAGTATCAGCAATTTTTCTTCTTTTTCTGATGATGTTTCTTCTCAATAATGTGGTATATCCAGGTACATCCAGGCAGAAAGAAATGCAGAAAGTAAAAAAAGTATTCATTCTGTTGGTGAAGAGGAAGAGCACTGTCCCTGCTTCAGGCTCAGCTCCTGCTGCCAGCTCCTGACAGCACACCTAGCACTACAGGCCTGGGTCTGCTGGGTGAACAGCAGGCACTGGCCTCCCTCAGCTGAACATGCCTAAGAGGTGCATTTATGACAACATCTAGCTTGTTTAAAAATGATTGTAGGACGAAGAAAAGATGCTGTGCTGTTTGACTGGAGGGAGTCAATCTACTTGCTCCTGGCAATAAAGTACTAGAAATCGTATGACGTGCAGCCATGGGCAGAACAAAAGCTGATCAGTGAGGCTGTTTTATTATTGATCAGCAATATGAAAAAGATAGTAAAAATCTTGAACTCTAGTCCATCTGAATACACAGATTTGTGAAATCTTCACCTCACAAATGTAGATTTGAGTTCAAAATAGTGCATTTTGAGTTTGAGTTAATAGTAAAGTCTTGTTAATGTTTTAATTAAGAAAACATTTCTATGCATAGCAAGAATTCCTCTTGTAGGATTTTTAAAGCGCCATAGTGATTGGATATTCTAACAGACATTGTGCTGGGTGGGTTTTGTTTTGTTGGTTTGTTGTTTTTTTCTTTGGGGGGGGGGGGGGAGGCAATTTTGGGTTTTGTTTGTTTGTTGTTTTGTGGTTTGGTTTTTTGTTTGTTTTTCCTGAATGAGAAACATTCTGTTTTCAACTGAAAATCCATATCAACTGAACTTTATCACTTGGTTATGTCGACAAAAACACAAGTACAGCCTCATTTTCCTCTTTCCTCCTTTCTAGCATATGCTGTCTTAGGGTAAAATAACTGAAACCACCACTTAAGTCTTTTTTTCTGGATAATAATCATTAGTTTTACACTTTCAGAACATCTCTCCTGAGTCTTCTTTGTTGGCCCACTTCCCCTCAGGGCGCATTTGGATAAGTTGCATCTGCCCCTGCCTGGGTCCTGTAAGGAAACTTAACACTTAGTGTCTCCTTAATTCATGATTTATTAAAAAAGAAAAATCCCCAGTTAGCTCCATTTCAAAAATAACACAGCCATATATTAATCTTAAGCCTAAACCTTTAATCTAAACCTAAACCTTGTTGTTCAAGGGACATAAGGATCCGTGATTCTGGATAGGTTCTTTCACAATGAGAGGTAATTCAGCTTTATTTCTAGTAGAAATTAAACTTTCATTCTTGCTTTATTTTTGTAATTGTGTTACATAGATTTGCATATCCCAGATGTATGCCTTTGAAAAAAATAACACAAAATGTATTTTGAAGTTGTTGGGTAACTCCAGCTTGAAGGACGACGAGAAAGGAGCCATCACTGCCTTACTAGTTTTTTTAACTCATTATTTCAAGTTCACTACAACCAGGAAAGGACACATTTGGATGTGTTTGGAAGAGATTCCTAAGGGTAGCAGAAGCAGTGTACAAGCAAGAACAAAGTCAGTTTAGTTTAATTTTGCCTTTTTAAATACTGTCCTGGCATGTGAAATGTTCTGAAGCTAAGGCATTGCATAAATAGAAACCATATTATGCAATGGTGTTTATCAAATGCTCTTCATCTACTGCACCACCCCCATAAATCCACCAAAGCTTTTATTATTCAGGGGTGGGAAGGTAGGCAGAATGGAGTGAAAGCTGCAGAATGATTTAACGCTGTGGGAACTTAATCAATAAGACTGTTTCAGAGAACTCCCAGGAAAGAGTGTTGTTTTCTATCCAGATGATAATGAGGCAGACTAGCAGCAACCTCTGGAGGAGGAATGCTGGAGCAGTGAATCTGTGGTACAGCTTTGCTAGTTGCTAATTAATAGTTGAGACCAAGGGGACACCTTTATACCCCTCTGCTGCTTGAAGTTTGTTTCTGCCTGGTCCTGCATGCCTCTTTCACTATTGGGGTCACTGTTCACTGAGTTAAATTCTTGAAGTTTATTCAAATTTAACAACAGTGCCAAAAATCCAAGTTTACCTTTATTCTCCCTCCTTTGTTCTTGGTATTATTAGTACATTCATATTACTGTGTAGCCCTTAATCCTTCCCTGTATTGCAAAAATAGTATTCTTGTGTAATCTCTTATTCCGTCTGCCTTGCATCCCAATTTCTGACAGCTAAAGTTATTTTGGTGTTTGACATCTGTGGTCTGACTGGAAAACATCAACATAAGCCAAACTGGATAGCAGTTAAACATGCCTAATATTTGTAATGTGTAAATTTAAATAAATTTAAGTGGTGTTAGCTTGAAGAGTTTAAGAATGCTTGTTTGATGATAGTATTGATTTTTCTCACCTTTATCGGGAGTCCAAAATAGAACAGGGATCCACTTTAACACAGTTGAAGCTCTGGCTGAGTGATGCCTTTATATATGTATCTTTGCAACACATATTCTTGTAGTCCTTTGGTCCTTCCAACCTCCAATGCAATGATGTACAGAAGTCTAGTGTTGTACAGAAGTATAGAAGTAGAGAGAAAGCAAGCAGGTATTATCTCCATTGCCGGAGAACTTAAGCAATCGGAAATTAAATAGTGAGGTCAGTGTTGGCCATAAAGCAGATGGCCATAAAACAATGTTGGTCCCTGCAGTCCAGTAGTGTTTTGAACCCAGACTTTCAAAGCACATTTTATGGGACCATCTAAAAGTGTGTCACAGTTAAGAATGCATCTGTGCATTGCATTGCTAAGACATAGGTAAAAACTACTACAATCACTAAGAAATACAAGATGACTTTTAACACATTGAAAATGAGTAGTAGTCAGCAACAGTCCTTCCAGGTTTCCAGTCTAGTAATATCACTACTACATCACCTTACTTCTATAGATAATTTACTTCAAGATTCTTAAAGGATTTTCTTAAAATGTTTTTCTTAAAGGATTTTTCTTAAAATGCTAAGAACATGAATAAAATTATCTTTATTGATGATATGCAGTGGCTTTTGTTGCATTTAATTTTGGGTTAGGTAATTTTTTTTCTAATTATTTATTTTTTCTGACTCTTGATTTTCTTGGCTTTATGCTAAGCTTGTCACTGTTCTTGTAGTCATCTAAAGCAGAAGTATGATAGCAGAGAAAGCAGTGGAGTAACTGTACCTGAGTGCCAATGTATTTTTCCCATTTTCACAACAAAAGGCCCTTGAGACTAAAAATGCTCATTTGATTTTTGCTGATCTGAGAGGTCTGTGCCATCTTTGATAAGTCACCACAGCGGATCAAGCTTTACATAGAAAATACTTCATTAACTAGAACTTTCACGTTCATTTCAGCTTTCTTACTTTGGGGAGGTAATGCAGATACTTCTTTTGCATTGAATTTAAAAAAAAATAAAAATCACTTCATCTACTAAAGAGTGAAGTGAATCATAGTTTGTGCATTTATGTAGGTTCAAAAATAATCCTGTTTTACCTAGAAATTCAACTGATGTATGCAAAATTATCTAGAAAACTTGATTTGGATACAGAGCTTCTGCAAAAATTAGGCATTCATTGCCTTAGGCAACTTTCACCATTTGGTCCTAAAAAATAACACGTTCACAGTATAATTTGTAATTAATAAACCTGGCTGATATTTAGAGAGTATTGACTATTTCACTGATGTTGTTTCCTCTGCTTTCCTATCTTTCCCCCAGTACCACGAGTTTCTGTTAGTTTGGTGCTTTCCTAGTAAGCAGTCTGGGGCAGAGGCCTTTGTTTGCATCAGTGCCTACAGTAGCACCTACTGCTTTGGTTTTCCAGTTCAGAGCTGGCATTGTAAAAAGGCAGGTAAGCCATGAAGAAATTATTTAGTACTTTAAATGTCTGTCATCCAGATCTTCAATGCTTATTCTCATCAGTGACGTGCCACAAAAGTTTTCAATATCTTACTTGTATGGGAGGGTTTGGTAACACTTGTTACAAAATAGGAGGCATCGTCATAAATGAAAGAAAACAGAAATACGTTTTTTTCATTGCTACACTGAAAGTTGTAGAGCAAATACAGATTTCACTTGGATTTCAGCACAGGGCTGTCACAATAGTATATGAGCAAAAATAACAGACACCAGATCAAGTAAGTTTTGGTAGGCACCACAGCAATATGTGCATGAGTGCATGAGCACTTGTATCTGTACAGTCCCTGAGTACAGTCTTTGTTCTAAATAGATACCCATATGTTGCTCATGATTTACAATGATTTTTGTTTGTGAACCATTTGTATTTTCACTTGCTTTTGTGCTTTGACAGGATATAATTATTTCTGAAACGTATAATAGGATCAAAGCATATTTCATTATTAAAGAAATTATTGTATTATGTAAGTGCAATCCTGACTGCATGAAAATGTTAATCCAGTTTTGTTATAGTTTTTCAAATTAGAAGTTTTCCTTATGAAAATTTTGTGAAATTAATTGTTTGCTTTCTCCCAACCTCTGAGGGGTCTGTAGCTTCAGAAGATATCAGATAAAGGATGATGACATGTAATGAGAGCAAGATTTAGCTATTAAACTTCCTTGACTCACTTTAAATATTGATTAGAGAAACACTTCTGGGCAAATATTTATATTGAGCAATAATATAATTCAGTGATTTTTTTTTCCTGAATATCATTATGTCTGCAGTAATTTAGCCTAGAAAAATAAAATACATTGTTAGCCATGGGTTATATGAAAAAGTCCTAGATAGATGAGACAAAGAAATACAAGTAAAATTTTCCAGCAGTAAACCATCATTCACAAGATTCAAAGGCACCCTGCGTTGCGCAGCCTGTATCTGGCGTTTCCTAGAGTTTGGGACTGTTGTACCTGGAATATTGGCTTCAAGCCATTTCTAATACAATGGTAATGTTGTGACAGATACTAATGAAACCATGCTGTTTCTAGATAAAGCTGATACTCAATACATAGGCAGAAGAGGTAATTTCCTTATTCAATTTCTTAATGAGCTCAAGGACAGAGGAACCTTCCTGCATCTGTGAATAATTCCTTGATTTTATTAGTTTTTTCAACAGGAATAAATTTCTTTGCATGTTTTTGTTTTCTTTATATGTAACCATAAAAGCTGATCCTAGTTGTGTAACTGAGTGATGTTCCCCGTATAGGGGAAAAAATATATGTTAAAAATTCTCAAAAAACCTGTGAAGAATCTAAGCAACGTCAACATATTTGTGTTTTAAAATTTATTCCTAGCTGTTATTCAGGTGGCAAAGAGCCCATCTTAGCTACCAGACACAGAGGGATACACAAATATGTGTATTATGCATACTATTTCAGTATCATCTAAGTGTGATGGCTGTGTGTGTTGTTTAGTTACTGCATTTTATTTCTTTAATTATGTTGAGCCTTTGGTTACTAAATGCTCCAAGTATTCATTGGAAGTTTGAAGTATCAAAGTTAGAGAGCAGTGTGGACCCCCTGCACCTCAAGACAGCATGATCTGCTCAGCAGTCACACCCTGAGTATCTTGCTTGGCTTACTTGGTATTTCAGGTCCAGACTTAGAACTGAATCCTGCAAGGGGGTTATGAAGAAGTATGTGCTTGCTATGAACATGACAAGATATAAATCTTGACCTAAGTAGGTGAGGACTGTGTGAAGCCGGTTATTTGGACATGTCTGATGTATCTGTTGGTCCTTGTACCAAAATGAGATCTCTGACAGAATTTTTTTTTTTTATTTAAGTGGGAAAATGAATACAATTATAAAAGATATTTTGCAAGTATTTTCTATTAAAATTATTACAAAGATAACTTTTACATGGAAAACCTTTTTCTGTGGTAAGTTTTCTTGGGTAGAGTCTGTGTAGAGTACTTGTGCTGCTACCTAGATTTTCAGAAGGCTGTTCTGATTTAGGAGAATTACAAGGTTTAGTCTATTGCCTGTAGATGCTTTATGAAATAGTCAAATCAGTTTAATCTTACTTGAGATTGTAATGCATATTTCACATGATTGTATTATGGATGTAAGCCATGATGAAAACTTTGCTTTATGCTGAAATGGTATCTGATGTCCATATTTCACTTGCGTTTTTTGAAGTTCAGTTTGGACTTTGGACTGATGTTTAATAGTTGATTCTAGATTGAAGTCACAATTTTTTATCATCTTTGATTGACGATGTGTAATGTTGAGGTTCCTTCATGTTAAGTCTTACTTTCTTGCTGGAATATAGTTTCTTATTGCTCTAATTCCTATTCTCCTCTCTCAAGAGGTAATACAACTTACTCTTCAGATCTAATTATTGAAAATAAGTGTTTTAACTGAGATTTAGGACCAAACCCCATATAGTGGTCTAAAACAGAGAGGTAAGAAAGGTTCTAAATACTCCATAATGAAAAACTTAGAAAAAGGAGCTTAGGTTTCAAAATCTTGAAGCACTCAAGTAGGGGAATAACTAAATGCTTGAAATTAATTTAGTCATCTCAAAGCATGCAAAACCAGATTCTTAGAAATATTATCTGCCTGCTAAAATAAGTCAGTATTTCATAATTTCCAAATAGTAAACTATCTGGAAAAAGTATGCTGCTCTCCTGGCAATACCAGAGAGGTACAAATGACCACAACTTGCTGAGGCTTGGCCCATACCAGTAAAGAAAGCCCTTGCTTATCCTTGGCATGGACTATCTCAGGAGAGGGTACTTCAAAGACCCAAACGGGTACCAATGGGCTTTTTGTGTAGCTGCCTTGGAGATGGAGGAAATTGAGCAGCTGTCCACCTGCCTGGTATCTCAGAGGATCCTTCTGTTGTGGGGTTGCTGAAGGTCGAAGAACATCAAGTGCCAATCGCGACCACAGCAGTGCACCAGCAGCAATATCACACCAACCGAGACTCCCTGATTCCTATCCATCAGCTGATTCATAGACTGGAGAGTCAGGGAGTGATCAGCAGGACCCGTTCACCCTTTAGTAGCCCCATATGGCCAGTGCAAAAATCTTATGGAGAGTGGAGACTAACAGTAGAATATCATGGCCTGCATGAAGTCACACCACCATTGAGTGCTGCTGTACTGGACATGCTAGAATTTCATTATGAACTGGAGTCAAAGGCAGCCAAGTGGTATGCCACAACTGATATCGCCAATGCATTTTTCTCAAATCCCTTTGGCAGCAGAGTGCAGGCCATAATTCACTTTTACATGGAGAGGCATCCAGTACACTTGGAATCAATGGTGCCAGGGGTGCAAACACAGCCCTACCATCTGCCATAGACTGATCCAGACTGCAGTGGAATGGGTGAAGCTTTGGACCACCTGCAGTACATTAATAACATCATTGTGTGGGGCAGTACAAGGGAAGTTTTTGAGAAAGGGAAGATAATAATCCAAATCCTTATGAAGGCCTATTCTGCCATAAACCAAAGCAAGGTGAAGGGACTTGTGCAGGAGATCTAGTTTTACCTTTTCCGATTCTCCTCTCCATCCAGGGGAGGAGAGAGTGAGTGAGCGCTGCATGGTCCTTAGTTGCTAGCTGGTGTTAACCTCAACACTGTGAAAGCCCATGGCAAATTGTACTTTGTTAGTACCAGTGTGTAGTACCTGGTAGTAGTGTGTAGCAGGGAATGATTACAACTCAGATAACAATACAGGCCTCTGTCAAACTCCATAGACCAGAATGTTTCTTCAAGAAAATGTAATAGCACAAGTAAAATGAGATAAAATACCACAAATAACTGAGAAAATATCGTTGATGGGAAAGAAGGTTGTTAAATCTCTGTTACAAATTCTCTGAAGATATGTAGGACAACGGAATAAGGTTTAAACAGCACTTCCAGTAAGTAACTGCAAGAAATAGATACCTTAGAATAAAGAAATTAAGTGGTAGTGTTATTTCCTTTGATAAGGTGAGAATCACATGATGTTTTCAGTAGTTTTCAGTTAAATCTGCTAAAAAACCAGTTGTATTAGAGAAATTTGAAGAGCATTCTATTCCATATAAATATAAACCAGATGCTTTTCCTAAGCTTTTTCTAAGCAAATATTTAAAAGCAAATTAAAATATTACAGTCTGGGGAGCTGAGTCCTTTTGCTGAAAGCTGGTGCTGACCAATACGAATCTTAAAAGTCATTTTCTTTTCTGTATAAGGGTAAAGTAAGACCAGTAAGATGCTCAGAGAGAGTAGGCAATGCCCTGATGCTGTGGATATAGTAGAGGATCTGCACTGCTGCAAAAAAGACATTGGGCAGAAGGGCACCAGAAGACAAAAAACCCACACCACAACTGTAACCTCAATAAACATAAAAAGTCCAGAAAAAGCCTGGACTTTCCCATTTAAAGGAAAATGGCAAGAATTGAATTCCACCAATTTTCAACCCCATTGAAAGTATTTTTAGGCTCTCACAGAGCATCACTGCGTAAGTGCTGTCTCAGACAGTTCCCTTCACAGGAGCAGTAGTGGACATAGCAGTTAAAGATGACTGAACTGTCAGCTTGGAAGGAACGGGGCACAGAGTGATTTACGTCTGAATAAAGAAATAATGAGGTTCTGTAATATTAACACTATGGGAAAAACTGAAATAGTAGAAAATGAAAGGGTTAACCTGTATGTTTTTTCATTCAAAAGTGTATGTTAACAGTGTATACTGTTCACTAGCCAAAACCATGATCTGTAATGGAATCAGGGAAGAAATTCCATGATAAAATGAAAAATTTGGCAATCCTTTCAGTTAATCTCTAACGGTTGTCTTTGCAGAGGCAGGAAACTGATTAAGAGACCTTGAGAGCAACTTCTAAGGAGTAATAAGCTCTCAGCAAACTCAGAGTACACTAGCCTGACATGCTTTTTCAGTAGTCTTGTCTAAGATGACATACGGACTGAAATTGTTAGTCATGCACACATTTTGCAGAGACTAGTGAAAATCATTAGTACTGAGTATGCAAACAGCACATTTTGTAGTCTCTGCTGGTGTTGAAATCTCAGACCTGAATGAGCCTATATCTATAGGCACTAGGATAGTGATGCTTTAATTAAAAGAATGGGAAAGTTCGAGAAAAAAATGTGATATTGTGGATATCAAGTGAAAAAAAAAAAACTCAAACACATTAGCAGTAACTGTTTCAGCCTGTTGCATGTCAAAAAGGATCAAGTTGAGAGAAAGATTCCTGTTGATACAACCTGAAAAAGATCCATCCATGGACCAAAGCTGGAATAGGTATGATGATATTGGCTAAGACTCTCACATTTCCAAGTTTCCATTTCCAAGGTTTGAAAGCTACTCTAGGTAAAATAATAGTCATAAAGTTTGTTTTCTCTGGCACATCTGTTAATCACCCATAGAATATCAGGCATAAATTCAAACCTGTTATTAAACATTCTGATTCTTACTTTGGTATGCATACACTGATCCTAGGTGCTGGTTTAACAAAGGGTGTGGAATCAGACTCTGGAATCAGAAGATACAAACCACACAGGACCAAGCCCATCATCTTTAGTTGCCCCTAGAAAGTTTGTTGAAGTACCTGTATGTTTCCTGTTTGGTGTGCTTTATGCTGAGATCTGGGAGCAGCACTATATTCTGTATTAACGGTAGTTTTCAAAGATGGGTCTTTATTTGTAATAATCAACAGTTAAAATGAGGAAATTGTTAGAAGCTGTATCTTCTGCTTGGTTTGGGGGGGTGGGGAGGGAATTTACGTATTTCTGAATCCTTAGACTCTGTTTTTGATTGCCTAAACCAGCAATTTTTCTAGCCAAGGTTCATTCAGTAAGATAAAACACAGTGATTTTTATCATTATTTTAATTAAATACAGAAAACAAGCATTGAAATATTAAAGAAAGTTAAGGCTTTATTGCAGTGGTTTTGTAAGTTTCACCTGTAAGACCTGGGGTGAGGATTTGGAGGGTATGGCTGTGCACCAGCAGTGTCATGAGTGCAGTGGCACCCAAACATGGCATTGTTTTGCATCATTAGTACTGTACTGAATCTGTAAGGTTAAAAAAAAAAAAAGAATTAAAAAGAAAATGCCCATGGAGAAGCGCAGCCTCCAGAGTCCAGTCTTTTTTATTACTTCACTTTTTTTTTTTCTTCATACAGCACCTAATTTAGGCCACAGACAAAAAGAAAATGTATCTTGAATATGCATCACGGGTTCCAAAAATGAAAAGAAATTGGATTTGGATAGCACTTACTCAATAGACAGATATGATACATGGTAAGAAGGTGCACTGTCTGCCCTGTGATAGATTAAACTACTTTGTAGGAAAATTACTGTGAGCCAGTCACCACCACCACCGTGGCTAAATCTTTAATAAAATTCTCTTCCATATTCAAGAGCGAGGTATGAAGTACACAATAAGCAGAGTGGAGTAGAGTGCCATTTATCAAACCACAGCTAGGTCTGTAATCTCCTGCTTTATCCTTTTTTAGTACTTTATTTGTCTTTATTGTTGCAAGGAAGCACATTTACCCAGGGCAGTGGGCTTTCCACGCTGATAAACCTTTTGTTTTAAATTCTACCTGTGGGGTTTTTTTGTTTGGTTGGGTTTTTTTTTTCTTTTTTTTTTTTTGCTTCCTTCTTCCTCTCTCTTTCTCTCTCTCTCTTTTTTTTTTTTTGTTTTTTTTTTTTTTTAATCAGATAACCATCCTGTCACTCTATGGGAGTAATTAATTTGTTTTGTTGTGGTGGTCCCTTGCTTGTTACTTGTTCTTCCACCCTTCTCTTCCTGATCTGAACCTACTGCTCTTGTCTCTCTTCTACAAAAAAAAGGATACCAAAGCCTCTAAGATATTTTAAAAAGAATACTCAAGCCTGTGCGGAAGACGGTCTGGGATGTATTGCATAATGCTTTTTTGAGGCTATTTGGCAAGATGGCAGTGTTGAACCATGTTGCAGTTGGCCCCTGGGTGGCACTACATGGCTAGACCTGGGACCAACAAAAGCACTTTTGGATAAAGGCAGAAAACATAATTGAAGCAGTTTTCTTTTTAAAAATTAAAGACAAATCCTTAAGCTAAATTTGTTGATATTTGCTGAATTCAATACAAATATGCAAGAATATTAAACCCTGTTCCTCTTATTGAATGAGATTCCAAAATGTTCTGATAATATCTGGATCATTTTTGGCAGCATGCTGATATTAAGTACAGATTCAGTGGAAGGGTCCTATGGGTAGAAGTATGTGGCTAAATCTGCTTTGTGCTGCCTGAATATGCATACTACCAGGCTGTGCTGCAGCCCTGGGGGTGATTTTTTTAGTACTATTATAACCCTTTTTATTGTTTGAATAGCAGTTTTATGACAAAACATTTATATTCAGTCTGCCTTTGTACTTGACTGAAAGAGAGCAATCACTGAGAATGATAAGGCAACAATGGTAATGATAACTGCATTTATGGAGCCTTACAGAATTTAAACGGGCATGCAAAAATAGACTTACAATAGTGCTTTACCTGCATCTGAACTGGTTTGGGTATATTTCTTGTTCCTGGCCCAGGTTTGCTTATGATGGAGATGTTGCCTTTTCTCCTGTTTTTCTCCCTTACAGCATTTCTTCTGTATGAATCTTATGTGTGTGTGCATCAGGTTTATTTTACCACAGAAAGATGCCATGGTAAGATGGAGGAACACAAACCATTTTCCGAAGTCTACATCCCTGAAATTATTGCTCAATCTAAATATCAGGTTCTCAGAGTCTGTGGTTAAATGATCTTGCAGCAGAATGACCATTACCTGTCTTTCTAGGTCCTATCTCTCATGAAAAATAGTCAATTCTTTCACTCTCCCTTGAGAATAAGTGAGGAATAGCACTGGACATTGGAAAGTAATCCAAGAGTTTAAGAGCAGTCGATCTGTTGCCTGAATATCTTTAAGTCCAATCAATTCTATTTTTATCTTCCTTTGCTACAGTGTTTTCTCCCCCTCAAGGCATATGGAGATGTATACACACAGGCACACACATACGTTTTGTATATTTCCTTAAATATTCCTAAAATTATTTCCATTGTTGCTTATAGAAGGAGGCAAGAAAACAAGAAGGTTTAGCATGCTTTGAAGGGAACCAGATAGTTCCTTAATGTCTGAGTTTTCTGTGAGGGGTACAAAATTACGCCTTAGTCTGTTTCTACTGTACATTTTAGTATGTGTTATGAAGAAAGAAAGTGTACCATCCTTATTGTTCCAAAGATATTTTAGGGCCACATTCTGCCACATTGTTCACAATCTGCTAGGTAGACCTGCTAGTGTTAGAGGCTTTCACACTAAGGAAGAGACTGTCCTTGTGGAGTTAGAATGACAGATTAAGCCTACATTTTTATATGCTATTTTTCAATATTTTACAATAATTTTCCCAGCATGCTATTTTGTATAAAAATCTCTGTCAACTGTCTCTTTTTATAAGCCAAAATAATGTAAAATTTATAGAAGTGAATGACCATTTTAAGGGCTTTTTAAATTTTGAGCCATGCGTTAAGATTTCATTCATCTTGAGAGTTGGTAACCTCAATTTACTCAAATTTCTTTCATTTATAGTTTTCCTGTGATACCATATTACTTAGTTCCCCACCTATATTTTAATTTTCTGTGCTTACCAATGCATTAGAAGTTAACTGTATACAAAAGTTGTGTGGTACAAATTTGTGAAGATTAACTGGCAAGTGACTTGAGATGTAGGAAGAGAAAAAGTTGTTAAAACAAGAAGTATGTTTTATTATATATATATATGTTGTTTTACCAATTCAAAAGCTCACTAACTACACTAAATTTTTTTAAATGTGTATATAAGATTATCACATATTAACCTGTTCATGTGTTCCTGTCTGTGCTATTTAGGCTTTAAATATGTTTATATTAATAATTAGAATAATAGAATCGTAGAATAGTTAGGGTTGGAAAGGACCTTAAAATCATCTACTTCCAACCCCCTTGCCATGGGCAGGGACACCTCACACTAAACCATGGCACCCAAGGTTCTGTCCAAACTGGCCTTGAACACTGCCAGGGATGGAGCATTCACAGCTTCTCCAGGCAACCCATTCCAGTGCCTCACTACCCTCACAGTAAGGAGTTTCTTCCTTATACCCAATCTAAACTTCCCCTGTTTGAGTTTGCACCCATTACCCCTTGTCCTGTCACTACAGTCCCTAATGAAGAGTCCCTTCCCAGCATCCCTGTAGGCCCCCTTCAGACACTGGAAGGCTGCTATGAGGTCTCCACGCAGCCTTCTCTTCTCCAGGCTGAACAGCCCCAACTTTCTCAGCCTATCTTCATACGGGAGGTGCTCCAGTCCCCTGATCATCCTCGTGGCCCTCCTCTGGACTTGTTCCAACAGTTCCATGTCCTTTTTATGTTGAGGACACCAGAACTGCACACAATACTGCAAGTGAGGTCTCACAAGAGCAGAGTAGAGGGACAGGATCACCTCCTTCGACCTGCTGGTCACACTCCTTTTGATGCAGCCCAGGATATTGTTGGCTTTCTGGGCTGCGAGAGCACACTGAAGCCAGCTCATGTTAAGTTTCTCATCGACCAACACCCCCAAGTCCTTCTCTGCAGGGCTGCTCTGAATCTCTTCTTTGCTCAACCTGTAGCCATGCCTGGGATTGCTCCGACCCAGGTGTAGGACCTTGCACGTGGCATGGTTGAACTTCATAAGGCTGGCATCAGCCCACCTCACAAGCATGTCAAGGTCCCTCTGGATGGCATTCCTTCCCTCCAGCATATCAACCGAGCCACACAGCTTGGTGTCATCGGCAAACTTGCTGAGGGCGCACTCAATCCCACTGTTCATGTCAGCGATGAAGATGTTGAACAAGATCGGTCCCAACATCGATCCCTGAGGGACACCACTCATTACTGGTCTCCAGCCAAACATTGAGCCATTGACCACAACTCTTTGTGTGCGGCCATCCAGCCAGTTCTTTATTCACCGAGTTATCCCTCTGTCAAATTGATGTCTCTCCAATTTAGAGACAAGTATGTCCTGTGGGACAGTGTCGAACGCTTTGCACAAGTCCAGGTAGATGACATCAACTGCTCTACCCCTGTCCATCTGTTCCGTAGCCCCATCATAGAAGGCCACCAAATTGGTCAGGCAGGATTTGCCCTTAGTGAAGCCATGCTGGCTGTCACCAAGCACCTTGTTGTTTTCCATGTGCCTTAGCATGCCTTCCAGGAGAATGTGCTCCAAGATGTTACCAGGCACAGAGGTGAGACTGACTGGTCTGTAATTCCTCGGGTCATTCATTTTCCCCTTCTTGAATATGAGGGTTATATTTCCCTTTTTCCAGTCATCGGGAACTTCACCTGACTGCCATGATTTTTCAAGTATGATGGACAGTGGCTTACAAACTTCATTTGCCAGCTCCTTCAGGACCCGCAGATGGATTTCATCAGGTCCCATGGAATTCAATTTTTATGTTTTTTTTCAAATGAAACATAAGTAATGCGAACATTCACTTGCCTTGCCTAATTTCTTACACTATTTTACTGGAATGCTGTATTCAAAGGCATATCATTTTCTACTAAATGTCTTTCTAATTCTTTTTGTGCAAATGATACCTTTTCCCCAGGCCCAGCTACTTAGTGGATATTATTGAACAAGTGTCTTTTACAGGATCTAAAAAAGTGCAGCATTATGTGAAAGAAATTTTTTAAAATGTGCATGGACTATTTAGGAATATGCTTAGTGAATATTAAGCAAACACCTGAAGTTCCTGTGCTGCTGCCTAGAACCAGCACTTCATTACCCATTACGTGCAGTGACTTTGAATGTTTTATTAGGTACTGGTCTCTTAGCCTGTAAGGCTTGTGCATGATGTATATGAGAGCGATTTCCAGCAGAGCAAAGCTTATCACAGATCCACCTAAAAGGCAAGAAGATGTTTTAATTTTTAGTTCACATGCAGAACAGCTGCCTGCAGAACACTTGTTCACAGAGTAGGAAAGAAATTTGGTTTAAGGGTTGATTATACGTGTATATATGTATACTATATACCATATACAGTAAGGCCAGAAATAGGCATGATGAACTTCAGATAAACCCAGAATATGTAAATGGAAAGAACAATACCAGAATATTTAGCCCCTAAGTTTGAGCTACACTACATTTTTAGTGCTTTTTTTGTTCTTTTTCATTCTGGTGAGGATGAATGAGTAAGGCTTAAATATGTTTCTGATTTATTTTGTTTCTCCCAAACTGTATTTACATCCATGGTTTAGACAAGATAGTTTCTAAAAGCAAAGTTGAACTGCGAATCTGGCATATAATGTATGCAAAAGAATGAATCATTTCTATTGGCATTCCTCATATTTGCTAAGAAAAACAGTGTTAACAAGTGTTAATGAGTATTAAGAAAAAACAGAAAAGCAAGAGGAAATGGTGAAGAATTGAGAAAGGAAACTAATAAGAATGAGAGGAGAAATGGCACAACAGTAAAACCAAAGGTAGTGAAGAAATATGTAGATTACTTTTTCACTGAAAATGGCTTAGATGAGCTTTTGATGGTGAGAGACCTTATCAGACAGGTCATAAGTCCTAAGAATACTAGTCTGAGTAATTCAAATCAGGTAATTCAGGAGATAAATGTGCCTAGAGAAAGCATGGGCTATGTAGAGAACGTAGTGACATGCTGATGGTTAAGATAACAGAGTTTGATAAAAGAATATAAGGGCTAAAAAATTTTGAAACCCAGGATCAACAGGCTCAATTTGGTGTCTAAGTTTCTTTTATTAGTATCATAAACTCAGCAAAGTCCATCTTAGAAGTTTTTGCTTTTTCTGAGACAAATATTTTCTTGGACTTTTAGAAACTTATTTACTTTTCCATTCAATTTTTTTTCATTTCCAATTTACAAATAATTCTTGTGTTAAAAATTGCGTCTTCATTGTTAACTGTCTTTCAGCCTGATGTTTTACCTTAGAGAAGAACTTGTTGCCATTGCTGAACCCAGGACACTTCTTTAGCCAATACCATATCCACCTCTCAATTTCACTGATAATCTATATATTTTCAACTTTAACCTTTTCACAAGTGGCATTGTATGAAATACCTTGTTGAAATCCAGATATTTCACCAAGCATATCAATTATCTTATTAAAAGAAAGCTATTGGTTTACTCTGGCATGATCTTGCAAGTAGTTTATGTTGTATCATAAAGCTGCAAATGTCCCTTTTCTTGTTCATACGAAAGCAGAGTTGTTAGTGTAATGAAATCATTGCTCTTGCAAAGGGAAAGCCTTTTCATCCATAGTTTCTGAACAGTGAATTTGGATCACACCATTTGAAAAAAGGTTTCTTTGAAAGCAGGCTATTTTTGATAATAGGGCCTTAATCCATTCCCCAATCAGAAGGAGCATGCATATCATGACAAATCTTTCCTCCATTAAAATAGTTTACTATCCTAAAAATGAATTAGCTGAATCAATATACTCCTTCTGACATTTCCCTGAGGAGACAGGAGCAGCTGCTTGAGCAGCAAGTGGTACCCGAGCTAGTTCGCCAGACACTGCACCTGACATAGGCAATGGGGCCACCATTGATGTCGCCAGGCAGCAAGGAACAGACCCTTGTAGGGCACTGGTGAAGAAAGTTACTCATGGGTGCCATGCTTTTGCTGAAGCAAAACTAAAAATCAGGTATGACTGTCAGCACTGGCAAAGCTGCACAATGCTGAAAATGTTAATAGTAACAATAACAGAAACCCCACGAAAGAAAGATGAGAAATAAGACAGCTATTGTTTCCTATGTGTCATGCTCCTCTAATTACTTGTATTTCTCGAACGGCTATGTAGAGACTTGTCTTCAGTTAATTTATCAGATGAATTTGTTTTCAAGGATAGTTTCTGTAAAATTTCTTATTATTTGGTTTCTTATACTTTATAGATATCCAGATATGTAATGCTTAAGGTATTTAATAATAAGCATAATTTTCAATTTTGACTGTTTTATTCAAAATTGCTGCAATGATTCGGAGAAAAACAAGGGCAAAAAGTCAGATATAAGTTGAAATATTTGAGCTGGAGGCTTTTGAAAGGTTCAGTGTGCACAAGTTAACAGACATAGAATTTCTACAGAGGTGGTAAATAAACTGATTTTTTAGAATTTTTTTTTCTAAATTGAAATATGATATGAGGAAAATAATGCCATGGAACAAGTGCCTTTTCAATTGAAAAATATAACTGGTAGCTCTTTATGGCTTAATATGTTTCTTCTTTTTCTATGAAAATTAATAATTTTTAAAAGAAAGCTTGTATTAAAGCATTAAGCTATACAATTACAATTTATTCTCAACCTCAGAAGAGTTAATGGTAGAACTTGATTTAAAATTCTCCATCAAAATGATTTTTCAATAGAAATAATTTGTGCTTTGAAATTAGAAGTGGCATTAGTATGGGTCAATAGTAGATGATCCCTAATTTAATTTGAAAAATGAAGTCTTGACATTTTTGCAATTAGATAATTGAAATTTTTAGAAGTGAAAAGTTTTTTTGAAGTGTACCTTTAAAAAAGTTTCGGTAATAATTGCTAGTTAATTTGTACTAAAAAATCAATATAAAAGCATTTGGAGTGTTCTAAAATTACTGAATATATGATTTTTTTATAATCTGTTGAGTAAATCAAGTGAGCTTTTTTCTGATTATATTAATAGGATGATGTTTTGGAATATAAAGTTAATTTTTGCCTGTCCACCTAGAAAATGTTTGCTAGTGATATTTGGATGATATATCATGTCAGTTGTTCTTTCAGCACATCTCGTTAGCCATAGTGTTTGTTAGTGTTTACCTGAACTTTTAATTCAGCAGAAAGAAATTATTTCTGTTTGTATGACAAGGGTACCTGTAGCCTTTGATAGGAAAAACCAGATTGCAAATTGTGTATTAACACATATTACATATTGTATATTGTGAAATGACTGAAGCTGGTTATGAAAATCCTGGTTGTTGGACTTCTGATGATTGTTTTAATCAGCAAATAATGTAATTTTTGGTGTATGACACTGATTCCTTCTTACACAATTTTTTTAAGATTGAATTGATGGTGCAGTTAAATATCAAGGCTATATTGCTTTCATCAGTAGTTACTGGCACTTTGGAGATCATGTTTTAACATTATACTTTTATAACAATTGGGTCTTTTCTTAAAATCTCTTTCTTTGTTCAGTGTAACTTTAATATGTTGGGCATCTCTCCTTTCATCACAGCAGGGGACACCATGTATTTGTGGGATAAACTAGTTCTATTTTAGCAATGTGAAATCTTTCTGAACTAGTGCGCATACGTATGCCAATTGATAGTGCCTTTTGAGGCAGTAAGTATTGGGGAATTGTGTCAGCAATAGCATTTTTCTTCCTCAATAGTTAATTCATACCCTGTAAATATGATTTTCCCATTATACCTAAATGCTATTTTTATTGTCTGTGAGTATAGCATATGTTGATAATAGCACATTGATAAACATGCCTAGAAATTAACGGCAGGTATTAATGAGTGAAATACAAACACTGTAATTCACATTTTGCTACTTCAAAGAGACTCTCCCAAGGTTGCTTTGTTGAAAGCTTTTAGGATTGTTTTGAATATGCATCTATAAGAGTTTGTTCAGAGAGTTGGAGTGGTAAAAGAACTTAGCATGTGTGAGTCTCTGTGTTGCATACTCAGACTTTAAAATGTGGAGAACTTGAGTGAGAATCTGTATCATAGTGGGTCGTGTGCCAAAGATCTATCTACAATGTATGGTAAGAAAGATTTCACGCTCCGGTGAAGATACATCAGGGAACTGCTTAATCTGAGAATCTCAGCCAGATTTAGGTGTTGAACCCCTCAGCCTTGATTATCTGGTGTTGTTTTGGACATGTGCAGTGGAAGCAGAACACTAGGCAACTTGGGAATATTAGTGATAAAGGCATACGTCTTTATGTGTGTCTTTTTATGTCTTCGATTTACATACCAGTATTCAATCAAAGTCCCTCTTTAGATGCCTTGGTTTGTAAATCTTGCTCTTTGCTTTCCATTTTACCTCAATATGGTTGCTGATATAAATTATCACCTTAAATTACTTTTTTATTTAGCATAAGAACAATCTTGACTGCTTTACTCATGAATGGTCCACTGTGCACATTAGAGGTGATAGAGATAAAAGTAGATGTCTGTTTTGGCTTTTAGGTAGAAAAATCTGTTTTCTTATTTGTTTTGTAATCCTGCCTAAAGAAAGCTGCACCACATTCTCTTCCACTACAAACTCCTCTTGATTTCCTGGTATTTTTAAGGTTCATCTTATTCTTAACTATTAATAAAAAAAGATAATTGATCTCAGAATAATTTTTGTAAGCGAAGAACAGGAATGAATATGCAGGGAGCCTGTTGAGCACCTGCACTACCCTGTGCTAAAGACCAGCAAAGAAATAATTCACCTAGGGTGAAGATTTTTATTTTTCATTTTTTTATGAACCTGAAAGCAAGCTTCTCCCTTACTATAGGACTCACATTGAAATGATTTTTAATGTTAACTTTTGGCAAACAATGTGTTTTTCTCCTTCTATGATGGAAACACAGAACTCGGTAATAAAGGATACTAATTTCTGTGTCTTTCATATTCGTGTCTGGGAAGAGATGCAATTTGTAGCAGAAAACTACAAATCGCATTATAAACTGCTTAAGAATTTCAGGAAAAGCAGTGACTTCTGGAAAAAACCAAGAAAAAAAGAGTATAGGGAATATCTATATATATGTTTTAGGAGTTTTTTTTTTCAGAAGCCTAGACATGAAATTTCCTGTTTTGAATCTGACATGTAAAAATACGTATGCAAACATCTATGATATCTCATAGAAAATGTTTTAAAATGGAATGACTTTCCACCATGAAAACAGAAGTGTTTTGGAAAGATCAAAAGATGACATGAACATTTCCCACTTAGGCCGCTTGAAACTGTGACTGCCTCCAAACTGGTATTAACCTAAATTACAACTTCACCTACACATTTGCATCATAAAATATGTGATTTAATCATATTAAATAAGTATATCGGTGTAGAATTCTGAAGAAACTGGTATGAACTGGTCTTCCTTATAGCATGACTATGTTGTTGTCAGGGGGCTTTGAAGTGGCTGTGCCTAAGCTTCAGAAGAAGTATAGTTGGGATATGCACAAGGTTTATAACACAGGAAAAAATATTCAAGAGATCAATTATTACTTCTGACTCACAGTGTGTTCAAGCTGTTTTTATTACTTGTCATTGAGACAATAATTTGATTTGACAGGCAGATTGGATGTTATTAAAATTAAAAGATTTCCGTTACCTTATTGCACATGTGACATGTTGTTATGAAGATCTGCTTCATGAAGAGAACTAAGAAGACTGTGTCACTGGTTTGGCCTGCAGGTAAAGGAGCTGGAAAATCACCTAGTTTTGTAATTGGTTGGTGAATTAAATGTATACAGTTGTCCATGGTGAGTGTTTATTGATGCAATGCATCTCTCATTATTGAAGTTGATACAGTGCACCTTTTTCAGGGAAAACAGAAATTAGAGTTGTCGTGGTTTAAGCTCAGTCGTAAATCAGCCACACAGTCCTCGCTCACTCCCTCCCCCGCTCCCCCCACTCCCGGAGGGATGGAGAGGACACTCCCACGGGTTGAGATAAGAGCAGTCCAGTAACTAAGGTATAACACAAATCACTGCTGCTACCACCAATGATAATAATGATAAGGGAAATAACAAGGGAAGAGAATAAAATACCACCCGCCGACCATGCCCAGCCCGACCAAGCAGTGATCTAGCCCTTCCGGGTAACTGCCCCTAGTTTTATATCCTGGGCATGATGTGTTGTGGTATGGAATTCCTTTGGCTAGTTTGGGTCAGGTGTCCTGTCTCTGCTTCCTCCCAGCTTCCCCTCCTCCCTGGCAGAGCATGAGACTCAGAAAGTCCTTGGTCGGAGTAAACATTACTGAGCAACAACTAAAAACATCGGTGTTATCAGCGCTGTTCCCAGGCCGGAAGTGAAAACCACAGTGCTGCACCAGCTACTAAGAAGGAGAAAAAATCACTGCTGCTGCTTAACCCAGGGCAGTATCCACCCCTTATTCCATACCATTCACATCATGCTCGGATCCCACATTTTCAATATACCATCACTCTTATAGATAGATAGATGATAGATAGATAGATAGATAGATAGATAGATAGATAGATCGATAGATAGGTAGATAGATAGATATACACACACAGAGATCATTCCTTGGTGCATGGACTAATCCCTATAAAGCTGCTGAGTCCATCTAATCCATGATGTCAGACTCTATCTCTTGTAACAGTCTCTCAGAGCAGGAGAGGCTGTGTGCAGTGTTCACACTCATGAATAACCTGGGCAATAGTGTCCATTGCTAAGTCCACCCCTCGATCATGAGTCCATATTTACACTGCATCTCTGCCCTGATGGCCTGAAGTGCCATGGGCCCACCAGGCTCAAAATAATTCACTGGCCCCTTCAGCAGTTTCTGCAGCTTGTTGCTGAGGACTCCATACAGCTGACTTCCATCTCCGATGCTTCCAAAGCACTGGAGGGGCCCAGTGGACCAGATACTCACCCGTACTGTCCCACACACACTGCCACTCATGACTGTCCAGCCTTGGGGAAAATCTCTTGGTCCTTTTATATTGTTGTCTCATCCTAGACAAGACCCAAAACCCAACCCCACTTAACTTTCGAGATCAGACAAAATGGTTGTGGGTAAAACACACTCTGTATGCATGCCAACATGCTGATCCCCATCACAATCAGCATACAGGTCCCAAGAGTACCCAAAGGTCATTCAAAACCTTCAGAACTCTCAAATGATGCCGCTGTACTTGTCCCTGGCGCTGGTGTAGCTGCTGTGCCTGCCGGCTCTCCCACCACCAGCTTCTCTTTTTCTGAGTGCAGATCTTCCTCCTTTGCCTTGCTGGAAAGTGCTGCGTGGTCTCCTGCATCCTCCACTTGTCGCGTGTGCCCGAGGCTGGACCCAGCTGAGGCTCCCAAAGGTGGTATCTTGATCTCCGCATCCTCCTGGGGCTCGGGCTTGGGGGGGCTCAGTGGGCAACTGCTGGGGGATGCTCTTGGCTGCGGCGAGGCTGGGCTCAGCCGCGGGGCTTGGCTCCTCCGCCACCTCCTCCCGCTGCTCAGCAGCCACCTACTTCGCCTCCTTGACCGCCCCGACCTCCTCCACCGGCAGCTGCTCCCTCACAGCCTCCTGGTCCCTGGGGCCTCTCTCCCGGGCGGGTTCAGCCACAGCTCTTGGGGCCGCTCCCCCTTGGCTCCCCGCAGCCTCACGAAGACGGAGGCAAGGACAACGGCCAGGACGGTGAGGAGCAGCAGGACGGCCACGTACAAGTCCACAGCCATGTCCATCCCGCCCTCCTGCTGGAGCCCGCCCGTATTACAAGTCAATGCCATAAAGTACAGTGAAACCTTAGCCCAAGCCTCCATCTGATAAACAGTAACACAGCAAATACTGGCTGTAAGTAAGGTACGACATGCTGAAACTGTGAGATCAAGAGCAACAACTTTGAGAGCCAATAATCAGCATTGTGACAAGTGACTATTAATCCAAAACAATTAATGCTTATCACAAATACGATTAGGCACACTCTGGTCAGATCTGTTGTTATCTCACCCCCTCAGGCCCCACGTTGGGCACCAAAAAGAACTGTCAGGGTAAGCTCAGTCGTAAATGAGCCACGCAGTCCTCCCTCACTCCCCCCCCTTTCCTCCTCCAGCTCCCAGAGCGATAGGGAGGAGAATTGAAAGAATGTCACTCCCACAGGTTGAGATGAGAACTGGCCAGTAACTAAGGTATAACACGAATCACTACTGCTGCCACCAATAACAATAATGATAAGGGAAATAACAAGGGAAAAGAATAGAAAACAACCCACTGACCAATACCCAGCCCGACCGAGCAGTGATCTAGCCCTGCCGGGTAATTCTCAGTCAATCCTGGGCATGATGTGCTGTGGTATGAAATACCTCTTTGGTTAGCTTGGGTCAGGTGTCCTGTCTCTGCTTCCTTCCGGCTTGCCCTCCTCTCTGGCAGAGCATGAGACTCAGAAAGTGCTTGGTCAGACCAAACATTTGAGCAGTAACTAAAAACATTGATGTTATCGGCACTGTTACCAGGCCAAAAGTCAAAAATACAGCGCTGCAGCAGCTACTAAGAAGGAGAAAAAAAGACTGCTACTGCTGAACCCAGGACAAGAGTTAGGGTTCTGTCATGTTACTGCTTTTTCTATCATCTAGCATGAAATTTGCACTGCCTTTTGGACAACATTTTCTAGACACTCTATTTTCATATATACAACAATAAGCCTATATAAAAGGATGATAACAAAAGAGGAAAAGATTGAAAACCAGGTAGATAGAGGAGACTAGAAAAGGCAAATTGTGTATAACTACAACATGCTTTCAGGGGGGAAAAGCAGAAGAAAATCTTATTTAGGGTTCACTGGAAATTTTGCTTGAGAAAGATTACCTCATTATTATTTTCACTTTGTAAAAAAAACAGGTAGTGATCTGTTCATGAGCATGAATATAATTATGCAGTTTAGCAATCCTTAAATATACCCTTACTCCCATTTCATTAAGTTGTAACTGGTGACACTGGTACAAAAATACAAGCTCTTTTTATAGGAAAGGTTGCCACTTTTATATAACTCCTGTGAGTTTAGGCATATTTAATCTAGATTTTTTTTTTCCTTTTGGTGAATGATCTTTTATTTCTGCCAAAATAAATTGGTGAGGGGCAAAACCCTCCACTAAAAACCGGTATTCTGGGCAATTTACACCAGTCCAATTTTAAAATGCCTGCTTTCAGACATTTAACAGTGACAGTTTAGAAAATGTCTGATCTTTGAAAGTCCTGTCATAAACATCCACCACAGTTGGTAAACTGTTTAGGTTTCTTAAGATGCTCCGTTGAATTTTTAGGAATATGTTTGGTTGTAAGAGCACACATTACTTGGGTTTTGTAATACGTTTTTTTCCTATTAAAGAACATATTTCTGTTGTGCTGTAGTGCTAACATTTAGCATGCTTGCTTTTTGGTTTTTTTTTTTAAGAGAGCAAATGTTAATTAATTGGTAGGTTTACCTGTACATTTACTAAGTCTACATGCAATTAAGTAAATGTAAATTGCCATATGCTTGGTACCTTTCATAACCCTGAAGATAATAATTACCATATCTGTTTCATAATGGCCTTACTTTCAAAGCACGTAGGATATTCTCCATCTCTTTGTTTTTTTCTTGGTTATGTTTTTTGCACAAATACTAAATGCAGTTACAAAACATAACTGAGAGCAGAAACCTTTATTTGAATTTACCAGTGCAGACATAAAATGTTCTCTAAGTTCCTGTCCTTGCAGGTAAGGGTAAACAGAGAACTGGTTTTCAATCCATCACTTGCAGCCTACAAACCTGAAGATGAGGCAATTAAGAAAAAAAGTTTCCTCTCCTTCTGAATTGCACTCATATGAAATTTTACAAAGGAAGAGGGAAAATTATTAATAAATTAACACTGAACCTTTACTTTCTGGAAGGTACAATTTCTCTTATTTCATCGGACAATCCTGCAGTGTCTGAAGGGCAAATATATAAAAATGTGAATGTGCTTGAAAAAATAGAATATAAAAAGGAGAGTGAAAGGAAGTCTTTTAAAATGTAGCCAGTTGTAAAAGATGACTCATCAGACTTTGCACCTCAAAATACTTTTGTCTTTGTCTTTGACATGCCCTTAGTCATTCTATGATTTTCCTTAATCTCTTAATGGTTGTTAAATATGGAAATACTAGAAAATATAGTGTAAACTATATATGTATATTGATATTATTTTATAATCCATATTATAAACACTGAGACTAGTCAGTTGTTGTCCTTGCTACATTGTTGTATTGCTTTACCTATAATGAATTTTGCACATCGTTTTTAATAAGGGATTAATATCTGTGTTTACCATTCTTTATGATTCTGATGGATAGAAGTAAATGATTAACCTAGTCATCCACATTGGCTGTACTTTCTCAGTGGCTTCTTTTAGACTGCTTCTATCACTGTTTTAGCAGCAACTTAAGACTACCACAGTTGAAGATTTTTCCATGTGTAATCATGTCATACAGCAGTCCATCAATAGTTACCCTCTCTGAGAAGTAAAAATACAAATGCGTAAAGTACTGTCAAGTCAGAAAGTGTTTTCCAAACTGCATGCCACTAATGAATACAGAAGCCATTTTAAAATAGTGTGACACCTTTCACAGGCCTGCTGCTCCCATTTGTAATTACTATGGTTCTCATCAATATAATTGATGGTACCAAGCAATTAAATTTTCTGAAAACCTGATCAAAAAAGAGTTATATGTGGACATACAGTATGTATTTAAGAATATGAATATTCAGTCTGAGGAAGAACTGTGTTCATTTGAATTAGGAGATAGGAGGGATACTGAGCTGGTGATTATCTGGTTGTTTTTTAGCTTCTGAAGTGAAATGAAATAAAGAATAGCAGTTAAAAGGAATCTACTAGGGTAATTAATAATATTTTTATGTAAGTTAATTCCAACTAAAAATATTTTGTAGAGTACCTCCTTTACAAAATCTGCTTACAGGACCCCTTTGGAGTATATTCTACAGGCGTTTTTAAAGAAGATGCATTATCCATCTGAAAGACTCACTAACACTTTTAATTCTTAGTCTTTACCTTCACTCCTCCTGATTCTTTTGACCTACTGTTTTCCCAGTTTTCAGATGACAGTTTCTGCCGATGTGGGTAACAAAAAAAAAGCAACACACACCCAGAAAAAATACCCAAACAAACCCCAACAACAAAAACCTGAATATCAACAAGAAGGTTTGCAGAGGAATGCAATCAAGGATGATGTTGCAAATCAAGCTTTGAATCAGAACATCAAAAATTCAAAAACTTTCAGCTATTTGCAATTATGGTGGTAATTGCTATTTTAGAATGTTTTCCTTCTTCCAAAGAAACTCCATGTTGTTAGCTGAAATTCTAGGTATTCTAAATCACAGAAAATCTTTTTGCAGCTGATGAAGACTAAATATTATGGGCAATCAAAACAAAGTATTATCTACATATTTCAGCTGATTAAAAAAAGGTACCTTTTGGAACATCTTTAAAAAAACATTTCACTGTGTAGTACTAGCTAATTACAGCATACTTTTCACACACCAAAACATTAGTATTATCTGTTTTAAAGCAAAAGGTGGTGGATTTTTAAAATTCTGTTTAAGGATATAGCATCCAAGGTCTTTGCTATGACATTTTAGTTTGTGTAATTATTCTTTCCTTTCAATTGTGAATCAGGGTTTGCAGTGAAGTTTTCATTAATATAAATTACATATTTATACATTAAATGAAGGCTTTCTTAAAAAAGTTGTAATTTAAAGATTGATGTATCAACATAACATAATATGAGGCCATCAAGTAAAAGTAAATGGCTGAAAGTTGTACATAAAGTGTAGGAAAATGCTATTAAATAGTAGTGTAAGAACAATTTTAGTTCAAGAGCAATTATTATAAAGTTCAACTAAGTTCTGAGGTCTTGCTTGAGACTCTTTTGTACTAAATTTCATTTTGAATATGAGAAATTTCATTATTTTTTATTCTCTGATAGCAAATAAACTATGATTGTGTTTCCTTTGTTCAGAGGCATGTTAAATTCAAGATTTTTGGAGGATAGGTTCCATAAACAAAAGAGGAAATTTATCTGTGTTTCGTTATTGAAATTTTATAATTGGAATGTTTCTAATAAATCTGTTAAAAAGCAATAATATACCATGATTTTTAGTGAAGTAAAAATTCATAGGCATTCTGATAGATGTTTTAGCAATATTTCTTTAGTTATTAGTTTTATGTCTGAAGAATAGATGTTAGAAGATGGTTTGCCTTAAGAATCTCTCATAAAGGTTAAGTTGTACAATATAAAATTCGTTTATATGACCAATTCCTGGGAAATTTACAGGATTTGGTTTTGAACGAATATTTAGGAAAGAAGCATATATATATATCTCAATAGTTTCTTAACAGGTTTTTTTTTATATACACTATGTCTGAATGAAGCAAATGCAAAGGATTGGAGGGAAGTGATGACTGATGCCACAGCACTGATACAACTGCAGTAGGATCAATGAAGCTGGCAGAGCCCTGGGTGGAATTTTTTGAAGTTACAGGCAAATTTTATTGATGGATCTTGCCTTACAGACCTCATTTACAAAACTGTCAGAATTAGCAACCACCTTAAAGTACAAATTGTGTAAGGGTGGGGTTTTTTTTAGTTTGTTTGGCTGGCTTTGGTTGTTCTTTTTCATTTTGCTTTGTGTTGTTTTTTCCGAGGCTTGCAACAAGGTTGGAGCTGGAAAATGTCTGAAAGTTTAGGAGAAAGTCTTTAAACACCAAAATAAGCTATATGTTGGTATGAAATGGAGACTTTGATTAATCTGTTAAATATCTAATTTTGTACTCACTGATTCATACCATTGAGGCCAAGAACTTCATAAATATTTAGCATCTTTAGTAAGCTTTTGTGACAGTTTGAAGCAAAATGAAGCCAATAACCTTAAAAGAGGGCAAAAAGTGTTCACAGGTTGAAACCACTGAGTGTTGTTTAATCTGCAGTACTAAATTATTAAATCCTTTAAAGAAATCTCGACCTGTTGAAAAAATATTTGGAAAAATGACTTTCAACATTAGAGTAAATCTGCTAAGTTTGAAAATATGTTTTTAATCAGGGCATGAATGTTGGCGATTTTGTGTAAATAAGCTACTCTTATGAATCATTGTACAGGGTCACTCGATACTTAATTTTATAAGGCGTAAGATACAGGATAGTTAGGGAGGAAAAAATAAGACATTTTGAGTTTTAAGGATATGTTACTTTTCTGAGTTCATAAGCAGCTTTTTTCATAATTAAAATGTGTGCTAAAAAATATATTTGGATCACATTTGTAATAGATATTTAAAAAAAGACCTCTCATGCATCATTTTATGCATTAGAAATAAAGCTCTCTGAGCAGAGATTTTTTTTTTTTTTGTAGTAACTATAAACCTGAATTTTATTATGAAAGAGATACCACTGAGGTTTTTCCCTCTTACAAGATGTCTTTAAATCTGATATGATGTGATTCTGTATGAATGAAAAAGCAGTCATGATTTCAGATACAAAAAAGCCTGAAAGTAAATCTGTACTATTCCAATCATATTTGGGAAAAGCACCAGTCATTTTACTCCGTAGAATTCCTGAGCCAGCTGATAGATGAATCACTTTTGACAGTAACTCACTTTTTGACCTATGTGGCAGGGAGAATGTCATAGCAGTAGGAGAGGTTCTGTGATAATTGGAAAGTGAAGAGGACTTGGTGGTGCATTAGGTTAGTGCATTAGCCTCTCCCCTTTGGAGACCTCAGTTCATACTGTGCCTTGGGGTCACTAGTGAAAATTCATGCTTTGGTGTCCTACTTCTGTTTGTACATATGATAAAAAAGACCCATACTTGGAAAAAAAAAAAAATGTTGCCTTTCTTCACTATGAAACGCTGTATTGGCAAGGATCTTAGGGCCGATGTACACAGGCAGAGAACTTCAACGGTCTTCATTCCTGCTGTACATGTCTGTCAAGTCCACTTGACACCAAAAGAGCATTCACTCAATATGTTACTGAAAAAGAAAAAAAAAGAAAAAAAGGAAAAACTTCTCAGTTGATATGCATGAAAATAGTGCAAACAATCCATAATACAAAAGCTACCCTGAGAAATTTCCCATAATTTTTTTTTTAATTAACTCCAGCTAATCTCTCTTGCACTGAAGATAAATTTCTCTTAAACTGTTTTACTTTGTCGTCCTGTCTAAGATTTTTGAGTGCCAGAGAACTGTTGTTTTATATGCAGTGGATTGAAGCAGTGATGACATCCAGTGATTAATTAGTTCAAAAAGTACACATTCTGTAAGGGTATCCTGGGAGCCACTTTCCAGGCCTGTTTGAGAGAAATGTATTTCTTGCATTTACAGGTGGTAGTAAACTGAATGTAGAGTAGTTACCAACTATGTACTGTCTTTTATTACGTCTGTAGTGCTTACTCTTATTGTCTTGTAACAATGGTGGTGCAACTAATTGTGCTTAATGTTCCAATGCAAAGAGCCTCAATTTTGTCTTATCAATTTCTTCTATGTTTTGTCTTTTCATCTCCTTCAGAATGTACAACTTCCAAGTTACATTAGGGTTTTGCAGCAACGTGTAAACACCTTAACTTTCAAATCCTCACAAAAATATTAGTTCTGTTTAAAACTGTGAGAGAGCTTCCCTGCTTAAACATGAATTAAATATTCCAGATGGGTCCAGCCTGAGAACATTGGTGACTAAGGCAGTCTGTTCAAGGATGAAAAAGGCATCAGGGTAGTAAGACTAGAATTTTATACCCTTCTTCTAGGCAATAGGCAGTCACAATTATGGCTCCATCTCTGGAGCAGATAAGAATTGTCAGCTAACGACAGTATCCAATCTCTATCCCTTTTTGACAGTCATTTTCCTCTAATTTGAGGGAAACATGGAGTAGAGGTTAAAACCTACTTTCTCTTTATTCCATTCAGGAATAACAAAAAAGATAAGAGAGAGGTAAACAGAGAAGAAGCAAAGGATTAAAGGATAAAGACAGAACAGAGGAAGCTTGCACAGAAAGCAGCAGACAGGAACAGAGCTGTCATTTGGCTGATAAATCATTCTCTTAATCAACTGTGCCAGCTAAAAAAGGCCTGAGTGCGCAGCTACAAATGAAGAAGCTTAAACTGATTTGTTTGTTTGTTTACACTCCTCAAACACATACCTAGTAATTTAAATTTATACTTTTATTTGTACAAGTTTCAAATAGGGTGATAGAAGCCTTGGTTTGAGACTTCTCCTTTTCTGTGCATGAGAAAAAACTTCCTAGAATTGTGAACGGCTTTAAGTAGCTTCTATACTACATAACAGTTTAGATCTCCTTTGAATGCTCTAGCTTTCTTTGACTAGTTGGAGTTCCTCTGTGAAGCAGCACTTGTTGCTGATCTCCACTTGGACACTGAATCATTAACCACAACTCTGAGTGGAACCATCCAGCCAGTGATGGAGATGATCTGAAGCCCTGAATAAGAAGCACAAACAAGACAGGATTTAGCTGTGACTTTTCCATATGTTGTGATGCTCACATAAGGGAGTAAACTAAAGTAAGCCTTCTCTTGGCACACATGCATCTTGCTTGATCAGCAAGGTCAGTCCCTTGCACCTCTCACCTCTAATAGTAGACCAACATTAGGGATGCCTTTGGGATGTCAGTCTCATCCTCTAAAGGCTGATGGCAACAGTCTCGATGCCTGGAAGGAGAAAGAGACCTTAGAAAGGTTCTTTTGCTTCTCTGTTTCCATGCAAAGGTGATACTGAACTAGAAATGAGATTTGAGGCTGAAATAAAAATGGAACAAGATGAGACATAGATTGAGATGAAAGTGAAAATGGAGAATTACGAGTAGTAACAGCTCTTTGGTAAATAAAATCCCCTCAAAACTGAAAGTCTTTGAACTGCTTAAGCAAGGTAGTCTAAGGCATCTCTTTTCATTTCTTGTATTTCTTGTATATCTGATGTCTTAAACCACAAACCTTATATATAACTCTTTTAATAAATAAAATGCCTGCATTACATAGAGCACATTTTCATCATCTGCTCACTTGTGCTGTGCCCCCTTTCAAGTGTGGCTCTAAAAGAAGTGAAGGATGTCTAGTTTTAAGAAGCTCTGCTGATGTTAAAGTTGTAGAAAGAGGACTAGTACCATATACTTATTCTGGAAGCCCACATGAACCTCCCAGTTAACATTGTAGGACTCCTAGCTTTGCGTAGCCCTCTTTTCTCAGAATACAGAATGTATTTTTATGCGTTTAAGTCTTTAATGCTCAACAGTGTTTCTCTCATAATTGGCTATGTAACCTGAGACAATTGAAATTTGTCTCTATTCATTACTGTGTTATTGTAACCATATAGAATTTAAGTATGCATTGTAAGTGTCATTGTTTGAGGTTCTTCTAGCTTTGTTTTTAACTATGGAAAATAAAAGGTAAAGGTAATAGAGCAATTGCAGTGAAGTGTTCGGATTTCTAGCTGCCGACGGAAGTGTGTGTACTGCTCTATTTGATTTTGAGTTGAGAAAATAATCTGACAACTTATTTTTACACCACTTTAGTAGTGGTGTGGATATTTATTTTTATTTTTTAGTTTTTAGTTTCAGTGTTGTTAGGTACGATGCAGAGAATCAGGGTGAGAAAGTGATTTCGTGCTCTATTTCTCCAGATGAAGTTTTGTGCTTTGCTGATGAATACTGACATGTAAACCCAGATTGCAACTTTCCAGGTCTAACGATGGTAAATTAAAACAAATTTCACAGAAGTTATAGATAGGCTTTTATAGTCCACACGAAACTTTTGAAATGAGTTATCTTACTTATTAGGAGCAGGATATAAGCCTTTCTTGCTTTTGGACCCCTAAGATGATGACTAGTTTCTATGCTTTTTAAATAGATTATTTGCTACCATAATTTTAATTATGTTGAAACAAAACAAGTTTAAAAAAAAAAAATAAAAATTGGTGATCATGTTGGGGATTTCTTTAGGAATGGAATTTTTTTGATGCTTACAGTAGTTGGCAGGATATAAAAGGATGAAGTTATTTAATCCATGAATATAAGGAAGCATCAGTACCTTTGCTTTTGAAATCTCAAAAGTAACTCTTTCTTCTATATTACTTAACTGAAAATTTCACCACATAATTATTCTGGGGTTTGGTTTTATACAGCAAGCTTCAGTGGTCAGAAAGTAATGGAATAAGGAAATTGTATAAGCTACTTTGCTACCAGTTTATCTCAGGGTTCTGCCTCACAGAGGTAGATGTTCATCTTCAGGTGATTCTTTTCATCTCTTGCTCCCACATGTCCATTTTGTCTATCTCTGTCCAGTCTTTGCTCCAAACATAGGAAAATTTCTCATAGAGTACCTGCTCAGCTATTTCTGTTTACTGCAGAAATGTGTGGGTTAATTTTAGTATCCGAAGCTTTAAACTGTGGAGATTTACTAGATGTTTCACGAATGTCACTGACCTTCCTGCCTTGGGGACAGAGCAGATAAGAATGGAAACCTCTCCAGGCAGGTGTCAGTCAATGTAACCCAGTCAATGTAACACATCCCCACTCATTAATCATTAGTTTACTGTAGCTGGACTCTTTACTTGGTTTATACTTTTCCTACATGTAATTTAAGACAACATAGTTTCACTTGAAATAAAACAAATAAACAAATGCTTATTTTTACTAGAAAAGACATCTTAAAAAAAGAAGTTTCATCCAGCTCCACTCAAAGTCATTTATGGCTGTGATTCTTGCTCCTGCTGCATAATCTCAAGAAAGATTGTCACCTAACAATATAGTAGAGCACTGTATTAAGCTGGTTGCATATTACCTGACCAGATATATAATTTTGAGATATTTCTAGTGTTTTCTGTTTCTCTAAGATGTTTTCTAAGGTAGCTCTCTGAAGATAGAATTTGATTCTATCAAAAAGGTTAGTACTGTGTGTTGTATATTTAAGCCACAAGTTTTGAGCATGAGAAAAAAAAAATGGTAATGAGAGAAAGGAACAAAGTTACCAATTTTATAACAGCAGCATAAAATGTTTAATAGTGTGTCAGATAACATTTCTCAATGGGTTTATTTAGCTGCCTGCATTACTAATGAGAAGCTCAGGGGTGACAGCTATAATCACAGGTTTATGATAAAGTATCTGAGGCTTCAGATGTTCAGTCCAACAAGCACTAATGTCATAATAGTGTATAAGTAGTTTTACTGAACAGTCATAAATATAATTATGGCACTCTGACATAAACTTGTTTCAGAGGCAGAGTTGTTTCAATTAACGGAATGCTACTAGATGAAGTAAAATAATGGCACTGTTCATTACAGAAAACAACATGCAGCAAATAAGAATATTAAGATTTAGACTGGAAATAATCATTTTATATTCCCCTCTTCAGGCTCAGTTCTTAATTGCTGGGGATTTAGAAATGGAGTAGCTCTGGGTGGGTAGGTAAAGATACCTGTGTTTGCATTGACTTTTTCATCCTACACCCTTGATAAACTTGGCGGCAAAATGTTTCCAGTCATAACTCTACAAGGCATTCCAGTCGTAGCCAGACTATGAGACTACAGCCAGGTGCTGTACACCTGACAGATGTCAAGAGGTACAGAAAAAGTGTTAAAGATGTGTTTCAGTTCTGTGAAGTCCATATTGGGGAAAAAAAATTGGCTACCTCTGCAGGTATTTCTCTTGTTTTGCTTCAAACAAAAGTTGAAGCTTCAGGCTTTCATGTATTTAGAACTGTTTAAAGGAATGATTTCTTCAAGCTGACAACAACTCCTGAAAGCATAAAAGCTTAAGAAAATACATAACATACTGAAATATGCACACATATTGTACCTCATCTTGCCTAGTTCTCCATGAAATGTCAAAAGAACCTCCTACTGTGATATGTCTGTGAGCTCTGCAAGACTGATTAAATTTCTATATAATGTCAATCATTGCATCCTGTGAACCATAAATTATAAAATTTGTGTTCTATTTTATCACTCCATAAAAAGGCTTAAATTTTTTTTCTTATCAGATACGAAGAATAAACTGTGACTCTCATTTTATTTGTGGCAATTTTATGCACATACAGAAACAGAGTGTAAATGTGGAGTGTATTCTTTATAGATTTGTGTGAAAGAAATAGATTAAGAAAGCATTTGCTACAATAAAATAAATAATATTATGATTTATTTCTCAATTTTATAGCATTCCAAAATAAGAGAGCAAAATTAGGTGTCCAAAGCTTTATATGTAAAGGTCCCCTGAGAGCAGAACAGAGAATATTCAAGTTGCGAGAGGATGCAGTTTTCTCCCTTATATTTTTAACTAGCGGAATAGCAAAATATAATCATGAGATTGGTGTTAGAGACTATTTGCTTTGTGACAGAAACTAGTGTTAAAAGGGCTTGTGGTCATTTCTCACACCACTTCAGGATGTGTGGTTTCTGTACAGAATCTCAACTTACACATTTAAATCGTATTCAATGTTTTTGACCTTTTGGCACCACACACCAAGAAGCTCATGTGAGGAATGTGTTCCTCTTGAATTGCTGACTGCGGTTTAAGTCCATTGTTCAGAGTATTTCAAGATTATGAATTTCAAACTAAGATGAATGTAATAAAAATGTCTTTTTTCTCATTCTCTGTCTCACACTCTCTCACTCTCTCTCACAGGGTTTTGTACTGTGGCTCATCACATTGCATCTGAGTGCCTTCCAAATAAAATAAATAACAGTAGCAAAGCCTCTAGTGAACATCATGGGGAACATCAACATTGAGAGGCAGGGTTTATAAATCTGCATGCAACACTGTATGAACGTGCTCAGATTGCTTCCAGACCAGAGCTGGGTTACATCCAGCTTCCTGAGTAAAGTGTACATGGGTGACTTCAAGGCTGCGTGGGGACCTAATAGCAGCTTTCCAGTATCTGAAGGGGGAGGGACACTTCGTCAGGGACTGTAGTGACAGGACGAGGGGTAACGGGTTAAAACTTAAACAGAGGAAGTTTAGATTGGATATAAGGAGGAAATTCTTTCCTGTTAGGGTGGTGAGGCACTGGAATGGGTTGCCCAGGGAGGTTGTGAGTGCTCCATCCCTGTCGGTGTTCAAGGCCAGGTTGGATGAAGCCTTGTGTGGGATGGTTTAGTGTGAGGTGTCCCTGCCCATGGCAGGGGGTTGGAACTAGATGATCTTGAGGTCCTTTCCAACCCTAACTATTCTATGATTCTATATTCACTGTATAGGGCAGAGTGGGGCAAAGATTAGAGGAGACAGCTTTTGGAATTTTGTGATAATTGTGCACAAAGTTTTTATTCAGACTGTAAGACTCACAGTTATGAATACACCTGTGATTTTTTCTGTTGTTCCTTAATGGAAATGAGCATCATTGACTATTCTTAATGATAAAAGAGCAGTGAAATTATTTTTTTTTTCATGTAAAATTATGTGCTTCTATTATTCTTTAGTTTATTTTCATAGTTTCTTGTATCTTTAGTATTGTAGGTATCCTGAGCAATATGCCATTAAATCAAGAGCAGAGGTAAGCTAATCAGAGTGGCTTTCAGAACTGTGATATTCATTTTAAGAATGGATCATGAATGGCAGCCTTTAGTAGAATTTTGCAGGACACAGTTTGTGGTGAAATGTATGAATAAAAGTGGCAAATTGCAAGAATTTTGAAATTTTAAGAGACAAATATAAAAACAAACTGTAATGAGAACCATTTCAGACCAGTGCTAGTAAAAAAATGAAAAGTAACAAAACCTCCCCCCTTAATGGACACATGGTTAGATATTATGCATCATAGGGCAGATCCTGTGGCGGGTTTTCTATATAAACTAGTGAATGCTGTTTCTCATGAAGAGATTGCATTCAAATCCATTCAGAAGTTACCTTTTTGAAACCATGTCATATAGTTGTCCACTTTCTCAAGAGCTGGCAAATTAAACAGTTTGCTGGAACATTTGAGCATCACAAAAAGGGTATAGTAACAGTGAACTATTCAGTAGTAACCAGTTTTCTCAAACTGTTGGCAGAAACTCTGGATATCTTCTGAAAGGTTAGTGATTGCAGCTGGGTGGTTTTGAGTGAAATCTGCAAGTGTAGAAATTACAGTTATAAAATCAGAGGTGTTGATGCAGTACTGTGCCTTGATTTTGGGTCTTCTGCTAGTTTTCTGGGGAAATAAATACACTTGGCCAGGGGATAAAAAACAAGGATACAGGACCATCAGTGATTAAGCAGTTCATCTAAAGATCTTTTTATTTCAGTGCATTATCATTTGCTATATGTTTTTTACATTTCTTTCCTAATTCTATTTAAAACTAGAAATGTTACCAACCGTTGCAAAATGAGTAGTCATTTACCAGCTATTTTCAAATTTGCTGAAAGGAAAAAGCCTCTGGTACTGCATGTGGAAAAAGATGGGTTTGTAATACATTAGCATGATTTCCAGAAGAGTGATTGTGTAACAAAGGTTTTCCTGGACAGGGTCAGCATGATACATACACAACAACAATTAGGTGGAAGTTGTTGATTTCCTAACCTTAGATAGCAACAATGACTTTGTGGCTGATTTTTGGATATGACCAAGAAGATGCTTTGCTCTGAATAGTACGAAAGAGAAGATAGATTAAAAGCAGTTTATGTAAGTTCCTGGCAAAATTGAGCCTCTAGAATGTCAGCCAAAAGAGATAACAGTGATGATAAATAGGAAACATTACTAAAAATTAAACTTTCTATTCTTTTTCAAGTGTTAAGATCCTTTCTAGAAGCCTAATTAATTCATCTGAATTTAAAAGGGGCTTTGGGATGTGACTAGTGATGTTTGGTTTGGGGTTGCTTTTTCATTTGTGTGTTTTTGTTTTCATTTTTATTTTTTTTAATCCTGAAGAAAGTTCCTATTTTGAAGTCTTCACATAAGACCTTAAATTTTAGGATTTGCAACAAAGCAGTTTCAATTAGTAGATGCTTCACACAGTCATGTTCTGCCTTTTGAATTAATTTATTTCTGTAAGGAATAGGTATGTAATTATATATATTTTTTAAAATGTTCCTTAAAAGAACCAACTTGTTTAAAAGAAGTACCCTGCTTGGCTGATGTGTGGTGAGTGACAGACATTGTCTACCTGGATTTCTCCAGGCTTTTTCCAACAGCCTCCTTCTAGAGAAACTGACAGGTTAGGTTGAGACAATTGGTCTGTGAGGTGGGTGGGGAACTGGCTGACAGGCTGTACTCAGGCGAAGATGGTAAATAGCTCCATTTCAAACTGGAGACATGTTCACTAATGGGGTCCCCCAGTGATATTGGTATTGAGCCCAACACTCTTTAATATCTTCATAAGTTATCTGAAAGATGTGATCAAGTGTACCCTGATGAAGTTTGCTGATGATACCAAACTGAGTGGGGAAGTGGACTCTTTGGAAGGGAGAGCTGCCCTGCAAGATCTGGATAGGCTGGAAGAGTGGCCTAACAAGAACTTTATGAAGTTCAACAAGGACAGAGTCTTGCACCTGAGAAAACGTCACTCAGGAGTGCTGCGCGGGCTGGGATCTACCTGGCTGGTGAGCAGTTCTGTGGAAAGAGACTGTGCTTTTGCCAAGAAAAGATGGATCAGATGATCCTTAAGGTTTCTTTCCAACCTGGTATTCTATGATTTTGTGAAAACTTAGGTTCAGTAGAAAATGTTAAAGCAGCAGAAAGCTTCATGCCTTTTTCTGCCATGGGGTCACAAATTCAGAACATAACTAAATTTGAGAAAGAAAAGTGAATAAAGGGCTAAGTAAAAGTCCCTGAGGTATAGAAAATAATAAAAAATATGAAGGCCTTTAGAGTATTCTATAGTTAAAGAAAATATAGGAGGAATCAATAAATGGAGATGCCACCTATTTGAATTCTGGGAAGACAGCTTATCCCAGCAGAAAGATAGCTCTTATTATCTCAAATGAAGGAATAAAGAAAGAATCACAGGCTTAGGGAGTAATTAATATTTTGAGGGGGAAAAATAAGAAGGTGTGAAGGCCAAATTGCAAAGAAAAAGGCAAGGATTTTATGCAGGAGAATCTGGAAAATATCCAAATTGGATTCAATAGATGAAAGCTCATGGACTTGTGCAGGGAAGGGCAGTAAAGGAAGCAATGGCTAAAGCTTCTCAGCTTTGCATTGTCAGTGTTTTTCATCTATTCTTCCTTTTTTAGGTTAATGGACTTCCAACAGAGTCCTTCCAATAATGACATTAGTTGGGGTAAAAGTTTAATAATGTAGATGTTGACTCACCTGGAACTGAACCTCAGTAAAGACTGCATATCACACAAGCTCTTGGTCAGCTGCCAGGCAAAGATAATGGTCCACAGTGTTAAGAAATAATTACAAAGATGCAAATTTTAGTTCTCTGGGTTTGTTTTTTGCTCAAAAAACTTAAAATGTATCTTCAGTTCTGCAATTATGTTTCTTTGTGGCTCAGCATAAGCCTTCTCTAAGAGCTGGAGACTTCATTCTAGACCTTTGATCTAAAGACCCTAAAAACCAATTGAAATTACAGCTCCCAGTCTTGTTCCCAGGTGTCAATGTTATATTTCAGCAAGTTAAATTAAAAGAATGAGTAGAATTTTGAACAGCAAAGGAATGGAAATAAACAAAGTGCTTTCTACCATTGTGAAACTTTGTAACAAAAGATTTCGTTTTGCCTATATAGAATAATTAAACAGAACTAAAGTTTTGTGAAACATTGAGAACCTGTTAGTATTAATAGAATCAGAGTGGTTTTGGTTGGAAGGGATCTTAAATATCATCAAGTTCCAACCCCCCACCATTGGCAGGGACAACTTCCACTAGACCAGGTTGCTCTAAGCGCCATCCATCCCGGCCTTGAACACTGCCAGGGATGGGGCAGCCACAGCTTTGCTGGGCAACCTGTGCCAGGTGTCTCACCACCCTCACAGTAAAGAACTTCATAGTATCTGATCTAAATCAGCCCTCTTTCAGTCTGAAACCATTCTCCCTTGTCCTGTAACTATATACCTTTGTAAAAAGCCCCTCTCCATATTTCTTGTAGACCCCCTTTAGATACTGGAAGCTGCTCTAAGGTCTCCCCGGAGGCTTCTCTTTGTGCTGAACAAGCCCTGCCCTCTCAGCCTGGCCTGATTATCTTCAGGCCCCTGATATGCTCCAGCCCTTTGATTGTCTTCATGGACTCATTTGGGCGTGCTCCATCAGGTCCACATACCCTTTGTTCTGGAGGCCCTAGAGCTGAACACAATACTGCAGGTGGGGTCTCATGAAAGCAGAGGAATCACCTCCCTCAAATTTCTGGTCATGCTTCTTTTGATGCAGCCAGCATATGTTTGGCTTTCTGGGCTGCAAATGCTCATTGCCAGGTCATGTTGAGCTTCTCATCAACCAACACCCCCAGATCCTTCTGGGAGCTGCTCTTGATCCATTCTCCACCTATAGAATCAACTATGTTGGAAAAGGCCTTTGAAATCATTAACTCCAGCCTGTATTTATGTTTGTAATTGCCCTAACGTAGGTGCAGGGCCTTGCACTTTATGTTCAACTTCTTGAACATCATGAGGTTTACACTGGCCCACCTGCCAAGAGGGTCAAGGTCTCTCTGGATGGCATCCCTTCCCTCCAGTGTATCAGCTGAACCACACAGATTGGTGTTGTGGGCAAACTTGCTGAGGGTGCACTCAATCCCACTCCAATTATATTTGTCACTGGCAAAGATGTTAAACAGCGCTGGTCCCAGTACCAACCCCCAAGGAGCACCACTCATCACTGATCTCACTTGGATATCAAGCCATTGACCTCAGCTCTTTGAATATGACCGTCCAGCCAATTCGTTAGCCAATTCTTATTAATAATGTGTTTTGACAAACATTGATGCTAGTTTCGTATTGTAAGTACACATTAAGAATTCATTTCCGTTAAAGCTTAGTATACAAATAGGCAAGACCAACAAAGAGTGGAGAAGGAAACAGGTGAAAAGGTCAAAATGACTTGCAGGATCAGAGCAGTAAATTTCCCCATCTCTCACATGCAGTCTGGATCTGTACTTATTGAACCAGTGGTAGATGACAGTTCCTAAATAGGACATAGAAGCATTCCTATTGGGAGTGAGAGGTGATAATAGGTGAGATAATTATAAGGTGCAATTGTTTATCTCAGCTCTCTAACTGCTAACTACCTATAATTAAGCAGCCTCTCTGGTGCTCTATGGTGGGTAAGTTAATGTAAATACTTTCAGCTAACCATTAGCAGGCTTTGCTCCGCAGGAATTGAGCTGCTGCTGACTCAGAAAGTTTCATGAGGACTGGTGAGACAAAAGGAGGTCATGATTTTCTAGAAATTTTGAGAAATACTACATTAAGCTGCACCTTTTATCAAGTATTTTAGTCATCTTCTGATCTTACTTCACAAAGCGCGACATTTGTTTTTTGCTTTTACAGATTGTAGGGTCTGTTCATACACTAACTCTCTCCATAATTAGGTGAGTGAAGATCGCAAGCACAGCAAGAATTTCAGCTTTCCTCTCTGTGTCTGAAGTTCAATTAATGGTAGTGTTGTCCAGCATGGGAGCTCAGGTATCCACTGATAGGTGGTTTAGCAGCTCTATTTTTAATTTATTCTCTAAAATCTGGATTTGTCCCTCCTGTTACTTGTGGAAGTCTGTGACAGCCAGTTTCATATGAATGCTGGATATGTCTTATGCTGCTATTCCTTATACAGACTTTATCCTTCTGTGAGTATCCACCCTCTTGTATTTGATTTCTATGAATCACCTATTCAAGAGAAGCTTGAACATGTAGTTGGAAAAATATTTTTAGTAGGAAGGCTTTCAGTGTTGTATCATTATATGCCTCTCCGTGGTCTCCTTGCCGGTTCTCTTTGTTAAAAGTTTTTCTAGAAGATGCTGGCTTGACTCATTGTCTATGATTTTGCGAGATCTCCTGATGCAGAATACGAGTGCTGTCTTGTCTGATGTGTTGGTATATATCCTCAAGGGAGCATGGATGCTGTAATTTACATCTGATTGATAAAGGGTTTAGATTCACAGGGACAATTTGCACTGGGACTCCTATAAGCCTAAACCAGACATATTTGGCCACTGCTGTCCGGCATTAATTTTTGTCTTGATCAGTTTCATATCTTTCCACAACAAGTTCGTTCTCAGAATTAATGCTTGAAGCTATACATTTAAATGATGCTTGGTAGTCCTTGTTTCCTGCGTTAAATAATCGCATAAGTTGTAGCTGAAAACGCAGCCTTTCTAATAATCAGGTAAATACATTATGTGGGGAAGAGTATGCCATACAGTATTTGCAATGCTTGTGAAGAAAATTGAAACTTTACTTTTAAATTAGACAAATATTTGCACATTAATTCACTGAGGTCTTCAGGAAAAGCAAGTCTTTAAGCAAAACACTAGTGTAATACAAAAGCTTTCAGACATCTCAATGCTTTTTCAAATCAGTATTTAGTAATGAAGTGGAATTAGGCCAATGAGGTATTATCAGTTCTCAAACGAACATATGTACTAAGTAAAATACTGTCAAAATTTACTGTTTTGTAAAATATGTTTGTTACATAGTTTATATTATTCTCATACCAAAAATGTAGCTCCTGTTGGCCCAGGAATCCCTGCAATCATCACTGGGCAGGTTTTGTTCTGACCTAGCAAGTGCCACACTAAAGCTACACATCTAGAAACTTCTTAAAAATAGTAATTAAGGATATTCAACTTTGCTTGGGTTTTTTCCCCTGGACTTCACTATTTTTGAAGTATCAGGCCACAGTGAGGGGAAAATGACAATGAAGCTTTCTATTCAAGGTAAGAATAATCAAATAATATTGTTTGCAAAGGCATTTTTTTTTAATTTTTTTTTCATTTAAATGTGTCTTCAGAATGAAACACCAGGAAATTCTAATTCCTTATGTATATTTCCAGACTACCTAAACATGTAAATATATAAATTTGCCGTAAACCTTATTAATGGGCATTTGTTTACATATTTTTATCTCAATTATCTATGCCCATAGGACCCATTCAATCAATTTTTCACTAAGTAGTTTTCAAAATATAATTACTCTTATGGGTAGGTCTATGAACAGCAGTGTCATTTACACTGTAGTTCACTAATTGCACTTCTAAGCCATTATAATGAATTATACTTGTACATTCTTCAAGAAGATCAGTTAATGCTAATCACTTATATCAAATATATCACTTAGAAGACATCCATCTATAACAGCCTTTTCATGTACAGCCTCATTCGCTTTTAATTTTCTTACATTGTAAGGTATGGGCATAAACGTATAGTGTGTGCTCACATAAACACTTAGCCTTGGAAACTCAGTAATAAAAGTTGAGGTTTAAAATTTAGAAGATGTATTCTACTATTTTTGAATAAATTTAAGGTGGAAATTATTTGGTTTGTGATTATTAGATGTACAGTTCTAGGTTACCAGTTCAGGGATTGCTGGCTATAGGAATAATGGAAATAAATAGTTTTAGTATGAGACTTGATAGATTTATGAATCAAATGTATAGGACAGGTTACTTTTTATGTTGGATGACCAGAATTCTTGTCCCAGATGCTTTTCTATCCCTATTTATTTATTTTATTTATTTTTTTGCACTTTAACAAGACAGAGCAGTATGTACTGCAGAGTAAGGAGCTGAGTGGTTTTATCTAGCTAATCTATAGACTGAATGCATATATATAGGCAGTAAAAGGATGCTTTGGCAGGATGTGACATGCTGAAATAACGATCTCATACTTGGCATGTAATCCTTCTGACTGGTTTGACAAGGGAAGTGTAATTTCTTAAGATGCGGGAAACTTTGCTGGAGATTTAGGTACAAGAAGCCCAGTTGTCCCAGGTGTGAAAAAAGAGCTGCCACCTCTTCTCTCCTAGTTATCATCACAGATTATTAAGACAATGTTTCTCTAGTGCCTTACTTAAATTTCTAAGAAGTTGTGCTAACACATACAGCAAGGATCTTAAAAATGAAACATGGATGAAAAAGGAATTGATGTATTCATGCTATATCTAGTATAAACAATAAGCTCTAACTGATAGGATCAGCATAGTTATGGTTGAAATCTTCATAAAATTTCCATGATGCCTAAGCTACTGGTGTCTTTCCTCACATTTGAGTTTCTAAGAAGTAGTAGTGCAAAGAAATTATTTATGTCTGAAGGTAATATGAAACAAGTAGTCTCTTTGTTAGGTTTCCAAGCGAAGGAAAATGCTGAAAAGTATAAAATCAGTTTTTCAACTCCAAAGTTACAGCTTACTGTAAACCAAAGTTAATGATAAAAAAAAAAAGTCAGTGGTTTAAAAATATACTTTGAAAGGGAGTGAGGAATTCTTTGTGGAAAAATTACAATATAAGCAAACACAACACAAAGGAGTTTTAAGATGCCTGAGTAGTATAATTTCTTGAAAGGAACCACACACATCAGTTATTGAAAAGGGACAATAGCACTGCAAGATTCTTTTTTGTACATACTTAACTGTAGTGGGACATTCCTACTAGACATTCCAATGACAATTTTTTTTTCATGGTGCAAGTCTATTGACAAGTTTACTGCATAAATTTTGTCTATAGTTGTTGACATACATTCAGTAGATTTTGGCATCTTAGCATAGGACTTACGGAGTTGTCTATTCATGCTGGCTGACTCCTAGAACACATCCTCCTCAACTCCTGTGGAAGAGTGTAAGAGAATAATTATTAGGAATGTGAGATAGCTGGTGAGTTTTCTAGCCATAAATGGAAGATAAAGTGATAAAGAGAGGGAAAATGAAAATGCTAGCTTGCATAATAAGGGAACTGCGTGAACTACACCTAGGAGATGAGGTAAAGGTGTACAGCAAACTACTGGCTAGCAGAAACCTGATTGAGTGAGGTACTGCAAATCCCCCCAAAACCCAGGAAGAGTCAGTTTCACATACTTAAGTCTGCTTGTCAAAAAGAATACGGTGCCCTGGTAAAACTCACAGAGAAGAGCTTTGACATGAACTCTCTTCCAGCTGCCAAAGTAGGAAATGTGGATCTTCGGTTGTAAATCTATTTTACTGGGGGCAAGGAAAAATCCACCATTATTCTTTATGTCAGGAGAAATCTGCATAACATCAAATTCTTAGAATTTATACCAAGGTTTTGTCCTTACGCATCTTTTATGATTTTAATTTTTTAGTTTTTTTTTTCCTCAATATTAGCATCTTAGAACAAGTATTTTTATAAAAAACAGATCTCAGCCAAATCATTCCAGTGGTTTGTGAGTTTTCTCTTTTTTTTTTTTTTTTATTATTACTTGTTAATAAACATATTCTTCAGGTGTGAGTTTGAAATATATGGAACTGCATTGACCTGGAATGGAATGAATATCATAGAGTTTAAAAAAGGGAAATGCGAAGTCCTGCCCTTGGGAAATGATAACTCTAGGTATCAGTACACACTGGCAGCTGGAAAGCAGCTTAGTAGAGAAGGACATTAATATCTTGGTGGACAGCAAACTGATCATGAACAAGAAATGTATTATCACAGCAAACAAGGTGAACGACATCCTGGGCTGCATTAAGCAGGCCATTGCCAGCATTCTGTGGGAGGTAATCCTAGCTCTCTACTCATCACCAGTGAGACACATCTGGACTGCTGGGTCCCGTTCTGTATAGTTAAGGGATTGGAGTGCCTTTCATGCCACTTAAAAAGGTGAAAAGAACTGGGGTTGTTTGGCCTCAAGAGGAGAAACTAAACATTTCTGTGATTCTGTGAATTATCTACAATGTCTTCAAAATCTTTCCTGAACAGCAACCAAGAAGTCTATTTAAAGTTATTTTGACTTTCCCACTTATATTCTTCATATCCGCTTCTCTGAGATCCATGTGCTGTTTAATCAGTTGGTTACTGAGTGTTGTGAATTGGCTCAGTACTGATAGGATAAAAGGAAAATTTGTGGAAAAGAGTCTGGGGGTCCTGATGGGCAAATTGAATGTGAGTCAGTGTGGTACCTTTGCAGCAATGAAGGTCATTTGCACAGTTGAAAAGTGGAGGGAAGTATTTTTTTTCTTTCTGTTCAGCACTCTTGGTGCTGCTGGTGTACTGCATATGCCCAATTTTGTGCTCCATGTGACATAGGAGGAGCAACTGAGAGAGGTGGAACAAAGTGAAAAACCAAACAAAACCAACTTTTCACAGTCTAACTGGAATTTCCCTTGTCACAGCTCTGATCTTCTCACTGTGTACCTCTGAGAAGACTCTGGCTCTGTCTACTCTGTAATGTCCAACTGGTAGTTCAAGCCAGCAGTACGTTACTCCCTGGGACTTCTTTCCTTAAGGACAAATACTGGTGCATGTTTCAAAGAAGTTTTGTAACTGTCATCCTTGGAGATAGTCAAAATTCAGCCAGGCAAGGCTATGACCAACCTGATCTGATTTCAAAATGGTGCTGATTTAAGTAGGAATAGATAACTTTCCAGTCTAAATTATTTTGCAGTTCTGTACTCTTTCCATTGTAACTATATCTTTCTATATATAACTAGTTGTAGTCAGCAGAGGATATGATACGTGGAATGATGTTAGGTCATCCCATTGCTTTTTCACCTCAATATTTGCCACATTTTTAAGATTAGGTTTAATTTAAGATTAGATAGCCTCTCTTCAGTTGGAATATATTTTCCTGCCTTTTAATCAGTAATGAATCTGTGAAAGTACCTTCTCCTTTATCCCCCAGTTTTTGCTATTTGCTTTTTAAATCCTTTGGTGACAAATATATATCCAAGAGTTCGCCAGTGTCATACTCTCAAAAACCTCTAACAGATCCATGAAGCATCAGTTCTCTGCTTTCTGGTGTTCCATGTGTTTACCAATATGTTAGTAATTTTAATTTGTAACATTTTACATGATAAAGAAGTCAGACTTTTTAGTCTTTAGTTCCCAGGTCACCTCAAGACATTTTAATCAATTGCTATTATATATGCCATTTCCTTTTTCCTTGTACAAAAGCAGGTTCAAATGATCATTTACATACCACAGGCAATAAACCAGCAATTTTATGTGTGAATTCTTTTAATGCTATAGATGGTTACTTCTGACTCCTGGTGATTCTTTACTACCCAACTAATCAATTTGTTCAAAACACCTCTTACATTTCGAGGTAGTTTTTTAGACTTTTGCTTGGCAAAGAATGGCTCTGATACAGGAAATTTTATGCTTGCTTCTCTAGTGAACATGAGATGTTGGACTCATAGGGTGACTGCTGATCCTGCTGAAGTCAATCTGGGTTTTAATTTTAGGAACGCAGAATTCAGCCTCGGCATATATCCACTGACAAATACGGTATGCTTTGAATCCTTGATTGTTTACATTCAAGATAGTTATATCTGAATAGGAGTACAACAAAATAGGCAAATTTATTGAAGTTCCAAATATATTGGTCAATATGTGTGAGGTAAGGCCAATAACTACAAAAATGCTGTTAGATATTTAAATGCCATAAAGTTATGTTACAGGTGTGTCCATGATGTAAAATGTCAGTGTGGGGAGTGAAAATTACTTTAGAATGCAGTGAGGACTAGGCTATTTTGCATATATTCTATTCTTTAAGACCATGGCACAGCTGAAAACCAAAGCAGTGACTGAAGTGTTTTGTTGTGTTTGTTTTTGTTTTTTTTTAAGGAAAGTATAATATAAGCAGAATCCAAATTAAACCTGAATTTTGCATTGTGCCCTTTCTGCACAGTTATTATCAAGTAGCAAGCTGCGTAAAATATGGAAACAAGTTAGTAATATACCAGCAAATAGCCTACAAAATAAAATGAGTAATTATAGGATGTACTTCAAAGCAGAAAATAGGGTTATTTTAAAATAACACTTGACACTGAATATTTGTAAGACCATGCAAAATAGAAGGAGATTAGTCAAGAGGAATTCTAGTAAATCAGTTTATTATAAAAGACAAAGGAAAGAATATCCTTGAAAATGAGGAAGAAACATTTATATGTACAAGAATCATACCACAAGCAAAAGAAGCAAGGGATTCAGATCTTTATAATCTGTGCATCATTCAGTGCAGACGGTAGTAGGGAAATAAAGGAGCATTAATTTAAGCATTTAGGAGAAATTTTGGGGTTTGTATTTGGTTTTGTCTTGTCTTTCTTAACCCAATACTTTACCATCTCCTTCCCAAACTGCATACCATTAGCACTTCTGTATTCTAATCTCTCCCTTGCTGCTTAAAATTATCACTCCTTTACTTCAAATATGGCTTCTTATCCTCTGCTCCACTAATTGGCTTTATTACCCTCGACCCCTTCTTGCCTCCACTGCAGGCAGCTTGACATTTTTTCATCAACTAATCCCCACTTTTCACACCCCTCCCTTCTACTCCCCCCTCCATGCATTTGCTTCCCTTTCCTCTTTTGGTGTATTCAGAGCTGCAGAGAGCTTTTCAGCAGATATTCAAACCCCTGGAGAAATTCAAAAAGATCGAAACACAGCGCAAGAGCTAGGGGTGTTTTCTTCTGGGCTGCCAAAAGCATAAGGTAACATTCAGAATGAGGTCATTGTACTGTGATCTCATTTTGAATTGGATTTGCTTATGGGGTGTATGAAACCTGCTAGGGAGAGCATATTGTTGTGCTAGTTAGTATTACATCAACAGACTGCGAAAAAACTTAGACATTTACTTTCATTTCCCAATTTATAACTTTGTGTGTCAAGATTTCTAAAGATGTATGAGGAGATAATAAAACAGAGGTTTAAGCTAGGCATGGATTGGACTGTCAGCAGCCAAGTGTAGCATGTATGTACGGAGTTGCCAAAACAAAATTAAATATTTGAGAAAAAGTAGTTTGCAGGATAACTGCAGGTATTTGGAAAGAATAACAGTGATTCTGGTGCTATAGAAGGCAAGATAGAATTGGCAGGAGGGAGCATTGCATGAGTGGGTGCTTCAGAAACTTGCCTGCATAATGTGCTGCCAGTCGGCTCTTTGGCATTTTGGTATTCACCTTGATTTCTCTTTGTCACTTCTTAACAAATGTATATTCTTTCCTATGAAAAAGACAGAAATAGAAGTTTCATGCCCCAAAGAGCCTGCATAATGTAAAGAACAGAGAAAGAAGATGCACTGGAAGGCTGCATCTGGTATCAACTTTTCTCTTGGAAAACATCATCATTAATCCTGCAGCATTAGTATTATTTTGACATAGGGGAACTGGCAGGACTTCGTAGTGATTTGAATGAGAAGTTAAACAGCTGGTGTATGAACTTTGAAACTGGTATGGAAACATAAGGCAGTCTGTGAAATAAAATGTGTGTAGGAGCAACTGAAGAAATAGAGAAGTGTGATGAACTTTGCTGGTAACCTGACTAACTAGTGAGTGGGAAGAATTAAAGATGAGAGAAAGGGAGAGAGAGAGAGAGAGAGAAGTTGAAGTGTAGGGAGAGAAAACACTGCTGAGCTTTAGAGAAAGAGCAATATTTGGAATTTACCTTTCAGAGTGGCTGAGTGATCCTCGGCTTCAGCATGTGCAAAACTATACCCTGGCTGAGGTAATATTCAGTAATACATAGGGACATAGGAATATTTGCTCCTGTGATTAAATATCATGATCACAAATACAGAGGAAGCAGCAGAGTTAGCTTTGTGGGGCTTTTGCAAGATAATTTTGACATTTTTGGCTTTATTTTTGGAATGAATATATAATCTCTGTTGAGTACACGGATTGTCAGCGCACCAAACGTTGGAATGTGTATTTCAGCAACTTCATTTAAAAACCTAATCCATAACTTTTATTTTTATTTTATTATGTTAGAAATACTTCCTAAAGATACATTTTAAACAGTTTCTTCCTGTGTCATCCATTATCTTCCAATCTGGAAAAAAAAAAAAAGAAAGAAGATGAAAGCCCATGAAAATTTTTGTTTGTGATAATGAGCCAGGACCATTGCTGAATTGAATTGCATTACTGCATAGAGAAAACCACTCTGTACAGCAATGCAGGCTGCAAAAAAAGATCCAGCAAAATTCTTTTCTGCCTGAAATCAATAATAAAATAAGTTCATTTCATACAAACACACATCTAAAGCTTTCATGACAGTCTAAAAAATGTAAAAATGCCTGCAGAGGATATGAGTTTATTGAATTTTCTTACTTTACTGTTTCATAGACTCCATCCTAACCAGATGGTATAATCTGATTGTATGAACCTAGAAGTATATAGGATTTTATTTTAATGTTAAAAAGGTCAGTAGCTTTGGAACTTAAATTCTTTGTGTCTTCTATACTGCACTAGAATCTCAGCAGTGAAGTATTACCAGATTAACTTTAATAAAAAGAAACTGAATTTTATAAACTAAAAGTTACTTATTCATTTCCTATATATACAGTGAAATTCTTCAGATGAATGCTTCCTAAGTGTATGGCAAAGCAATATATACTTTATTGAATGATGAGTGAAATTTATATTAATGTAGTTGATACAGATATAAGATTTCTTTCAAAGAATTTTTGCTGTGTAACTGTTATTGAATATTACATCTTTTTATCACCTCAGATGATATTCCAACATTTTAGTGCTTTATTCCAACACTGAAAATATTTTACTCTTCCCAAAGACGTGTTCTGCTAACTTCTACATTGAACCATTTTTGGTTTGGAATTCACATTAGATTTTAAAATCTGGTGAGAGAGATACCATTTGCTGAGCCATGCCAGGGTTTTCAGTTGGTCTGCAGCATGGATTCCTTTTCAAAGATTTTTTTAGACTTTCATGACCCTTCTTAAAATCTGGATCACATTAGACATAAAGGCTTAGGCATTTTCAGCATCACGGAAGAAGTTTGCAATCATTTTCTATAATACGAATGGGCTTATTTAGCACTCCTGTTATGGAAAAGACTCTACAATAATAATGCTACTATTATAATACCATTTCTGTAATAATAGCGCTTCTGTTATAAAACACCATTATTGTAGAAATGCTATTATAAGACAAGCTCTGTTATTTAGAATTGCTTCTGCAATAAAAGTGCTAAAAAAGTCTGCTTGTATTACAGAAAATTATTGCAAATTTTTCTTGCCTGGCAGTGAAATTTTTCATTCTGAATCTGATGCTGTTGGAAAGTCATTCTCATACGTTCTCTGAAGCTTCTGTGAGTTACTCAATGTTGTGTATTTAAAATAGGAAATTACTGAATAGGCAAATGGAAAAAAGGCCAGGCTTCATTTATCTGATTTCCCATGTTCCTAAGTTGTCATTCACTTTTTATCATAGACTACAGCTCTTATTTGGAAAGTGTACGCAGGCCTGTGGTGCAGTTCTTACTATTGCGCAAAAGGGAAAGGAGGAAGGGGGGAGAAGTAAAAATATATGGCAAAAGGGAGCAAATCCCCTTCTTTTTTCTTTTTTTTTGCATTCTGTTAATTTCTCAAGTTTGAGCACAGTTTCTCCATTTGACTGTATAATATCCTTATGCTCATAACATTCAGTCTACAGAGAAAGACCTCTATTAAACCCTTTGAACCACTTAAGCCATTAGGTTCAGATCTTCTTAATCAGTACTCAGCCCAAGTACCAGTCTGCTCTCACTGTCAGCCTCCATTTGCTACCCACCAGCAGTTCATAGCTCTGTGTCTACACTGCAGAGCTATCTTTTGGGAGGAAGGGAACAAAGGAAAGAGTTGTGCAAATGTAACTCCTTTAATTCTGAAAATCTATTCTGAAAATCTATTTAGCTCAAGGAAGTAGAAGTGTAATGGGCTTGAAACAGCCCTTGCTCCAACCCAGAATTTCTTCTTATGTGCAGATGTATTTGTATTGTTTAAATTACACTAACTCCTAATAACTCAGTGTGCTTGGGTTTGTACTAACAAAATACTCAAAGGAGTATTTTGTTAGAGGACAAGAAGTGTCAGCTAGACAAAACAGATTAAAGCTGGGGATGTGAGCTGGGAAGATGAGACAATAGAGGAGAAAAAACAGATATTCCTGCTCATCCACTGATTTAGAATCATAGAATCATAGAGTAGTTAGGGTTGGAAAGAACCAATTCTGCCCCTGCACTTCCCTCACATCATGTGTTTTCTTTAAAAGTTTCTTTTCCACTACTACAGCTGTTATATTGCTCTCTCTGCTCATTCATGAGAAAGGATTTTGGTTTAGGGCTTGGAATGTGCTATTCTAGCTAGTCTGCACTACTAATGATCACACTCTCACCCTGAACTGTTGCAACCTACAATTTTTCTGTAAAGGGACAATGTTTAAAAACTGGTTTGATGGTAACTCTAGCTTTAGATTTTAAAACAGAATTATACTTTCCATTATTGCTTGTTTATCCATCAATTCTAAAAGGAAAAAAAGTCCGTCCTTTTTTCCTGACTATGCATAATGAAGCCTTTAACATTATAGCTATGCTCCTATAATTCTCAAGTGGTTTTTGCTTTCATCCTTCATTCATTTTCTAAGATATTTTGCCAAAATGAAAAAGTCTAGGCACTTCTGTGCTGAAGGGTGTGCTCTTTCAAACAGCTAAAACTTGGGTTGGTTCAGAGAGGTTTCTTTTCGGCACAGCTTAATTCTGCAAGTGCCTATGTTCCCCCAGTCAGTGATTATGCTTTCTAGAGGTTTAACTGCTTCTTACAATAACCTTAAGAGGTCAAATGCAAGTGTACCGATGACACCAAGCTGTGTGGTTTGGTTGATATGCTGGAGGAAAGGGATGCCATCCAGAGGGACCTTGACACGCTTGTGGGGTGGGCTGATGCCAACCTCATGAAGTTCAACCATGCCAAGTGCAAGGTCCTACACCTGGGTCGGAGCAATCCCAGGCATGGCTATGCAGGTTGAGCAGAGAAGAGATTCAGAGCGGCACTGCGGAGAAGGACTTGGGGGTGCTGGTCGATGAGAAAATGAACATGAGCCGGCAGTGTGTGCTCGCAGCCCAGAAAGCCAACCGTATCCTGGGCTGCATCAAAAGGAGCGTGACCAGCAGGTTGAAGGAAGTGATCCTGCTCCTCTACAGTTCTGCAGTTCTGGTGTCCTCAACATAAAAAGGATATGGAACTGCTGGAACAAGTCCAGAGGAGGGCCACGAGGATGATCAGGGGACTGGAGCACCTCCTGTATGAAGATATAGGCTGAGAAAGTTGGGGCTGTTCAGCCTGGAGAAGAGAAGGCTGCGTGGAGACCTCATAGCAGCCTTCTAGTGTCTGAAGGGGGCCTACAGGGATGCTGGGGAGGAGACTCTTCATCAGGGACTGTAGTGACAGGAGAAGGGGTAATGGGTTAAAACTTAAAGAGGGGACATTTAGATTGGATATAAGGAGGAAATTCTTTACTGTGAGGGTGGTGAGGCACTGGAATGGGTTGCCCAAAGAAGTTGTGAGTGCTCCATCCCTGGCAGTGTTCAAGGCCAGGTTGGACGAAGCCTCGGGTGGGATGGTTTAGTGTGAGGTGTCCCTGCCCATGGCAGGGGGGTTAGAACTAGATGATCTTGAGGTCCTTTCCAACCCTAGCTATTCTATGATTCTATGATTCTAAGGTAAATTTTGGCTAAAGATGCTTTACTCTTGTAATGAACCTTCTATTTATTTATATATTTTTTGTTGAGATGACAGAAACTGAATGGAATAGGCAGACTTAATGAGGTTTAAATTAAATATGTTCATGTTCTTTGGATCCAGATAGTTTTACAATAGCTTTTTAAAGATCATCACATTCGTAAACACATACTTCACTGCAAATTGTTTAAAGTCCTCCTTGGTAAACTGTGGCCCATTGTTTAACACTGTGTCACATATTCTATGTCAAGCAAATATATATGTACATAATCACCATAATCACCTGTTCAGCTGCAGTGCAATCTAGTAATGCTATCTCAGGAAAATTTAAATAGTAGTCTAGAATTAATATATACATCTTCCTAGCCAGTTTAAGTAAATTGAGCACTACTTTACTCCATGAGACAATTTATTCTGTCCCACCCTATAGGTCTCTTTGGACTGACAGAGCCTTTACTTTTGCACGTGTGACAAAGCCTAGATAAATTCTTCAATAACAATATCAGGAGCGATATCAAACATCTCTAGCCTGTCTCTGGGATTTTTCAGTCTTTTGATGTACCTTTCAGTTATCCTTTTCAAGATACTTTTTCAGTAACATTGTTAACTCACCATTCTGATGATTTTAAATTCCAGTGAATTCAGCCCTTGATTTTGTTTTAGGCCTTGAAATGTGCCGTTCGAGCTAGTCTGCACTACTAATGATCACATTCTTACCCTGAACTGCTGCAGCCTACACTTTTTCTGTAAAGGTACAATATTTAAAAATTGGTTTGATGGTAACTCTAGCTTTGGATTTTATTCCAATGAAGTTTCATCAAATGCTCTAGAAAATTTTCATGCAGTGACCAAGTTTCCCTCAGCTTTTAATCAGCTTGCAAATCATCATTTTGTAATTTTGGAATGATTACCATACTCTCAGAGTGGTGCTTGCTAAGCTGATTTTGGGTTTCTTCTACATTGTTTGCAGTTGATACTCATCTTCTATAAATAAAGACATGAATCTTTTTGTGTCATGGGCTGAACACAAAACCGGTTTCTCTGGACTAAACACAAAACCAGTTTATCTGCACTGGACTCAACTTTTGTCAGTGGGCAGACTGGGTAAAACAGCTTTACAATTTTGACCGTGTTGCTTTATAAGAATTTTGCCTCTTCGCTCCTTTGAACTGATTGTTATCAACTTATTTTTGCCATTTGATGTTGTATTTCTTCAGCTCTGTATCTCTGCACAGTAGTGAGTTTAAGACTTCAGTTCAAGAACCTGTTCCTCTATTAAAAAATAGAGTAAAGGAAATGAAACAAGAATGCCTTGGATCTTTTACTCTTGGAGTAGATATTTTGCTGTTTCATATATTTAAATTTAAGGAAAAAGCACATTCCTTTGTTTTTCTAAAGACTGATTGCAACCTGTTCTTGGAGCTCATCTGGTTCCTTCTGCATAAGTGGAACTTCCTAGGAACCTGGACTGCTATCTGTTCTTCAGAGCTTCTCAATACATAAGTGTCCAAACTTCCCTGTGTTTATTTTGGTGCCTTGGCCCTTCAATAATATCACTGTTTTGATGAAGACAAGGCTTTGCATCTGCAAATTCCTGCTGCACATTTTTTCTTTGGCAGTTTACTCTCTACCTTCGTCTCTGTTTTGCATACATTTTTAATTGCATTTTGCTGCCTCTTTCTTTTCTTTTAATGCCAGTAACACCGTATTTGACATCCCACTGACTCAGTGCTCTAATGCCCAGCTTAAAGTTAATAAATGTCCCATTTACTTTCAGGTTGACAGTCTATTTATCTTATGGTACAATGATGGGAAATACTGCCACAAAAAATTCATCCAAGGAAGTCATGCTGCAGTTAACATCTCTGCCTGTGCTGTGCATACTTGACTGGTGCCTGCAAACTTTCATGCACTGATATGAACCACTGCATGTCTTTAATCTTTTTTCATCTGACAGTCTGTTTTTTTTCATAGTCTGAGCAAGTCTGTGGTCTCTTCCGAAGTTGCTTTGATTTTGTGCTATTATGCCTTAGGTATCTCTTCTGTGGTCTGGATTTTCAATCTTATTTATACTTTAAGATACTGTCCATTTCCATAAGCATTATCCTTGAGGGTATGATTCTTGCTGCTTGACACATTCTGCTTACAATATTGGGTTAATTTGTGTCTCCCAGTTGTATCTATTCCTACATCTACCCTAGTAAACTACATAGGTTTTGGGCATGGACCTAAAAGATGCAAACTGCTTATTCCTACTGTTAAATGGTGAGCAGGGACTCTTGTCAGAGTTCTGCCCTGTCTGTAGAAGAGTGGGTGGCACAAGTCAAGGTCTGTTCTCAGCAGGCAGTCTGCATGTAGCCAGTCTGGTTTTGGAGATAAGATAGAGAAACTGTATGGATACAAGTCAGACTGTGCCAGCTGACCACAGGGCCAGAAAATGCTCCCTGGTCTGCTGTAATTCCTAGACTAAAACTAGCCTTTGAAGTCATTTCTCAGTCCCTCTTTCCCTTACCAGATTTTTGTAACAATTTGGTCTTTATCAGGGGCTGGGTTAGTTAAGATTGACAACATTTGGATAAAGTTCAAATTCTTTATACTTTCTTTAGGTATCTTCATATTTAACATATTCCCCTCAGAAGAAAGGACAGCATTCACATTTTTGCAATGTAGCTTCATAATTGGCATCTTTTATCTGAGCTAGCTAAAACTTACTAAGTATATGAAATGCATTAAAATCTGCTGTTGTGCCAGTAATAGGGTTATTTTGTGATGGTCTTCCTTGACATGGGCAATTGATGTTGCTTGCAAATGCAGAGTGAGACAGTTTGGTTCGTCAGTTGTTTTGATTCAGTGACCTTTCAAAAACTGGACCTTCTTGACACACTTTTAACTCAGTAATAAGTATTCTCTTCTCTAAAACTATTTCAGATTCTGTAACAGACATCCTTAGTTCTCCAGTTGTATGTCCTTCCACTAGCATTTACTCTTGTTTTGCAATTTCTATTTACAATATGTTGCTTGACAAAGGTCTCCAAGCACTGAGTGTTAAAACATTCATCTATTAGTTACAAATAATCTGCACAACAAATATGTTTCCAAAGATGCACCATTTAAAAGTGCAGTTCCAAAACCATAATTCCTGCGTGGAATGTTGGGTTTTTTTTGTTGGGGTTTGTGTTTCAGTTGGTGTAACTGATAAAATAATGAGTGTACTACATTGCATTTAGTCATATTTCACTTTAGGAAGGCTGGGAAAAACAATGGAAGCTTTCTACATTGCAGCATCTGAACTACAAATAGATCATGAGTTTTAATTCCTTACAAAATAAAAGAGGAAAAATGGATTTGAAAGAGATATTTCTTCCATGAGTTCTCTTTCAGCAGTTGAGAAGTGAAATGATATACTAAACAAAAATCTGCTTTAATTTGAAAACTGTAAATACAGATTGCTGGCTTCAATGCAGATGCAGATGTTACTAAGTTGGGAACCTGGCTTTCCTAAGTTCACTCTATTGTCAACAGAGAAAGGAGTTTCCTGAAGGGAATTATTTTAAGTACTCTAGCTGACCATGCCATTTTACTTCCCTATCCCAAACCAAGTTGAATATTAACAGAGAACAACTCTTATGAGGTGCAGATGAGGGCATTAGAGTTGTTTAGCCTGGAGAAAAGGAGGCTATGAGGACAACATATTGCTTTTTACAACAACCCAAAAGGTACTTGTTACTATTGCTTGTTACTCCCAAGTAACAAGCAATGGGACACAAAGAAATGGCCTCAGGCTGCATCAGGGCAGGTTTAGATTGGATATTGGGAACAATGTCTTTACCAAAAGGGTTGTCAAGCCTTGGAACAGGCTGCTGAGGGAACTGGTGGAGTCACCATCCTTAGAGCTGTTTAAAGGACATGTAGATGTGGTGCTCAGGGATGTGGTTTATGATGGACTTGGCAGTGCTAGATTAACAGTTGGACTCAATGAACTTAAAGGTCTTTTCTAACCTAAATGATTCTATGATTATTAACTCAAGCAGAGCTTGCTCTGTGTAGGAGGAAAAATTACATCAAATCCAGCCTTCCCAAGCATATATGATTACAAATGGTAAGGGAAGGGCACGTGAGAAGATTCTACAGACTCATCTACTTCCTTTGTGTTTCCTTTGGGAGTAGGCTTAATTTTAGACAGTTAGATATCAGGATTATCTAGTCATTGATATGCTGGATAAACATTGTTTAGAGTTCCACATGAGCATTTCATTCTATATTGATTTCATTGTAAAATGTGAAAATTTATTCCTTACAGCACATTTTCTTCAATAAGAAATTCTAAATAACTGCACTGCATGCTAATCTTTTTGTGACATACCATATTAAAGACTGGGAGAGGCTGATGTTCTTGTTTATTTTGTCTGTGAGTTTGTCACATCTTCTCCTGAAAATGAATGTTGTATTGGTCATTTCATGACTTACACTCTTTTGTTGGGTTTTTTTTCTGGATATTTTGATTCACCTATGTGAGCGAGCACTTGTTAAAAAAAAAAAGACAAACAAAACCCCCAAGTATTTTCCCCCTACTTTTCCTTCCTGCATTGTCCCCGCCATTATAGTGGAAGTCTCAAAAAACCATGTTAAAATATAGTTGTTATTGGTGCATGAACTGAAGATGTGTGACTATAATTTCACTTCCCTGGAGAGGGTTGGTCAGTTCACAGAAGTATGGATGGTATGAGTGATTCATTGCTCCTTACCATTGTGTATGTGCTGTTATCAAACCAAATAAGTAGTATTGCTATCTGGGGAGCAAAAGTTAGGGCGTGCGTTTGCTAAGAGTTTCATATATGGTTATTGCTATGTTATTTATCTGCAATTGTAAATATTTTATTGCTTTTCGTCTCTAGTTAACTACAAATGATGTACTCTGACGTAACAGAACTAATTTAGTCAATTATTTATTCAATAACAAATTTCCTGTCAGGTTTTTCTTTCATGAACAGTTGATTTTTCCAGTGGCATAAGTGGATGTTTGAACTCTGTATTGATAGCTAAATTGTCATACAAGGTGTGATCCTGTTACTTTTGCCAGTGCTGCAGCATCATCTGCTGGTATGGTGAACGCTGGTCGAGTGAAGGTTTCCCATCATCTGAATTTTGATGAGTTTTTGAAATTCCATCCCGCATCTCAGGAATGAGCTCTGCAGGGAGTTATGCAAAAGTTTTCCATTTTGCTCCTGCTGCTCTGCCGTAGTCTAAAGTCACATCATAGTAAGTAAATTTGTGCCATGTTTTTTTACTTGAAAGTTTTTCTATTTAGAGATGTTTATGGAGATGGTTTGGTGAACTATGGATAACCATGAACATTTTTCTTCTGCAGTGAATAAGTCACGTAAACTTTATGCCATTTGAACTGGTATTAGGAAGGAACTCTTAAGGAATAACAATTATGCTGACATACCTGAGTTCTCTTCCTTGACATTTTATGTGATCATACCAGACTTTCAAAGCTCTGCGTGACTTCAGAGACCACTGTGGCTCATCCTTTGTGGTTAGTTAAGTTGAAAATGGTTATACATGATTGTATCCCAAATTTTCCTAATGCTTGAGAAGTTATTATGGATCTTCTACATTGGTTAAACATTGTTTGTTTGTTTGGTTTTTTTTTTTTTTTTAGTTTCCTCTCTTCTGGAAAAGCTAGGAAATTATGATAGTTAAAGATTTTAAAATTAAGTATCTAGATCAGTGCTGATTCTGGAGCTATGTATTTCTCTAATTCAAAGTTTGTTTCATTAAAATATTTGTATGTGTGATTAAGATAGGAACGGAACACTATGAGTACAGCAGACACCATAAAATCCTAACATGAAATGTTTTCATGATGAGATCTTAATATAAATTCAGGTTTACTTATTGTCAGGAAGATTCACACATAAAACATATTTTGAAGTCATTGCATTACTGCCTCCAGTTTCTGCCAGCAAAATTCACTGATTTTGACAGAATTACTCCTGGCTTATACTGGTGTAATTGAAAGTGGAATAAATCTCATAGACTTCTATTAGGAAAAAAAAAAAAAAAAGAAAAAAAAAGGAGGCATTAAATTGCATGTAATTAGAAGAATAATTGAAAATGTTTTGGCATGTTGTAAACAATGCTGAGCAGACTCTAGGTCTATAACTTTTTCCAGGGAATAATCCAATAGAGCCAATGAAAGTTTGTGTACCTTTTAACTGCTTGATTACCGAGGACTTACAAATAAAAGAACTTCTGTGAAATCTGGATGAAGTCAATCAACAATATGAGACAAGCAGGAGGTATGCGTACTACCTACCTTGGCCTGCAGTTCTGGAGATAGCTGAGCAAGGCTAAAAGCTTCTGACAGCAGGATTTACTTCCTCACTTCCACTGTCCTTATTAGTGGCAAGATGACTCCTGGCTATTTTTGGTGGCGAAAGCATTGGTGCTTGCTGAACCTTAAATTGAAGCAATTCAATTTTCTAATTTAAAGAAAAGCATCAGTTTTTTGTTTCTGGTTTAGTTGTGTTTATGTTAGTGAGTTGATTCAGTTCCCTGAAATGTCCAGTAGTCAGATGATCGTTAGTATCTCACTTATGTGCAAAAGTGCTTTCCCATTTCAGCAGGAGCTGGCGTTTGGAGTATGTTGCCTTACACAGAACAAAATGGTTTGCTGTCTGTCTGTGAAATCACAGCTCTTGCTGAGTTTTGGCTGGTAGTAACTTGCTGCACTCTAGTGATGAGAAGATATCAGCAAAAGTGAAGAGCTTCTGTCTGTCTTAAAAGAAAGATGCCACTGATTAGCTGCCTTGCCTCTCTGTGTCGTATTAGCACCTTACTCTTTGGCCAGACATACAGAGTTTTAAAGCTAGCTTTCCTGATTTCTCCTTTTGAATAAGTAGTTATTAATAGTAAGTAGATAAATGAAGTGACTATAGGCATGTAATAGCACAGTGGTTCCAGACTTTTTGTAGCCAGAAAATAGGTACTAATCCGCTCAGACAGCCCGACCTTCACACTTTGACCAGAACCACTTGCCGTCCGTCTCTACCACCAACCTGTTGCCTTTGTAAGGCTGCAGGTCTGTCACTAGTTTCACACTTTTGCTCTCATACTTTTCAGAAAACTAAAAGGCCAAGCTAATAATTACATGGCTTCATTGTTTGTCCTGTCATTGTTACTTCTTAAAAGTGCTGAGCTGGCACTCGAGCTGGCTCTCTCAGGCTGGCAGAGTTTCTTCGTCTGGTCTCCATGCTGTGTCTTATTTGTGCATACCTTCACTTCAGAGCAAAGTGCACAAGTTGATCCATGAGGTATCGTACAGCTTCAGTGTATTTAGTGATTGCTTCAGGTTCAGGTAGCACCAAGATTTTTACACCTGGCTGTGGGAATTATGAGGATCAGAGAAGTTCAAAGGTTTTTAACACTTCACATTAACATGGTTTATTATGCATTCATGTGGTCCTACTTTGTTGTGCTTTGTTATATGTTTTAGCACTTGATGACATGTATGAGTATTCTTGATACCTTCTATAATATGATATGTATTATGAGAAGGATACTGGTTACTGAGGTACCAATTCAAGAACTTGAAATTCTAATCCTGTCTGTGCTGCAGACTCAGTGTATGACCTTGAACAAGTTATTCACTGCATGCCTTGGTTTTCATTTCTGAAAACAGCATACCAGTTATAGCAGAAATATCACATTTTTAAATACTAAGAAGTGTGTTTTCTCCACCTGCAGATGTTAAGAATAGTCATAATAATAACTAATTATCAAACTAGGAAATAGTTATCGCCTCCAGACTTCCAAGGAAGTTCATAACAACTAAAGATAGACAGAAATGTCTTATAGAACTGCATTCATTGTCACTGATTTGTTTTAGACAAAGGACTGTAATCTCATTTATTGGAGTCATCAAAGAGGCATTAGCTGTTAGATAGCATGCAGAATACAGAAGCTTTAGCAGAAACCCTGAAATACTTGAAGGCGGTCCCAGTAATAGATTATTGTAAGGAGAATAATCAAAGCTTTCCTTTCTCTAGATCCTCCTTCAAAGCAGAAGGGAAATAGAATTGTAAGGGAAAGGGATACTAGCATCAAGAAATAATTGGAACACTGAATTATAATTACTATGTTATCAATACAAGTTTGTGGTACAGAGTAACTTGTCATGCTTTTTTAAATAACCTTTGGACTTTAAATATTAATTTGTTGAAGTACTTGTCAGTGTACATTCAGTTCTACAGCAGATATTTTCTTTTTATTAATTTCTATTGTTGTAATGCACTGTAACTATTTAAAGTTTTTCCATGTCCTGACATATTCTAGCTGATCAGTCCATAGCTGTAGAAAGGAAGCATCTGGTGGGCAAGGAGAGTGTTTCAAAACTGTGGGATGAAATTATTCCATGGTGCTAGAGACTTACTATGCCATAACCAATTAATAATTATTCCTTTCTGATGTTGATAGGGTCTGATGAAAGTAGGCGGGGTATGATTCATTGTCCTTTCTGAGGTTGCAGACAAACTATAGAAATATGAAGCATAATTCAATTGCTCAACATTTGAGAGGTGTCTGTAAGAGCATATTCAGGGCCTTTTGCAGACTGAGGGGAATAACATACCAAGCATGTCGTCCAAGTAACACCGAAAAGTTTGTGTAGTTGAAGTTCATAGAAAGGCTAGTTCTACTGTTCCTCAAAAGAGCATTGTAAAGATATTCATCTAGCTTTTGAAGGTAAACACATCGCAAAATAGAACCTCAGAGATCTCTGAGTTGGAAGGAAAATGCTTTTACTTTGAATCTTGTTTATTTGGGGATGGTGTATTTTTTTCCAGGGCTGCAGATACTTACATTGCACATGAATTGGAAGATCTATGATGATGACTTTCTCAAGGGAAAATTGGTGCCTTTGCTCCAAGGAAAACAATTTAAGTAACATTATTTCTTCATGAGCAGTGGCAACACAGGACAGTGGTCTGTCTTCTCTTTGTCTGTTTTTTAGACCTCTTTGTAATACTCTGCTGGGTGTATTTTGCTTGCCAAAGTATGTGTATTTTTATGAATCAGAAACACTTAGATGGCTTTCATTCATTCATAAAAGTAGAAGCTTACTGGCAGGAACACACCTGTATGATAAAGTTTTTGATCTGGAAAATCTAGATTTGGGCTGAAGTATGAGATTATCAGGAAGACAGAAGACTTTCAGTAAATCCAGGGGCATATCCAAAAAGCAGACAGAGTCAATTTAGATACCCAAGTCTAAAACCGAAAATCCCTAGTTAGCTGTCATCTAACCATGATGGTAAGTAGGGAAGATTAGGCTTCTTATTTGTTGAATTAAAACTCCTTGTGTGCATAGAATTGCACTTATGAGCTTTTTTTCAGGACCATTGCAATCTTGACCATGCTAAGCAAGTGGGAAACTACGCCAGATGCAGTCAGATGATGTCCATAAACAGTTGCTTTAGTGTATAATTCTGAGAAACTCAAGCAGTTGGCAGTCTCAGCATATGCCTCACATTGTAGCAGTAGACTCCTGTCAAAATGTGGCTATTGTCTTGATATCAGACTCCTAAAATAAGTCAATGGAAGAACAATTTAGCCATTTATAGAAAGACTACATGTTTAAATATTTTTCCTTACTATCTTAAAATTTGGTCTCCATACCTTCCTCTGGCTGATCAGGTTCAAATGTACACTGCCCAAAATCTGTCTTATGCTGTTACATGCAAGGCTACTCTAGGTGGGAATAATGCTCTCCAGTCCTGCTGTTGAAACTGCCAAACTGAGATTCGAACTGTGTCTGAGAGAGAGAGATGCCGTAGGTTTGTGGAGGGAGAACATGGCAAGAAGGTTCAAGGTTCTGATCCTCTATAGACAGGGGTACTGCTTCAGTTCCTGAGTTAGGAGGGCTGGAAATACAGGTAGAGACCTGATTTTAAGCGACTCCCAAAATGCATTATAGGCAATTGCTTGCTGAATATAATAATTTCAGGTAACTCACAGCTCAGGGCTTCACTGGCTTCTTCTAGTATGCCTCATTTTCCCTGTGTGCTACTTAAGGAACTTGGAAACTGAATAAGAGAGTTTGATTTTGCCTCAAGAATCAAAAACCTAAAAGTTATCTCATTTTGGCAGATAACTTTTAAACACTGAAATTTCTTCCTGCTTATGGTCTTGTTGCTGGTGGATGGCATCAAACTTAAAAATACCAGAATACCAAGTCTTTTTTGAGGATTATATTAGCTTTTCTTGGGTAGTGACAGAAGCTGTTGGAAAAGTACAACAAAGACCCCAGGATTTAAATCCTGACCCGAATTTGTTTGAAGGCCAATCTTAGAGGGAGCATTGTGAAAAAAATCCTGTTTTATTCATACAAAACCTTACATGACATCCATAGCGTGATGGTGCTCGTAGGTCACATAAATTTCCAGAAAGTACTGTAGTAGAATGTGCCTGTACTATTTATCCATGAATTGGTTAGCCTGAAACTCCTTGGTACAGTTTTTTCTTGGCTTATATTATCTGTGGCCTTTCTGAAGCAGAGATTATTAATATTGAATGTATCCCAACAGTATGCTAGCTTTGATATATTGATGAGTTCTTTCCAAGAACTTTTAGCATAGATATAGTGAGCTTATTTTACTTAATTTTATTATTATTATTTTATGGTATTTTAATCCACAATGACAGTTCTCAGAGTATATTTTATTAACTTGATAGGGTGTATGGTTTAGGGCTTTTGGAGCACCATATATGTATGGTATATTTTTGCATAGTGGCTACATTTTGTTGGCTCTAAAAATTGTGTGTATCAGTTCTGATCCTGCACTCATTTGCTGTTTGTTACCTATCTGCAAGGGAAGGGGAGAGGGAATGTTGTCACTTGCTTGTGGACATGACTTGAGTAAATGCAGTAAGATCTTAGAGAAATATTTTTAAGACCTAAATATTGTATTATCTACTATTTTTACAATCGTCTCTGATTGACTTTTATAATACCCTTTCCTGTTTCCATCTGTAAAAGGGACTTAGAAGTAATAATTAGTAAAGAAAGGTTTAACGATAGGGAATATAAGATCAGAAGCAGCTTCCACAAATAGGAGATGGTTTTTCCTCCTTCACTTTTAAAGAATTTTCCAAGGAGATTGCTTTCATTAGGCAGGAATCATCCTGCATGGAGAAATATTAGCTGAGAAATGAAGAGACAAGGAAAATTAAATGTGCAACCTGTAAGTCACTGAAATCCTTAAAAACAGCCTGTTAATCCCTGGCCTACCACATGCGTATACACACACATGCATACCTTGGCTCCTGCAAACTATTCTCACTGACTCACACTTACTGGTAAGCTGTGGCTTGTGAGAAACAGCCAGCTAACAGAAGGCAGGAATTCAATGTTACAAAACCCATGTTTACCTGGCTTTACTGGAGAAGATAAATCCATTTGAAGGTATTCGGATTGCTAAAAATCTCTCCTGTGAAACTTCCGTGAAGGCTACTGCAACGCTACAAAAATATTGTAGTGTTTTAAGAGCGAAAAGCTTCTCCTAAAGTGTACAGGAAAGGACATTTGCTTGGTTTGGGAGTATGATTTCGAGACAGTCACTGAATATCAGACTATTAATATCAGAATTTTGCTTTAAAAGGTTTAAATGACTGCTTCAAATCAGGTCACAAGAAAAACTATAGTTCCACACAGGGGCCGTCAGCCACTACATTATGCTGAGCCATTTGAAAGGGTTTTGTTTGTTAAATGCAGCAAACTTGCATTGTCTGTAAGGAGAGTTTATATAGTTTCAAGTAGTAATGCAAGGGTACAGTACTTCCCTCTGCTGTTTCAGACTTGCCAATATGGCTATCATTGCTGACAGCTTGACATGATGTTAGCTATTTTAAGTGTCAGATAAGAGTGGCTGATGCCGTGGTATTGCAGTGCTCACATTTGTTGGAAAATTAGGTGGTGATTTTTTAAAAAAGGCCTAAGCATCCCCCCCCCCCCCCCAACAACCCAGCTGCTTGAGTCTCTGACTGCCTGGGTTTTTTTTCTGTGCCGAGTGTATAATTCGAGTGAGCAGTAGTGAACATGCCTGAGGTGTTAAGAGAATGATGCATTTTCTGTAGGCATGAATACTCTTAAATAAAACAGGAACACCTTCCTGTCATTTGTTGTCTTCCAGAAAGCTTTTTTAAAAGGAAATGGAAGCCAATTAGCCCGGAAGTTTAACCTCTTTTAGCTTAGCTTCTTTTATGGGAGCTTTTTAACCTTTTAAATAAATCATTTTCTTTCTTTTTCCCCCCTCCCCTTTGAATCAGCTACTAGCATTTCTCATGCTGGGCCCAAGGAGCAGGCTGCTTAAATTCAAGAATGATTTTGAGGGGATAAAGTGTACAAGATTTTGAATTCTTGCCATAAGTCCCTGGCAGACATCCAGGAAATCTCAGAGGAATAGGGCTAATGAAGGGAGGGTAAAGGATATCTGGAGAGTGTGGCTGGTAATGCAGTATTCATTTAATTGGGAGCAGGTATTGGTGCAAACTTCTCCATTTTAATTGGAAAGAGAAGGAAGATGTTAAGGAAGATGGAGAAAAATAAGAATGCATAAAGTTTTCAAGCTGAGGAGCCAAAGGCAGGCCTGTATATGGCAGAGAAAGAACTCAATTTAGGGCAATTTGCTCTGCAAGCTGGGCTGCAATCTCCCCTGGGGATAGGGATGAGGAAGAAAATGAAACCAAAAGAGAACTTGATAAAATCACCTAGCACAGACAATCTCAGTAGAATAGGTTTTACCGAGTTAAATCTGCCCCAATCAATGTGATTCTTTTCATATAAGTTACAAATAAAAAGCCACAAGATTACAATAAAAATCGAGGATGTACTGCTGCTGATGTAGCACATGGGAGTCTTAAGGACTTGTTGTGGAATACAGGTTTTTTGCAACCATCATGTTTGGTTTTTTCTTTTTACCTAGCTAGGAGAGAAACCCCCTCATCCCCCTCATCTCTGCCTCCTCCCTAACATTTTATTATCTTTAAAGTAAGGTTAGTGGTGATGTGTGAACCTTAGAGAGCTTAATTTTCAATGCACCGCAAAGCTGCACATGCCTTAGTACTGACAGTTGCTAAACCTGAGGCTTTTTCAGATACTCTTTTTTGCCTTTATACATGACAGAAGTTAAAAAAAGGAAAAGACACTTCCCACCTCTTTCCACCCATTTCTACATCTGGGCATATATGAAAATGCGAGTAAGTGCCTACATTTTTATGATTCATAGGAAAGGCTTTATTTTGTTGTTTTCTAGTGTATACACACACAGTGCCTTTATCAGTACAGATGTTGAAAGAGTTGGTGTAGCAAGTGCTGAAAAAATAGCTGTTTGTTCTACGTCTGAGGACAGGCCTTAGTCCTTTTGTCCTCAGTAGTGGGTTGACCTAAGTATTTTGTGCTTAAGGGCCTCCTTGGAAATGGTGCTGGTATGAGCTCTCAGTGTCGAAAGTGGAGAGCTGCTCTTTCATCCGCACCGTCACATGGCTGAGATAGGTGGAGTAGTTCCTACAGGTTCATTAGTTGCAGGGGGAGGTTTGTACCAGAAGAGAGATAACATGAGGTACATAGCTCTGATCCTTTGGAGGAAAGAGCAGGAATTTGGCTTAGAAAAATGCAGGACTACGCAACAACATGGTGATGATTTGTAGTTGCAAGTATCAGCTGAGATCTGTAGTTGAAATTAAGTGTTTTTCCTTGTACTGCTACAACACTAAATTTTCTCTAATAAACTCTCTTATTGATGATTTTCTGCACTGGCATAGGGAAAGGCATGAACAAGGAACTAAACAGGAATAGCATCACTATCTGAAACATGCACAGTCCATGGAATACGAAGGTCTTTCTGGTTTTAGTTTTATTTCCTAAGGATGCTTTCTGTTAGCCTGCTGTTAACAGTGGGCTAATGGAATAGTCTGTCCAGCCATTGGATATTTTGATTGAGGACTGGAAACCTGGAGAGCTGGAAGTTTCTACAAGTTTTGCAAAAACAGATGGCTAAGTAGAGAAAAGAGATTCAACCTGAACTTCTTGGTTCAGATGGTTACAGCTCACTCTTTCTTACTCCTTGAGGCAATGGCTGGCATGAGCCACTCAGCAGAAAACAACCCCTGAACAGGCTGCAGCCTGATGGGCAGCAGGGTTTGAAAAAGAAGAGGAACTGATAGCAAGGAGATGGCACCAGGCATGAAAAGACTAGCCGGGAGCTGCCCTCTGCCTCAAGGACAGGGATGGTAAGGAGACACTAGACACTCCTGTGTAGCTCATGGAGCTTTGTCAGTACTGCCACTGTGAGACTTCATAGACAACATGCTTAGCTGTGCTTGCCTAGAGCTGCCTTACACACTGATTTCCAAAACCATCATATGCCAAGCTATGTTTCTGTATCTGTATGAATATGTGCATGCATTTTTGAGCTGTGTCCGAATGGGATAAGGAGATTTGGGCACAACAATGAAGAATGACAATGGAATTAAGGGGATTTTCAAGAGAAGAAATAAAGCGGGTTTGTATCTACTATATGTGTATGGTTATGAAAGCTTAAAAGATCAAATGCAAACAAAGCATTTGCATCCCTTATGTATGAATTTCATACAGGTCCTTCCAAATGCACACAGAGAACTGAGGTGTAGAAATTTATATTATGGCTCACATAAACTAGTGTATTTCAGTAGTAAAAAGGCTATATTCTAACCAGGTATAAAGTTCTTGTTGAAACGTGTACAAAAGTACGTACATGTGTCAACAGTCTGTGCGTGTATATTAATTTTATATAAATTAATCTTATATTGCATTGAGTATTCAAATATTATTTCCTTCCCTTTAAAACAAAATCTAAGTTCTCATGAAATATGATCACTCTAACTTTTATATAGGACTTTCAGCTCTTGCATTATACTGTGACATTTGCTGGGATATTTTGGGGAACTAATACATCATATGTAGCAAAAAAGATTATTTAAAGCTACATTAGAAAGATGAGAGGGAAGTCCTGTTCAAGACGGTAAAAGTAGCAGTGGAAGGAGTTTTATTCCTTTCTGATTGTATTACTTAGAAATTCACAATTAATCTGTGATAGGCTAGGTTCTGATTTTGTGTAAATGACTACAGCTCTGTCAGACGTAGTTACATTGATGTGATCTGACATGCTGTCTTTCTTTTTTTTAAACACAGCACTTAATGAAAAGACTGCAGCTAAATTCTTGTCTTAAAGGCAGCAAAGAAACTTTACTCAAGTCTCATTTCACTGGTGTAAGTGAAAGGAAAATTTGACCCAAGGCTTACTTAAGTAGTAATTATGGAAAGTAATTTTGACATAAGCTAAAAGATAATCATATAGCTGCATTTCCTAACATATGTGGAAGGTTTTAAAACCAACTGGAATTTGTTGAGAGGCAAATTGTGGAATTCCATCCATAACTTTCTTTTACATTAACAGACTATGTAGTTCACTATCTGAAAACTTCCACCATAGATACTAAAACACGTAAAAAATGTTGTAACTGCAAAGTACCCGTGTAACACCTTTCAGTTCTGTGAACCCACAGATGACTTTGAAGATGAATCTTGTGGCTGTTTGGTTATGAAAAGGGATCTTGGTGGAAACAGTAATTTTTTTTTAAATTCAGATCTCACTCTTTTTGCCTTGTTTTGCTTTGCAAATACGCAGTTTAGTTTAACAGCACAAAATATTATCCGTAGTTACAGAAAGACCTTCCTGTGCTCTTTCTATTACACTGACAGCTTTAGAATATCTCTCTAATTTGTTGCACTATTTATTGATTGTTGTCTCCTTCAAAATGAGGGAATGTAAGGGCTTCCTTCTTTGGACAGTATGCATTCTTTCTGATCTCTGCAGTCTGTTTCTGAATCAGCAGAAATTGTCTCCCACTGAGTGTAAGGTGCTTTCTCAACTCACATATCATTCCTGTTGTTGATATGGATGATACCATTTTTACCTTGACACTACTGCTACTCAGATTATGATTTGCTAGCCATATTTAGAGGTCCATACAAATTTGCTTTTTATATAACTGTACATATGATTGCAGCCACATTCAAATTATTACTGTTCTTGTGGGTGATTTTCCTTATGTATCTTCCTGTTGTGGGTGAGAATGAGCCTCTTTGATTTAGTATTACCCATCAGCTGAATCTATGCCCATGCCTGTGCAGTGGACAGAACACATGGTAAAAGGGGGAACATGGTACATGCAGCTTGGGTTTAAACCATGTCCTACTCTTTCTTGGCCTTGCATTTATCCTGTAAAGATTTTTCTGTATTGTTTTGAATTTTTCTTTTTTTTTTCTTTCTTTTAACTTTTTATCTTTTTCATGGTTTCCTTGATGGATTTCTCAAACTGCCTTATAAAAGCTAGGAAGTTATACCTTTATCAAATGGTCATAGTAGAAGTCTTTATTGTCTCAGAGAAGCTTATATTTGGAAAATGCTTAGGGATCTGAATCGCATTACGAAAGGCAGAAGAGGTAAATCTGTTAGATCTGTCTCAGATGCGAGTGGCTTTGAGCATTTGGGTGGTGGCCAACCCTGCCTTTTCTTCCATCCACAAAAAAGGGTGTCTTACAGCTCAGTGACTAGGGTAAGAGATCAAGCCCCCATGCACAGCCTTGCAAAGGCATTTTCTCTGATGTCATCTTATTCTCTACATTCTTTGAACTTTCATCCTCAAGGGTATGAGGAGTACAGAGAGTCTCGTGAAACCTACCTTTGAATTTCCTTCTAGCTGTGATACAATCTGATGAGAAGGCAGAGGACAAGGAAAGCTTGGGCCTATTACTTCACCATATAACTGTCTATTTCCTTTGAATTTTAAAAACATAGTTTCGTTTGTTGTTTTGTTGTTTTTTTTTTTTTAGATGGTCTTCTAGAATATCATATGCTTTATATCAGGAACTGCTTATGTTGCATGGAGCCCTAGACATTTCCTCTGATTTGCCACCAATTTTATCTGAGCCTTCAGTCACAGCTGGCTGTGGAAAGTTACTCTGACAGCTTTGCCTACACCTTTATTATTTCTGTTAAGATGTGTAAGTCTACATTTCACCTCTCTCCTGGAGTCCTATTAGGTAGTTTTCCTTTTTTTTTTTTTCTCCTAGAAATTTGTGCCTTCAGCTACTTAGGCAACTTACTAGCTGCCGGCAAATGAGTTATTAGAAGTCATACAGATTGCAATTTGGTTGGTATCAACATGAGTAGCACAGCCTGCTGTTCTTACTCCTTCATAATTTTGATCTGGCAGTTCAGGCTGGATACTTATCCATATACATTCAGGTCACAAAGCAGCCAGTCTCCTGAAGACACCTATCATGTGACAACTTCAGTTGCTCTTTTTTTGCAGAATAAAACTCAGCAGATCCCTCCAAATCTTGATCCAGGCTGCAGGGTTCTTTTTGGCTTGTCAGATTCTATTCGTGCTCCTATTCTTAAATGCCTCGACAGAAATTAAGTACAGTCCTTGACAGCTTCAGTGCAAATGAAATGCTACAGCTCTAGCTTCTATTAATTTGGTGCCTTCTAATCAGTACCGTTGAAGGTGAGCCAGGAGCTGTGACTCTGTCTTTAATGACTCAGTCGTTTCTGTCCAAGTGTGGGAGTTATTTAGCAAAGCAATGAGACATTGTCAGGATTCTGGATGCTGTGTGCCCTGAAGTTTTGTAATTGATGATTTCTCACCATCTTAATGAAGGAAATGTTATACTCTCTCATAAGTATCTGCTGCAGCAGGTGGTGGCTTCTGTTTTGATTTTGAGGTGTAGAGAGACACCTCTGTGTTTTGGGATGAAAAAGTTTTTATGACAGCTACAAAACCAACAACAACAACAAAACAATAGAATATCCTCTGGGTCTCATGAAAGCTGACAGTCTTAATTTGCTTATCTGCCTGTATTGTATCAGGAATAGTGAGTCTGCAGAAACGGTTTAAGTGGCACCAAATTAGCTTATCATTGTTTCATCTGCTAGAAGATCCACTTAAACCATTTCAGCCAATTGAATCATGAGTGGGAAATTCAGAACCACATTTCTGAAGTGATTTTCTGTCATACTGGGTGACTCAGTTCCTGCAGTCCAGATGGAAAAAAAGTGCAGAAGACCTTGAGAAAAGTTACTTTCCAAAGCCAACCTGTTTCTGGGTCTCTACTCTGAAAGAGTCTTATTAGGTAACTTTTTGCACCAGGGCCTGAGATTGTCAGAGCCAAGATGAAAACACCTGCTGTGGTTTGGTCAAGCTCTCAAAGATTACCTGAACTGCATTATTTATTTGGTTATTTATACAGCTGTTGTATGGACTTCTGTCTGTGACCTTTGGTTTGGACAGTTGCCCATTCCTATTTTTCCGTTTGTCTCTGAGTCTTCCTCCAATGATCTGTGAGAGTTACAAGATGCTGCGATACAACAGTAGGAATGTGCAGACTAACAACACTTTGCTGAAAAAGGGAATTGTGCATAACGATAACCGGATATTCTTTGAGATCTACTGCCCCAAGATGCATCAAAACCTGCTCTCCTTGCCCACTTCATTGGAGTCCTGCTATTATTTTAATGGAAAGAAACAGAGATACCCTACTCTTTTATTTCTCATGTACTACACATGGGAGTGGAGAGCAGGTGTGCTTATATGGTAATGCTCAGACTTAAAAACTAGGTATATGTACTTTCAGCAGCGTGCATACAGACAACGTACATTTCAAACTACCACTTACTGTTAAATAAGTTGTCTAAACCTTATTTGCGTAAATGATAAGCTGTTAGCTCTTAGGCTTACTCTACTTTCAGAAGGTTTCTCCAAACCAAAGGGACTTCTAGAGTCATAATCCATTCTTCTGCTCTTAGAAACAACTAAAATATTTAATCCTTTCTAGGACTTAAAAAGACTGTTCTTACTGGGAAACTGCTGTCAGAACTTCATTCCACATGAGATTTTTTTCCCCAGATTTTGACTTGACCTGATTCATGGTCAGTGTATTTTCCTTTGCTCTTGTACCTTCATCTTGGGTGCTTCTTTGTCTTTCTATGTAGATCCCTTCCTAATGGGACCAATTATGGACCTTCAGACTCCAATGTGCTACTTCAAAGAGAGTTAGTCTTGTAGATCTATCTTATAAGATCCATGCTGTACAGGTCAAGCTAGTAGCTGTTCTCAGCAACCCTGTTATTAGACCCATCTTGCTTAAACATACATGATTAGAACCGAATGCTCTATTTTGGAACATGGTCCAGTTAACTCACCAGTGTCTTTAGGATATTGGGGTTGTGGGAGTTTGTTTTGTTTTCAGGTTGTTGGTTTTGTTTTTTTTTTTCCTTTCCTAGCCATGTTGTGCTGCTGCTCATTGTTAAATTAATTGTTCAAAAGACGACAATGTATTTTGCTTCCTATGTTGTTACCATCTGATGAGCTCCAAATTTAATGCAAAAATTCTTATTAATCTGTTAGTGATTGACCTTGCACTCTGAACAGTTAAATGTCACCCCATTTCCATTATTCCAATCCTAGAAATCTTCTATTTTTTCTTGCATGATATTATAACTCTTTGTATTGAAATATGCTTCCCAACATTGTCATCTGCATATTTCATCAAGCAGTTCTGATTTTTTTTCTGATTAAACAAGAAGGGTCTCAGGAATGAGCCATGAAAAATTTTAGCAGTAGCCTCCCAGACAAGGAATAAATCTGTAACTATAACCTGTTTCTGTCTTCTGTCCTGTATAACTAGTTAATTTCCCTCTGAACAGCTTCCATCTTCTCCAGCTTCACCAGTAATTTGCTGTGGTACTCTGCCAGTTCTTTCACTAGTTCGTCTGAGAGAGAACTACTCTGTTTTTCAACAGAAAAATCTGATATCTTAACAAAGATTACTGTTGCTTTAAGACTGCATTAGCTTCCCTTGGTACCTGGCTATATTTTATTCTATATTCCATTTTCAAAATTTCTTCTGATCCATGTGTCCCTGTGTACTATGGAGGCTGCCTTCTTAAACATGGGGGTGGGAGGGTGAGGAGGGGGGGAAATAATCCCAGCTATGACTCAGGTACTTTCAGGCCTCTTAGATACTTTACAAGGCAAGTATACCAAGTTCTTAGGAACTGAAGATCCCAACTACATAAATTTCACTGTAAAGTCTAAGTCAGAAGCCTAGCCAACCAACATGCCTTTTAGGCAATGGGGAGAAATAGATGGCTCCAGAGTATTATTTCAGTCTTTAAGCAGTAATGATTAAAGCTCCATGAAGACAAGAGCCTGGTGTATTAAATTTTGTACAAAATTGTTCTTACGAGATTTTTTCAGTAGTCCTCTCGAGTGATTTTCCAGCGTAAACTCAGTTTCAGATTTAGCAGTTCCAGATGCTTGTTGTAACCTCTGGAATGTCCAATGGCATTTTACCTTCCTACCACACCTGTAAGGCACCTACTAATAATCAATCAGGCATTTCAGATCCTTTTGACTTCTAATATTAGCAACAGATGATGCAAGGCCCTTTCCTGTAAATGGTTGGAAGGGACTCATATTCCTGGGCTGCATCAAAGGGAGTGTGACCAACAGGTTGAAGGAGGTGATCCTGCCCCTCTACTCTGCTCTTGTGAGACCTCACCTGCAGTATTGTGTGCAGTTCTGGTGTCCTAAACATATAAAGGACATGGAACTCTTGGAACAAGTCCAGAGGAGGGCCACGAGGATGATCAGGGGACTGGAGCACCTCCTGTATGAAGACAGGATGAGGAAGTTGGGGCTGTTCAGCCTGGAGAAGAGAAGGCTGCGTGGGGACCTAATAACAGCCTTCCAGTACCTGAAGGGGGCCTATAGGGATGCTGGGGAGGGACTCTTCGTCAGGGACTGTAGTGACAGGACAAGGGGTAACGGGTTAAAACTTAAACAGGGGAAGTTTAAATTGGATATAAGGAGGAAATTCTTTCTTGTTAGGGTGGTGAGACACTGGAATCGGTTGCCCAGGGAGGTTGTGAGTGCTCGATCCCTGGCAGTGTTCAAGGCCAGGTTGGATGAAGCCTTGTGTGGGATGGTTTAGTGTGAGGTGTCCCTGCCCATAGCAGGGGGGTTGGGACTAGATGATCTTGAGGTCCTTTCCAACCCTAACTATTCTATGATTCTATATTCTGTATGCTTTCTTTTCCTTTTTTTTTTTTTTTTTTTTGTAAAAGAAACTTCCAATTTATAAAATTTGTGGTTTTCAGAGGTTTTTTTTGAACTTGATATTACCAAGAGAGATGTCCATAGAAATTGTGTTGTTGCTTTTTCCCCCATATATATTCTCAAAATACTATTTTTAGGGAAGTATTTATTTGTGCTGTCCACAAAATCATAATGTATTGAATCAAATTTAAATGTCATTATAACCACATTTAATAGTGATATCGTAAACAATAATAATTTAACATAGTTTTCCCTATGTTTCAGTTAATTTTAAAAATAATTTTATGACTTTCAGATCACTTTTAGACTGAGAAAAATCTGTTCCCTACTTTAAAGGTGAAAATAATTTCTGATTAGATCTCTGATTAATCTCTGCATTTTAATGAAGTTTTTTAAAAATTATTCCAAGTATGGGATATAAAAGCTTGTCATTTTATCAATGCGAATACGTTTTACTCTAACGAAAATTTCAGTTCAGCTTTTTTAGGGCCTCTTTAGTGCTGAAGCTGTCCAGCAAGCCAGTTTATTATAACCACAAAGCAAATTCCAAACTGGGAAGCAAGTATTCCCCCAAATTGGGAAAAATATTTTCCATATACCCTGGGATTTAGGTAAAACTTATAAAAATGATGATCAACCATTTTAATTTAGTAAGATTTTCCTGTAAGAGACTTTTCCATGCCCTGATGTTGGCTGATATAGCAGGCTCTTCACAAGGTTACACTTGAAGAGAATTCTTAAAAAAGATATTAGCAGCAGTAAGTACTCACTTGAAGAAGTGAAATAGATTATGCATAAATTGTTCAGAATCTTGTAACTTTTCCAAGGTGAGAGAGCAGAGAAGGGGAGAGGTTTGCTTCTTAAGAACAGGACTAAGCTGCTGTGCAAGAATCCAGGCAGAGCCTCAACCTTTCTTTCTCAGATTTCTCTCATTCATGCTTGTGACAGTTTGGTTGGTGAAGGAAAGGTGTGAGGGTTTTCTTTTTTTTTTTTTTTTTTAAAGTTTTTAAATATGGAAATCTCAGAATCAAGTTCACTGCCTTGGCAAGCACGCACTCTGAAGCATGCTAGCATTTGAAATGCAGTATCGCTTGCAGTTCTTCAAACTGAGGAACAGGCAATACTGCCCAATTCAAAGTGTTACCAGAGCACAGTGGTAGGATCAAGAGTCAGGAAAGGAATTGAAGGGTAGTGAGGGAAGAAGGCTGAAGGAGAAGAAGAGACAGCATCAAGGTGAGGGACTGTGAAGGTGTAAACTGGAATTGCCCTCACAGAAAATGAGTACCAGTAACATATAATTGAAGTACTTCGTGTCTGGAAGAAGTCAAGAGCAGAAAATGGTCTGTGGTGGTGTGTGGTGGTGCCGACGTAAAATGGAAGAAATTTTAGAAGGGGCAAAACATAATCTAGTCTCCATAAATTCTGAGAGATAATGGCTGAACATGTTAGGCACAGATATATAGTTGTGGTCTTTTCATTACTATGTTGTCATCCTGAGAATCCAATAACTCAGTGCATTTGTTTGACAAAAGTGACATTGAATTTTGTGTCAGTCTTTCTCTGGCTTAAAATATAGCAAGATGAAATCACATTTTTGTGCCATATCTATGTGCAGCAGTTTAAGAAGCTACCCTCCTAAATGTTCATCTCTGTCTTCTATCTCCTTTCCCTCTTTATTCCCTTACCTCCACTCTTTTCTCTGCATCCTTTCAATGTAGCACTGTGTTAATGAATTGCTACACGGTTACCATCTGGTTTGGTGTAAAATCTGCTGGTTTATGTTAAACTGCTTCTCAAGATGACTGTGTAATAGTGTCTGTACTTATACACATGGAACAGTCCAACAGGCATGGTGAAACACCAGCTGATCTTAGCCCAGTTTTCAGATGATTTGCTTAGGATGTGGGCATCCTAGTTTTGAACAAGTGATTCTGCCGCTGTCCCACTTCCATGTAAATTCTTGGCCTGCTCACAGCTTAGCTGTCCTGAGTGAAAGAATCCTATCTTTTTTGGAAAATCCATGAAGGTCATTTCATAGCCAGAGACTGAGGCACCTGCTGATGTATGAACAGGTCATCAAAAGAAGGCAGTGTTAATCCGCAGCCATTTCCAACTTCCAGCCCTGTGCTTTTATCATTAGACATTTTTTGCCTGACAATTATGGCTTAGTTTTGACCCTGGGTCATTGACATCAGTAGAAGATAGATGTCAGTATCTTAAGGCAAAATCAAGCCTTGATGGCTGTTCACCATTTTTCATCATTCTGTGATCAGTTATATGAATCATACTGAGAAAAAACATTTTCCCTGTTCACTGAGAAGAGTATGGGGTACATGAAAAGGTGGATTTTAAAACTGGTTTAAGCATTATAAGGATGTAAAATTTCAAAGCCAAGGGGAACGCTTCTGTTTATTAAATATTTTTCCTTTAACAAATGGATTCAGTCAAAATTTGCTGATGTACTCTGCCATAATTGCTTCAATATGTTTCTGGGAAAAGATCTTAACTTTTGTCTCATTCGGACTGTATTAAAACCATCCTGCTGTCACGAGAGAGTGTTACTAAAGTTCTACAACTCTGAAGTCCTCTTTCCCTTGGAAGATATATGGAAGAAACATGTCATGACAGCTATAGTTTATGACTATAGTATTGATTTAGCATATTTAAGATGTAGAACACAGGATGATGTTAATAAATTACGCAAAAGAAGAAAACAAGATATTGTCAGGTCAGTAAAGTATATGCAGTAAGAATGATGACTGAAAGAAACCCCCCCAGACAAATTAGTCCTTGCCCATGCCTCCCTAGGAATCCTTGATAATGTTTTAATGGAAAAGGGCTAAGTTCAAAGTATGTTTGGAATAGTGTTAGAGACATTGTTGAAGCCAAGACAGCACAGTACGATAATACATACCTGGGAAATTGTTTATTCTTTTAAAAATTGTGTTTTATGCTTTGGTACTGTGAAACCTCAGAAAACAGATGCATAACTCACACTTCCTTATACAGCTCCACAAACAGGCACTGTATCTTTTGTTGCAAATCCTCAGCTCTATTCGCTTGGGACAAGCAACTGCCTTGTGGCAAACAGTTCAGAGAAACAGCACTGAGGAACCGAATGTGGTAATTGCTGCAAACTCATTGTTACCCGCTTGATTTCTTATAGTCATGGCCAAATCTTCCATCTGTCTCTGCCCTCCAACAATGATTTCAGGACACTTGGAGCTGAAACCAAACTGTGGGGTTTTTTTTTATTCTTATTTATTTATTTTTTTATTTTTATTTTGATGTCTGGGCTCTCGCCATCACAGACCTTGATTAAATGACAGGTTTTTGTTTTCATTGTCTTACCTTCTTTTCCCATTCAGTTCTTGACAGCCTTCCCTCTCAGCTGAATACTGTTATCACTTCTTTATTCTAATCCTCTCCCTAGCTGCCGGTATTATCACCCCTCTGTTTCAGAACTTGGATATTTACCTTTTAATCCATTAATTGGCTTTTTACCCTCAGATCTCTTTGCCTCCTCTAAGTGCAACCTGACTCTCCCAGCCACCACATACCCTGCCTGTTCTCTGCTCATCCCTCCCTGCACCTCCCTTCTCTCCCTACGATTTGGTGCTAGTTTCTCCTCTTTCCAGATAATCTTGTGCTTTATTTCTTTTCAAAAAGGAGGGCTCTCTTGCTCAATATCACTTTCAGTGTTGCTTCTGTTTCCTCCTTGTGTTTACATATCTCCTTTCTTCATTGCTTCTTAACAAGGGTAGATATATAGAGAAGGAATAACCTCTGCAGTAGACACCTATGTTGCCCCCAGAATAGGTCCATTTCCTTATCAGTGTTCAAAAGTGTTGGGCAACTGAATAAACTATGGGTTGTTACACAGCAAACACATTCACTTAAATGAGATTATCTTTTGACTGAGTTAGGTTTCTATTGTTTGCATGCAGTGGAAGTGTACATTTCCTAGCTTTTTTTTTTCTTTTATCGTGTACTCTTTGTGTGTAAAATCTGTTTGTACTAAAAGGAAATACTTTATCTGGTGCCACTGTTTAGTCCAAGAATAATATTGCTATATTTTAAGAAACACTGCCTATTATGATTCTTTTTTCTTAGTCAACATTTGAAATTATAGGCTACACTGTAAAGAGGCATGCTAGCCTTTTTGTTTTATTACCTCTGATGTTGTCTTTATATAGTATGTATGAATAAACACATTTGATATTTAGCAAAATAGGGAAAATTATCCTGGTGCTAATGTACACAGAGCTATTACACCCAGTCATGGTTAATAGCACTAAATGGATTTAGAGTGAGGAGTCTAGACTGCAATCCTGTCAGCATCTGCCCCTTCCTCAGTAATTTATTTGGGTTTTGCACCTGCAGATGCTGAACTGGGACTGAATTCATATAGATTTTTTTTTATTTGGATAGCAGACACTGAAATAGTAACATTTAAGAAGAGCTCTAAATAAAAGTGACTATGGTACCATTAACTTTCCCTCCTTTGTTGTCAATATTAAAACAATAGAATCCTGATTATCCAGGCTCTTCCCATGAGGATCTCCTTCTCTAATTAACTCCCTAATCTATTGGCACCCTGATTATTAGACATATCTTGTGCTGTCTGGTGCATTTCAAATGGTTGGAAAGCTTTCATAAAATATTTTGGTTAAGCTCATTCATTGGCACAGTATATCTATCTTTAACATTCCATGCAAACATAGTGAGGATCCTTTCCTTTGTATGATGTGATCTCCATGCTCTGAAGCATTTCTGAAAAGGTAGTAGATATGCAAAGGCTGTGAGAACAGCAGAACTGCAAAGGTTATCATACAGAGGTAAGTAAAAGTCCCCTCTTTGCCTACCTCTCTGTTTCTATACCCCATGCATGTGACAAGTTGTGGCTGAAAATCACCTTCTCCAGTTTTAATGATATGCATATGTACCTACAGGCATCTCCAAAGGTGAAAGGTTGTAACCATTGTGCCATGCGGCCACGGCAATGGGAATTTGGCTACAACTTGCAGAACAAAAAGATTTTCTTTCAGAGCCTTGTATTCAGGCTTATTTGTATGTGAAAGACATGTGTCTCAAATTCTTAAATCTCTAAGAAAAATAAATTAAATTTAATAATTTACTAATTATTAAATAATTACTATTAATAATAATAATAATTTCTCCAAATTGCCCCTCACAATAATTTCTCTAAAACCAGAAGACACCCAGCTCAGGGAATCAAACCAGCATACTCTGACAGATCTTTTCATTATTTTCACTTGCAACACCTGCAATCCTGTAGGAAACAGACAATGGAAACCAGTTTAAAAGCCTTCTCATAAAAAAACCTGCACCTAGGTCTTGGCTGTGTATATTTTTAGTCTTTAAGATACCCCATTCCTTATTTGAGTAATGTTTTAATTTTGTTAAATGATAGAGCCCTTTTTTTTTTTTCAGATATTGTTGGTATTGGCCTATTCACTTCTTTGTTTCATTCTATGGAGTATCGGCATTTTCAGTTCTTTCATAAGAGGATGCTTTTTAGTTGTACCAATTGAAGTCTGTTGGTGTATTAGCTTGCAAAGATCTGTGATGTGCCTCTTGTCTTACACCTAGAGATGTGCATTGGTGGGGTAGCTTTCAGGCAGTTACACACTAGTGAGTAGATTCTTTCCAACATGTTCAGCCTGGACCTGTCATTCATGCATGTTTGCAACTCGCCAGTGGATGCAGTGGCCTTTTTGTGGTCTATGAAGTCTGGATGTTTTATGCCTGGACAATTGCATTAGTTCAGCTCATGTGTGAAGGTAAAGGGATGGAATCCATTTTCATATGTCTCCCTCCAGAATCTCCCTCCAGTATTAATAGGAGTGTATATATTTTTAACATCAGAAGGCAGAACACCCTAAAAACTATGTACCAGACATGTAGTGCACAGGAGCCAGAAAATCAGAAGAGGGTAAGAGAGATAAGAGATAGTAGAAATAAATACATACAGCAGGAAAACTTTCTTCACTGCATGCAATATTTTAATTCAATTCATAATAACCTTAAATTACCATTGGGGAGGCTAAAAAACTTTGTAAAGACAAAAGTGTTTTTCATGAAAAGAATCATGATCATCTTTGGAATATATAACCTTTCCCCCCCACCTCTGGCTACTACCTGTAACAGCTTGTATAATTCAAGACTAATTTTTCACTTAGTTCGCACAATGCTATTTATTTCTTGTCCATTCTTTCCTTTCTTTTGTAACTATTTCTGAATTTCATGGGCTTCTCATAAAATACTGTAATGGTAATACTAAGGGGATTTTTTAAAGCTGCTTCAAAAATCTAGATATTTAATATGCAGCTGCTCTTTAAAGGGGCAAAAGGTTTCTTTCTGCCAATTCTTTCAGCTTCTATATTAAAAATCTTTTCTTTCCCCTCAACTGTCAATATTTAAGGAAGTGCCCTTTCATGTATTCTATAATCCCATTAAAAACAGTAGGTATGTTCTGCATCTGTGGTTAGACATACAGCATGGTGCAAAACACTCCAGGTTTGTTTGCAGATTTTCTCTAATGAAGAAGGCTCAAGATATGTAAGACAGCCCTCTGATAGAGTTAATCAGTATCCACACAAGTTATCTCTTGAATGAATTACATGATTCATAAGAAACCGCTTAGTACACAAGAAATTAAGACTGAATAGTATTTGCTGATGTCTTGTTTTTCAGCTAAGAAAGCTAATGCTTTTAAGTATAAAGAGGAGTAAGAGGTCCTCACTTATGTGCCTCTGCTCTCTGCAACATAGGATAGTTTCAAAGACAGCTGTATTGGGGGAAAAAAGTAAAATCCAAATACTGAGTAGAAAGGGTTCTTTCATGCAGTTGAACATCATAGGAGTATGGTACCATGCCTAAATTGTAAAAATATTTTGATTTCACAATGTATTTAATAGGTCACACTTTTATAATCATGACCTAGAGTTAATTACTATGTCTAGTCTCAAAACAGGTCTATGGTAGTAAGTGTCTCACTAAATCATTGTCTTCACTGTGTCTAAACTGTCAGGGTGGGGATTTATAGAGGTGCCCAATCAATATATAAACACAAATCCTGTTAAAACTCTCCATGGCACTGCTGAACAGTTATGTGCTTTAGAAATCAGTTGTTCTTCGATCCAGGTCCTGTTTCATTTTGCATAGGAATAGTTGGTGAAAGAAAGAAAGGAGACCACGTCCTCAAGTGTTCTTGCGTGACAGTGGGTCAGGGTAGCTAGCTAATGGGAATGGAAGATGCTCAGATGTGCAGTGAACAGCACAGGCAAATCCTTTTTCACGGGTAGTGGGTGTTTATTGCACAAGATGCGCTGTCTTTAGTGCCTGTCCTGACAGGGTGGTGTGGTAAGCATGTTCAGCCAGAAGTGATTGCTTTGCGCCATCATTGTAGCAAATTCCTAAAGCAGAAATTATCATGACAGAATTGAAGGGAACGTGTGGGGGTGTTTATAATATTGGTTTTCTGAAGGAATTAAATTTGGGAAGGGAAGAGTTAAATAAGTTACTGCTTTTGTAATATACATACCAGGCACTTTCTGTCTTTTAAGTCTTCACAGCTCTCTTACAACAGGTTCTCTTCATGTCTAGAAAATGCAAATCTCTGGGCTCCTAAGAGCAACTGAATGGGGATATGTATTTCATCTTAAAAAGAGCAAAGAAAAAAAAAAAAAATAAAGAAAAAGTTATTCAAAGGATTTTGGAAACAGGTGTTCTAAATCAACATTAATTGGATTTCAGTTAATTATTCCTTATACTTTAGGGATTGTAGGAAAGGAATATAGGGGGAAAAAGCAAGAACAACTTCTCTGACACACTAATTACTCTAATATTATTTAAGCTAAGCAGTCCCTCATTTCTTTCACCCCCACACCAAATAAATTGGCCTCCAGATGACTGTTACAGAGGCTGGGGAATAAGAATGAAGTGATAAAGCAAGATGCAGTCTTTGAAAAGCACCTTTACTTGGGAGGGTGGTTACATATTTAGTCTATTAGGTATGCTAACCTCTGCCTGTCACTACTAAGATAAAGACAACTGCTAAAAAGCTGTTGTAGACTGATTTTGGACACCACATTTCTAGTATGAAGTTTACCTATGTGCCTCTCCTGATATTTTACCCATTGCAGTGTATGGTCTATGCACATTGTTTAGAGTAGGTCAAGAACATTTCTCCAGGGCTGGTAGAGGAAGGCTGGGTGGAAGACAGCACACTATTAAGGTTTGCATTTTGGCTTTCTGTTCTAATTCCTATTGGAAGAAGTCCACTTTTTTTCCCCCCAGTATTAGAGCTGGTATAACATTTGACATGAAAAATTGTGTCTGGAAAGTTTTAATGTGCCTCTGAGAACTGACTGATTCCACATTTTGAAAGAAGAGGGAGGGGCTGAGCGAGGCAAGATCTAACACGATTTTCAAAATTATTATCAATCGAAGTGGTCTAAAAAAAGATTTTTTAAAATTGAGCTGAAAGTAGGGTGGCATTTTGGGGTTTGTCTTTATTATTAGAGTGTAAACTTTAATTTTATGCAATCTTTGGTGATGAGTCATCTTAGTTTTAAGTTTATAAGAGTGAAACCAAACAGTGACACTTGCTAGTCTCCTTTCACTATCCAGTGTGAGAGAAGTAATACCTGTGATAAAAGTAACAGATTTTCAAAGTTATTTTAAAACTTTAGTATGATAGAATAATCAGAGCTTCTAGCAATGACCAAGATAATGCTTTACATGTTTTTTCACCTTAACAATGTATTTTTGAAGGACTCCTCCTTCCCCCTCTCCCTCTGTATGTTTGAAGTACATGTGAAGTGTGTTGCTTTTGAACGGGAGATTTTGTCTAGTTATATGTGAAATTATTTACACAGCAAATTTGAAAAGATTTTGGAAAGCCTAATGAAACTTGCCTGGGGGCAGCTGGAATTTGCATTCCAGCTTCCTGCATGTGTGACAATTTGGTCAGCATCCCACTTAGTTAAAAAGAAAATTGGAAGGGGACTTCCCACATTTAGTATTTCACATGTATAACTGAGGTATATTACTAAGGAGATATACCTGTGCCTACTATATGTGTCAGCATATTCACTGTCCTTACAAACAGATGTGAACATAATTACATCACGTCTACACAGACACTTGTTTACCCAACTTCTGTATATATTTACCTAAAGACCTAACAGGCACTTTAAAGATCTGAGATTTTTGCAGATCTTAGGAAAATATTCTTAAATGAAACTGATTAGTTATAATCCAAATTTTCACCACACCTGAATGAAATTCTGAACAACTTACTATTAGTTGCTGCTGTGAAAGCACAGTAGAATGTAATAATGAAAAGTGCAAGACTTCAAATGTTAGTACCTTTCAGAGAATAGGCCAAATAGGTATTGTTTGTATCTGTAACGAATTATCATTATGGATATATATATCTGTATATATAATATGCCTATTATAACAAATAGGTATCTGTATTGTTCTAGCTGCTCTTATTTATCTCCTTAATTCATAGCATTTAGATGGCATCATTTCTCTTGTGCAGATGTTGATACTGCATTCTCTAGGAAGAAAGTATTCTTTTGTCAAATGTCACTATTTCTAACTGACAATGAAGTGCAAAGAATAAATGTATTTAAAGTTTTGTTCAATAACTGTAAAAGTCTTAAACATATGAAGATAAACTATGAAAAGACATGTAAGGTGTATATGCATGCATGTTTAACTCTTGATTTCCCAAATGTGAGAGTTCATAGCTTTTCTTTTTTTTTTTTGTCATCACTGCTGTTTTTTTCTGTTTTTTGGTTTGTTTTCTTTTTTCTTTCTTTTTTTTTTTTTTTTTTAAATCTACTACATACAAGCTTTATTCTTGCTTGTCCAAAACATGATTTTACTTTGCAAATGAAAATGCAAACCTTTCCATCTCATTAAAAAAAAAAAGCCACTTCAAAATTCTGTTTCAGATTTTCCAAATCAGTTTCACCAGGATCAGCTTGCAGGAAAATATATTTCAAATTCAATTTGTAATTCTTATGCTAGATGTGTCTTACGCTCTTTTACATTGTACACAGCATCTCAGCACCGGTGGTGTTTTAATGCTCAGACTTCTGTAGGTTTTTTAACCCTACCTCACTTTTTTCCTTTGCTCCCCCTTCTGACCTTTGCTGAAATCTTCACCGTGGTGTATAGGCGATAATTGACTGCCTTTTAAAAGATACTTTCTGTATTAGCCGAGTATTTCTTGTTTGAAATGGGAACGTATTTTATGGACAGACTAAAAGCCTGGTTGTGCTCAGTCATATGTGTAAAAAACATACATTGTTAGTTGTTTGTAATCCCCAGCCCATGGTGGTTCTGTCCAGTTTCTATGTGGGAAGAGATGTGCTTATTTAATCACAGACCAGATGCGGGGCCTAAGGGCCTGACCCAAAGCCCATTGAAATCAGTTGGAATCCTACCTTAGATTTTAATGGCCCTACACATTTAGATAGTTATATCTGACTCATTTTGGGGGGAGAAAAAAACCAAGCCCAAACTTATTTTTGCTCTCCTCACTCCTTTCCTGTTTTCCTCATAAGAAAAATTGCTCCCTATACTCTAAACACAATAAAAGCAATTAAAAAAAAACCAAACCTGACAACTGCTCAGATGGAAAGTGTTATAATAGGAAGCTAGAACATGGCTTTATAGTACTGGGTGGCTATGTACGTTTTTGCACTACAAACATTTCCTGAAAGTACTTTGCACAGAAAGGTTGATGTGCTTGTGCAGAAAAACACTTTATATACAGTATGAACTCGGGGCTACATGGTAAAAATATCTGTATAGTCTGTGTAGTCTATTTGTGAAATATAGGAGGGAAAAATATTTATGAGCACCACAGGACATGAAGCTCAAAGTACAGTCGTTTCTAAATGAAAATTATGTGACAGTTCATCAGTATTTAATGCTAGCATTGCTTGATCTAGACATAAAGAATTTAGCAGCCATTTATCATAGCATACAGTACTGTTCATTTCCTGATTTGCGTAGAATACATTGGTGTTTTAATCTCAACAGGAGCCACAGGTCTAATTTTAGATATTTAATGAAAGGAAAATCCGGCGAGAGACAGATTTTTCACATGGCTATTAGAAGCCTACTCCCACAACTTGAATTGGTTGGTCTTTTTAATGCGTGCTCCCAGAAGCCACTGCTTGGTCCCTGCACCAGATGCAGGTGTTCCCTTGTGCTGTCAGCCAGGAATGATTAATGAGGATTTGCCCCTACTGAAAGCAGTCTTTGGAGCATTGTTCAGGGCATCTGTGGAACTGTCGGGGGAGACAAGGACACAAGTGAACAACCAATTATTTGGCCATCACTGAGGCAGCATGAAAAAGACATCAAATCGGACAGAGCAGCAAAGCTTTTGTTTCATGATCATATTTTTAGGTGTTAATGGTAACAGAGGAATTCTACCTGTTTTGGTTTGCCTTTTTTTTTTTTTTTTTTTTTTTTATTCTTTTCCTTGCAGGGGAGAGGGAAAGGGCTCACACTGCTTTAAAACAGTAAAGAGTGCGTAAAAGAAGCAGAGGTAGAAAACTGATCATGGTCCTTTAAAAGTGTAAAAAGGGAGGAAAACACATAGAATTGATTTCTTGGCAGTTGCACTGTGTGTATAAAGATATACCGTTTTGCTCGGCTAACATTAGGGAACGAGGGCTAAGAATTCTATGAGGAGGAGGATTTCTCATGCAGGGAGCTTCTTAATTGCTGGCCAAATACAACAGTCCAGGAGCCAGGGCTTTAACATGTGATAGTGCAGGGAAGTGTTACATTAGGATTCTGAAAAAGAAAATGTGAGGGAGGAAAACCAGAAAACATTTGCAAGATTGTATTCAGCATTCAGCCTGCGTCCCTCTTTCTGTCTCAAAGAAAATACACTTAGGTGCAGAACAGCGAGGGGAAAAAGAGGAACAGAACTAAAACCAGTCTGCTCGGGCTTAGACTTCTGCATTTTTATATTTATCAAGACTTGTCATTATAAATACTAATTTTAAACCAGAGAAAAAGGATTATATTTTCAGAACAATCCAATTACAGAAGAGATTGTTTGTAAAATATATTTGATGTTGCATCCTGTCAAGCCTCTTTTTACTACAGCATTAAGAATAAAAAAGCTAATTGTACAGCTTAATCCTAATGAGGAATATAATGTTATATTGACTAATAACAAATAGAGTATAATTTCTACTGAAGTAATGTAGTCAATATTTTCAGTGGCTAATTCCCTAACCTCAGAAGTTCCTCTGTCCCCACACCTACATGCAAGGGAAGGATTTCAGATCCTGAAACATAGATCATAATTCAAAACTATTCCTTAATGCAGGAGAAAATATATTTCTAAATTAACATTTTAATTGTATTTGACTACCTGGACTTTTTTAAAGTTATTTATTCTTTAGTGGCTCTATTTTATCAAGGAGAACTTATGACATCTGCATAATTATGTGAATGTCCACACATAAAGGCTTGTTTCCTTATCCCTGCTGGTTTGTAGGAAGTTTTAATAAGCAAAAAGTTATTGCCTGCTTTGGATTTAGAAGGAGTTGCTGCAGGTAACAATTCGATTTATGATATCCAGATTTTCAGACTCTGTCATCTCTGTGTCAAATGATTGGAAACCTGAACAGTTAACTGCTGTCTCTGTTTACTCTAGGATGATCATCTTGTTAGAAAATAAAGTTTTTAAAACAAATATAAAGAAAAATCCTTAGTATTTACTTCCCACTTAATCATAAAGAAAAGAAAACCACCAATACAGTACACATGTAAATTGAGTCTTTGTGTTTAAAGAATATCACCTACCTCTTTATACAGCCTAAATGGAAATCTTGATCAGAAGCTAATCACTAAACAACCTAAGAATCTTCAGGATATTACAGCATTTCTGATAACTGCAAATTGCAGTCTAGAATTTTACATCAGGAATAGCTTCAGTACCAGCTCTTGAACTGCAGTACTGGTGTGTATAGTCCTGCAGGTCTGTCCTTTTCCAGCAGTGTAGCTGTTTTTACTCTCTGCAAAGGACTCTCATTTGAAACTGAGCTTTGCCCCTCTTGCATTTGGTCTATGTGCTGGAACTTTAAATAACTTTATTAGAAATTGTTAAATCAGTGTACAGACACACTCAACTCTGCTTCCTCCTTGTCAGGAAGAGACAATGGCATCATTGTCTGAAAGACATTACTAAATGGAAGAACAGTCTCTTAGACTCCTCCTGGGCATGATGGAAGTGGTGCCGGTGAGGAAGGAAAATATTCCCAGGAACTGAAGGAACTGGCTGGAACTGGATAATCTTGGGGTCCTTTCCAACCCTAACTATTCTATGATTCTATGATTGTGACATCTCTAAAGAGGACATTTGCCTGTGACTGTCAAAGCGCTGAACTGAGTTTCCTAATCCTAGATAAATAAGTAGAAAGAAAGCTTTCTGCCACTGTAGGCTGTGCTGAAGACAGCACCTTTTCCTGTGAGGTATGGCCTTCACTACAGAAATTCAAGGCTTGTTTGTCACTGTGTTGAATTACTTCAGACTCTTTTACTTGGAGCTGCCGACCAAGGAGCATAGAAACATCAGATGTTAAAGCCTGGTGAAATTTCTAAGTAACATAAAGAAGAGCACAGGCTGTTGTTTAGATTTTTCAGCAGCATAGAGCTTCAATATCTTCAATGATGTAGTCATTCTCTCAAATTCTCCTGGTAGATGAGCACCTTTAGGATGGAGCCCCTGTGAGCCCCCAAGGGAGGTCGCATGGGACAAAGATCAGGATAGTACTCTAAAGGAAGGACTGAATCCTTTTAGTGTACATCCTTTGACCTAAAAATAGGGATGGGATTTGCCAGATAGATAGTGCACATAATGGGAATGCCCCTTTCTACATACTGTTTCCTCCAGTACATTGACAACTGTTCCATCCATTACATTCCTCTGAAATCCACAGGCTTTTCAAAAATAACTACGTTTCTGCTAGCTTGTGCTTCAGTTTCAGTGTAGTATTTAATACATGTTGTATTACGATGTTTTCCCTGTAAATCATAGATAGTTAAGTATGCATGTATTTTCACAATACTTCACTAAAAACATCAAAATCAAAATTCAATGCAAAACAAAAACAAATGGGCAAGAACATATGGGAAGGGATAAACCCATTAACATCCTTATTTTGAGAGTTGCTTGTTAAAAAACATCAGCTTTGATTGAACTTTATGAGGTAAATCCACTGCAGGTTTACTTTACAAAACTATTAAAAAATTCTGAAACTATCACTTATGTTTCTCCAAGGATCTCTAACACTCTACAGACTGTATAAGACTATGAAGTAGTGGATTAGTATGAGGGAAAGGTGGTTACTACCTGTGAGATGACTTTCTTCTTGTTTTACTGTATATTTATGGTGCTATGTAGCTAAACAATAGATGTGTTCTGCTGCAAGTCACAACATATACTTATGGATCTTTGCAATTTTTTGATGAAAATGTTTCTGTGTAAATAGCATGGCTACTAATAAATTGTTAGAGAAAAAAAAGAAAATTTATTAAATCTCAAATATTTTTTATATTTAAATAAGTAATCTTTAACTTTTATTTCATGCTATAAAGAATGAGGATTATTAGAATCACATTATGATTGAGGGCATTTTTTTCTCTTATGGTAAGTAAAACCTAGCAACAACAAGCTCAAGAATTCAGGAGTTGTTTTTTATCAAACTTTTGGCCATCAGGATTGCTCGCTTTGTCTCTTTTCCTACCAGTGTAACACAGACTGAAGTTTCTGGTCACTGCAGCCAGTGTACGTATGCTGACAATGACCATGATGAAACTCCTAAGACTTTTGTGTCTCTGTTATTGCCTCCAGGCCTGAAACGAGGTGAGGCTGGTGGCAGCTGGGGTAATGTCATTAGAATCTCATCAAAACTGGTTGTTAATGAACCATTTGATAAAGCAGAAGGAACTCGCTCTTCTGCTTGCACTGAGAACAACAACAACAACAACAACAACAAACAACAACAACAACAACAAAAGGGGCGAGGGAAAAGGTTTGGATATCAAAATACTTCCCCCTTGCAGAGACAGCATGAGTCAGCTGCAGTTTGTTATCACATACATGTTCTGGTGTAGGGGTAGGCAGGGCAGGCAGGGATTTTGCAGATGACATTTCTATATTGATTTTATGTAATAATGCTGTACATGCTTGGTTCAGGCTGCAAAATTCGTCATGTGAACTACTTAAGTTCTGGTTCTTTGGCAGCAGAGAATTTTGAGACTAAGATAAACTTCAGTTCCTTTACCCTTGGTACCTGATTTTGCACCTGAAATCCCAGAGCTAGGGGTTCAGTGAGTTTGTGCTTGCACATAGGTATGTATTTACTTATGAAATCTATTTTTTTCTCCACAAACCCAGCTCATATCCACAGAAAACTATCTATAGATTTTTTAAACATCATTGGCTTATCCAGCTTTTATTTTCCTTTAGCACTTAACAGCAGGTCACACTTGGACTGATGTGTGAGGCCAAAGTGCTTTTGTTTTTCTGTGGCCAGCATAATTTCCCACCATTTCTGCATTTCACTTTCCTCTCTCTAGTCGCTGTCATCTTCATACTGTTTTGTTGGGTTTTTTTTACTGTTAATGCTGTCTTGTACATAAGTTCTTTTCCCTTTCCTTCTTTCCCTTCCTTCATTCCTTTCGCTTCTTGTATCAGTTCATACACTTTTCTCAGTCTGTTTTCCAGACATTTGTTTGTTCTTTCTTCCATTCATGCTACAGACAGGAAAATAATGTTCTCCACACCTAGGAAAGCAGATCTTCACTAATGATGGTGGAATTTCACCAAGTATATTCACATGCTGGAAATAACAACATGGTTAAGTGTCACTGAGCATTTTTCTAGGGAGACGATCTTTTAAATTAAGAGGCTTTCATTAATGTTCTTTGTAATGTAAAATGATTTATCTTCAAATTAATCAGTATCTGAATATCAATTAGACAAAATACTTGTCAGTATTTGGATGGATTATGAAGCCTCACCTTATACATCTTAAAAGTTAGAATTTTCTTTGGATTTGTATGAACTGTCAGGCTTTATAATTTATGTGTACCTACTTCCGTATAAAATTCTTGGCTGCCTCAACTTATTTTATTGTGCTTTATGGTGCTATGTTAATGGTAAGCATAACACCAGTTTGATATAATCGAATGAACGCCATCCATCATATGATCCTTATTTAAACCTAATTTTAGCATATTTTTGGAAGCTCTAAAAATGCAGACCATGTTCCAAATTCTGATTAGAAATAAACAACAGATTATCAGTGTATTTTGGTCTCTTTTTTTAAAAATTATTTTTCTACTGGAAAGAAAAAGACATAACGTCCACACTGGGATCTAGATGCTTGGAAGAAGTGATGGTCTATAAGCATTTGCAGAAAATAAATAGTACAGAAATATTCTTATGAACTAACAGAACCTGGCATTTTTATAAACCATAATCTTGACTGCAGGTCTTGAATAGTAGTGAAATATTGATTGTAAGACTACAGATATAAAAAGTATTTGAAATCATAATTTGTGAGGCTTGTATTGCCCCATCCCATCTAACAGCCAATGGGAAGTCAAAGCACATTTTAAGAAAAGTTTATTGAACTCCATTGCGTTTGAAAAGGCTTAGATCTACAATTCCGCTATCAGAGACTGCTTCAAATTCTTCCCCTATGGATATAGATTATGTTTGTTCTCAGAATTGCTGAAGCCAGAAACAGTCTGTGAGTCTGAGTGAACTTTCTTCACCTAATTTCAAATCTGCTTGAACTTGGTGACACTTCATATACTTGATTTAAGCTTCTCTGAGTTTGCATTCCATAAAGGAGAAGAGTATAGGTGAAGGGGGAAGGTACAGAAAATCCAATGCAGAAATATAAAGGAAAAGAAGTTTGGTATACATGCCACATGTGAATTACTTGTTTCTCTTTAAGTATCTTCTGTGCATAGAAGCTGAAGCTTATGCATAGAAGCATAGAAGCTTTCCTTGAGGGGAAAAAATTATATAAAAAAAAATCAAGCTATTGGTTTTGGTTTTAATATAATCATGTACAAAGTGTATATTGTTTGGAGCCTTAGCAGACAAATAGGTATTATGATTTGTGTCCAGCTTTGCAATGTATTCTTCCGAAAGCAAATCATGGTATGCCAGAAAACACGTGAAATGGTAGTGATCTAGTTTGCTCTCCTTGTATTGTCTGCTGGAAAAGACTGTCCATCCCTGATTTTAATCACATCCACTTAGTGGTCAAGCTAATTCACCCTGCTGGATAGATAATCTAGTTCAGTGTCCACTGCTGTTACTAGAGATTGGAGGTCAAATCTTTTATCTGTTTTCTCCAAACTTACTTGGACACTATTTCTTGCTGGAAGTCTTTGGAAGAAGGCAATAAATCTTACTGCTAATATCCCAGGAGGTAGTAAGATGTCTTCCTACAGGCATATCTTCAGGATTTTTCTAGGCTCTGCAAAGGTAAATAAAAACTTCTGAAAACCCTGTGGGTTTGTTTCTTGTATTTTTGTATCTGTGATACAAGTACCTCCACTCACTGAAAGTGAATTGTAAATTTTTAACACAGAGTCTTCCAAGAATTTGTCTTCATTTTCATATCTGTAAACAGGAATATGGTCAAATTACACTATCAATAGTATGACTGCTTGTACCGATAGTCCTTTGAAGCATAACCAGTTTACTTTGCTTGATATAGTCTGGATACGTGCCATAACCCCCTGAAATACGGTGCTCATGGATTTGGGGAAATGCTGCACCCAAACAAACAGAGAACTTTTTTGCCTAATAGGAATTTCTGGGTCGTTTCCTACCTAAGATCTATAGAGATCTGTACGTGACTTTTAAGTTGGCTGCAAAAGGCAACTTGAAAGAAGTTTTTATGTTGCACCATGGTTTATGTGAAATTAGGCATTTATAGGTCAAAACTAATAAAACCTCTTGTATCCAACTGTAAAATGGCTTATGCTTTGCTTTGTCTTTAAGCATTAAAGACACAAGATTGGCATTGCTTAGAGCCTTAAATCCTGCTTCATTTTTTTGCTGTTATTGAGCTGGCAGCCAGATTAAATGTTGATTGTAAACTTCTTTCCCTCTTCCTGCTACCACACTAGATGCATCCTGGTAAAATGAAATTACATGCTTTCATAATAGAGGTAAGTTTATAATATAACTTATTATAATATATAAAAGTTATAATGTACATTTATTATAATAAAAAGGCATTGCAAGAGTAAAGATATAGTTTAAAAGCATGGTTTCGTTGTGAAATTGTCATAACATTAGAAGCAAGAGTGTCCCCATGCAGGTCACAGTTGGGCTAGCCTGCTGAGATAATGCTGATTGTACCATGTGGACTAACCAGCTCTGGTTAGCACTATTTAATTAATTGCGTCTAATTGTAGTGGTTTTAGCAGTCCTTGGCTTTGTAATAGCATATTTGGAGGGGGAGCATTTTTCTGACACCAGTTATCATGCAGTCAGTACTGAAGGTCATCACAGTTCTGTTTTTTCTCGCCACGTGTCACATCTCCTGTAAGTGTTCATAAACGTCTGTAGGTGTCACCTTCCCATTCTCTGTACAGATGCACCTCTCGCACTCACTGCATTTTCCCTTTCTGGACTCCTCTGCTTTCCACCAAAACTGCAAAAGGAGAGCCAATAATTAGCTTCCACCACTTTGTCCGTGTTTGATAATTGATGATGAAAGGGTCTTTTTCACGTGTACTGGAAGATGCTTGGAATACCTTTTGAAGAAAGAGGAAGAAGCAACGAGCTAAGATTGCTATCATAAGTCTTTTAATAATACTTCCCAAAAATAAAAACGTAGCTCAAGTTCCATTTCTCTTCCGGTGGCAAACCATCCTGCCTGGTGGACAGGATGGACAGCAAGCAGCACAGCTCAGCTGTCACTGCTCCAGCTGCCACAGCTTTTGAACTGATTCTAGAAAGATTTTTATGTCGACTCTGTTACCTAACTGAAAACCAAATTGTTGTTCTGTCCTTCTTTTCTGTAAGTTTTCAAAGGAGTTGGAGTGCAGTGTGAAGAATATCCCCTGCACTGTATCCTAAGAATCAAATTAGTGCTAAGAAAGAGCTGTGACCATGAACTACACATTTTAGAGGATTAAGGAATACTTCTCTCCCCAAATTATTCTTTATTATGATGTAATTGCTTAAGTAATTTTGAATTTGCCAGAGGAACGTTGAATACACCGCTGTACTGTGCATTGATTTTCATCTATAAATTCATGTTGAAACAAATATTAGAACCTGTTTAATACAAATGCACACTTATTCAATGTACGTGTTCATATAAATACTGAAATACAAGTGTATTTCACTCATACAAGTATTGCATTCATACAAGTGTATAACATTTATGTTGTAGACCGAAAAGGACTTGAAAGAATACTTTGTCGAATATGTGCTCTGTTTTCTCCACCACTCAAGTGTTTCTGCATTATGTGAATTTGCTTTTTTTAAGAAAAAAACCTAGAGTTGGTAGTGGCATGTTATGACTTTTAAAGCTGACTTTTTGACAATGGAAGTACAGGATCAAGTGTAATTCAAACCGTTTACGTTTTACCTGAGTTACTTTATGGCTTTAACTGCAGTGGCAGTGAGAAAGAAGAGATATCCCAGTTCTGTTGCAGACAGATTTTGTGACCTTAGTCTAACCGCTTAAACTCTCTGAGTGAAATTTACCCCCACTAATGTCAAGAGGATTTTTGCCATTTATTTGAAGGGTGCAAAGATATCACATTTGAATTCTGAATTGTTAATAACAACAGGATAACGTGTATGTAACTCTCACAGCTCTTGTGAAGCTAATTAATCAGCAGAGTACTTTGGGATCCTCAGAAGTATAATAGGAGCTGCAAGTACTATTATTTATTTGTCATGTAATTGGAAACCAGCAAGATAAAAAGTCATTGATAAAAATCCATATCACAAGGTCATTTTTTTCAATGTTGCAAATCTCTTCTTCAATCAAGAGCTTTGTAACTGATGAAAAGTACAGCCTAATCATAACATTATCAAGTCAATTTAATTGGTGCTCTGGCAGCACATGAGATCATAATGAAGTCATTTTTGCTAGTTACAGGCTTATAAATATTTTTATAGCACCCTTCATCCTTGTGGAAACTTTAAAGGCCCGTAGACAGGATTAAGATTTTCTGCCTCAGTTATACCACTGCCTTTGTGCAGCAAATGCCAGCTGTTTTAATCATGCCTAAAATGGTAAGCATGATATTACTATATTTATACTTACTCTTTATACCTGTTACATTGTTTAAACCTTTAAAATTAGTGTTCAGATAAGCCAAGATACAGAGGCAGCCCTTTTGGATTGGAGGGGTTCTGATGTTTTCAGTGTTGAACACTCATAGCTGTCACTGCTGCCAAATCACAGTTTTTAAGTACATTGTGTCCATGAAAGTCCAATTCTTGACAACAGAAATGTCTGCGTGGTTTTGCGCAATAGTCTGTTACACTTCAGCAGAAACTTAAAACCCAATAACTAGGATGGGATTTATGGCATCCCAGGTGAACATTTGGTGTAGATTACCCTGTTACATTGAGCGGATTGTTTAACTTACTATGGTGTAAGCTTCCTTATTGCAACAGATGGAAATACTGTCATTTATCTTTCCTTTGCCCAGGCTCTTTCATACCCAGAGTGCCTGAGAGCTAGTATGCCAGTGTCAGGGTCCTCCTGCTTCTTGCACCTGCCATTGCTCCCCTCCTCAAGGACATGACACCTGCCATAGCTTGTGGCCAGCGAGGAGCAGGCTCTGACTCCTAGTTCTCTCTTGTCATTGCTTCTTCAGCAGACAACTGATTAAAAGCCAAATTAAAATTCAGCCTCTGGAATAAGCAGTAAATGCAACGTTTCTAAAGGGCTACATGGTATGACTTAAGATGTGGTGGTGTTCATGAGGAAGAGTTTAAAATGAGGACCTGTCCCTCCTAGTTTTTCATATCCATCTTCTTCCTTTCCTTCTTTGTACACTCCTCTTTGTCTTTTTCTTTACCCAGACCCCATGGCATGTTTTTAATCAGATGTTCCTGAATATGTCTCGTACTGGCAAGCTGAAATTTCCATGTTGATGGAAAGCGGTGAACTGCAGCCTTCTCCCTCAGCTGGGCTGTGGTACTCGGCTGCTTTCCAGTCCAGTTTACTTGGAGAAAGGTGAGAAAGAGTGACTGACAAACGAGAAAAGCTCCTGTGGGAGTTTTACAGGTGCTTACGGGTGTCGTTTCCTTATAGGCGAAACTTATATGTAAAGATGGAGAAATGCTAAAAGAGCCCTGAAGGTAGAATCAAGGACTGAGATAAGAAGTAAGGTAATGAAAGACAGGCATAATTTTCATCCTTTTGCCCTTGTTTGACACCACAGCCACATTCTTACCCATACTGAAGTCCATTACACCACACTGGCAGTGTAAAAGGACAGTAAAATGACTGTTAAAGGTAGCTGTCACTACAAAATGGTTTAAAGGATCCTTTCATGTAAGACATGCAAAGTAATAGGTATGGGGCTTGTTTTCCCTGGCTTGATCCCTAAGCACCAGCAGCTTGGCAGTCTTGCTGCAGAAGTCCCCTACACCCGTCAGGCATTAGTTTAGCATAACCAATGCCTCAGGTTGTTCTTTATACAAATAAAGCCAGGATTCCAGCACCTCTCTCCCCAGAAGCTGATGGGCTCAGGGAGCAGAGAACATATCACTGCTCAGGCTGGGACAGATCTCTGCTTTAGATGTTCCTGGGTAATCTGAGACAGGATTTAAGAATTTATGTCTGCAGTATATATAGTAAATACATTTATTTCCAGCTGCACTATACACTTTAAAAAGTCATTAATGCTTCCAACTTAGATATTTTGACATTTAGTCTTTGAATATTGAATATTACAAAGAAAATACTACCAGTACATTGAATTTCATCTGAAGCCATACTAAATTACTTGTGTGTATTTGTAGGAGACTGCATTTCCAGTGCTCCCAAAGGCCCCAGCTGGTGCAAGCAACTGATGTGTACACTTTTGACAAGGCTTTAACTGCCCCTCATTCTTTGCAATGATAAATTTCACCTAATTTATTTGTAAGCTTATTTAAGTTAGAACTCACTGTGCCAGAATATGTATAACCTTGGGGTACAATCAGGTGTTCTCTAAAGTTTAGACTTCTGATTAGCAAATTCCTATCTTCCAATCTCAGTTTAGGCCTCTCAAAAGCTTTATTTTGATGACCCAGTGAATTTTATTATGTGTATATGTTTTCTTTTTACCTCAATCCATCTCACAGGTAATAGATTTAGCTTTTTAGTAATCTTTCTGGTTAACCTGCAGAGGAAATACCAAATTCATTATAGATACAGCTTGAGAAGTTAACAGTCCACGCTGAGTGACCTGGGGTAGATGAGACGTGGTGCTGTGCTTGCGAGTGTATTTGGGAATGAACTGAAAATCTTGTTATTTATACACAGGGAAAAGATGAATTTAGATTGTCTTAGTTATGGATAAAGCAGGTAAGTGTATTGCGATTTCCTCACATTTTCAGCTGTTCGGATGTATTTCTTTTCAAACCTTGCTGCAGAATTTGATCATAACTGCTTAAAAACATGAGTGTTCAGTTTTCATTGGTCTGGTAGGCACTTGATGTTTTACATGCACTCAAAAGAGATGTGTAAAAATCCCTGTTGAACTGCTGGTACAAATACTGGAGTTTAATTTGATGTACCAGTAAACATTGTTCCTCAAATTTCTGCAGGTTTTTAATTGCAAAGGGCCAGGGGGATGATTTAAGTTGCCTGACTCACAAATTTGAGGAAATAGCATGAAAATATTTTAACAGGACTCACTTTATCCTGCTCAGTAGCCACTTACAGAACTTTATAGGGGATGACAATATTAGCCAACAGCCAAGACAATGGTCCAAGGAAAAACCCCTTTCACTTCAGACAAAGAGAGGGAAAGAGCATTGTGTAGGGGAGTGAAATTTCAGGGCAGCAGCTCCACTGAGGGCTTGTTAAATCTTTCATTTGGGCCATTCACCTGCTGCTTATAAGCAATGAAAATGGTAGACAGCAGATGTGAAGGCTAGGAGGGGCTATAATGACATGAAAAACAAGTTGGGTGACTATACAGAATCGCGAGAAGGAGGATTGTGACTTACTCTTTTGTATTTGGAAAAAAACCCCACACATGTTATTATGATCCCAAAGACTTTAAAAACTTTCTTTCTAAATGAATCAGGTAAAAATATGAAAAATATAAATGAATAAATAAACATTTTCCATCTTTTTTGAGTAAATGGGGAAAAAAGTAATCTTGAACGTGACAGTTCTTGATCTCTGTATAACTCTCATTAACATTCACCAAGGCTGGAATATGTGAGGTTTAGAATACGTATAATTTCCTGAAAGTAGATGTTGAAAAAAAATCTACCTATTTTGACCACCAGGATGTGGGTTGGCTTTTTTGCTATTTCATCACTTCCAAATCATAAACCTTGCTGACACAGTCTCCCATACAAATGTATGTGTTTTAATTTAAATCACACAATAAAAGAGTTTGAGCTCTGGTAAATTAGGAACAAAGGAAAAGGCTTTGTGCTCTGCTGCCTATAGTGTAACCATTATGGTTGTAGTAATGTGCTGAGAGAAGCCATTGGCATGCTAAAAATACACTACTTTAACAATAATCCATGCATAAAAGAGCCTGAAAGGAGATATGGCATATACCTAATGAATTCTGGACCTTTTCCACGCTTACCATTTATAGGGTTTGAAAATTGCCAACCCTTCTTACTACATTATAATGTTTAAACTTTAACAAACAAACAAACACAAAATGCCTAAATGAATTCCGCAATAGTAGTAGGAAATGGAATACTGTATGTGCTAAATGACTGTGTGTTGGGGTTTGTTGGGTTGGGTTTTTTTAAGAAAAAGAAATATGTCAGATTTTATATATATTCAAAACAGATGCATGATTGTAAATACAGGGTAGTTGTAATATTCCAAGCACATATTTAGGGACTTCCTCCCTTTTCCAAATCTCACTCAAGTGGAACATACACTCATTTCTGTAACAAAAATTCTTTCTACTCTATTGGCAAAATGAATAGCATCAACTCAAAATATTTAAAAATTTAGTCACATCCGCATCTCGCAGCCTATAAGGAGCTTTCACGCTTTTGGGCTCGCTTTAGATCTTTAATACCCTTTCCTTTTGTGTCAAGGAGCTCACGAGGCGTAAAGAAGCACTGATAAACCCACTTAGATCCCTTCCTGGGCCGTCACCTCTCCCTGCCAAGCGGCTTTAGGTGGTAACTGATCTGTGACAGGCTGCCAGTCAAACAGAGCATTTCTGAAAGCTGACACAAAAGACTGAGCGCCGGAGAAAGGGTAGGAAAATAAGAAAAGAAACCAAACTGTATCAGCGCCTCCTCCCCCCTCCCTCCCCGCTGCAGCCCTCTCCCGTTGCCTTCCCCCCGCCCCGGAGTCAGGTTCATGGCAGGGGCAGCTCATAGCCCGAGCGATAGCGATCAGCAGCCCTTGCCCGGCTGGGGACTGCCCCGGCTTACCGCCGATAATAGCGGCGAAAGGGAGAGTGACAGTCGGGGGGAGAGTGACACAGGGCGGCTGTCAGCGCCGCCGCTTCCCATGGGAGCGAGGGGAGAGGGCCGGCGGCAGCGGGAGAGGGAGAGGAGGGTGAGAGGGGAGGAAGGCGAGGAAGGGGAGACACCCACTGCTTTCCATCCCTGAGGGGCTGGGGAGCGGGGGGGGGGGGGGGGGGGGGGAGGGCTGCCCTCCTCCCCCCGCCTGTTGTCCCGGGGCGGACAAACCCCTTCACAAGAAATCACCTTGCTCTGCTGGAACGGCAACCAGACCTCTGCAACCGGGGCTTTTGCTCTGACCTCCTCCTTAGGAAAAGGCAGCGAACATATAACAGGGATAGTGCAACCCTTGGAAAAGGTCCTCCAAAACCCTCTGCTCCTGGGTGCTTTTATACCTCTATGTCTTGCAGCAACACGGGGAAAAAATATCTACCGGACAAAACCCCACGCTGTAATGTGGACCTCAAAGTCTTATCGCTTCTTTTATTGCGGAGAAAAATGAGTATATTTGCAAATGTATGTTGGTGACTTGATGAAAGTTGCTTGACATGGTTCTGCTGGCTGGAAGAACTTCAGAAGCCCCTCAGCACCTGCAGCTGGAGAAGTGCCCTCCAGCATTTCTCACTTTCAGAACGTGGTGGTTGTAGCAGCAAACTCACAGACTTTGGCTGATTCTTGGGTTTGTTCGCAGGTCTGTGATTCAAACCTACACTCAACTGCATGCTGCTCGCATTGAATTATCTCACGAAATTTGAACCTGCCAGTTCAACCCCAGGGGCTTCCAGTGTATTGGAGAGGGCCTCTAGCTTCCCAGCCACACCACCACCCTTCAAGTTAAAGAGCTGCTACATTGATTAGCATCGACCTCTTATCACCCATTCGTATCACCAGACCAGAGTGCAGATCAGGCATTTCAGTACCCAGGGTCTTTGATACTTTCTCACATCCGTGGGATGTTTCTTCCTACATCTGTACAAGATGAAGGAGCTGATGGAGGCAGGAATTAAGTTAAATCTAGCACCCTCTGGGATTTTCTTTCACAGGTGTGAAATACCTTGCTCAAGATCTCTGAGTACCTTAAGATCATGTGCTTGAAACGTATGGAGTGGCCTTACACTGACAATCAGTTTAGTATCCAGTTTATTGTCCAGTTTAGTAACTTTTTGAGCGAGCCATCTACTAGCAAGGAGACATATACACTCTTTATTCTAGTTCAAGATCCTTAAATGTGAACTAAGTTGTGCAAACAGACGCTGAGACCAGATTCAACAAAATTTGATTTTTTAAATCCAGAGTATTTTCTCCTTGTCTGTCATGAATCGGGAGTTATTCCACACTCAAGAAGAGCTTAGTCCTTAAAAAAGAAAAAAAAAACTCAGCACACTAAACCAAGCTTTGATTTATGTTGATGCCTTTCCACAGTGGGGGATGCTCCCACTGGCATCAGGTTTCCCACGTAGGTCTAGTAGGTGAGAGCAGAGGAAGCATTCAGCAGCCTCTGCAGCGAGTGGAAGGGGATGTGTGGAAAACCATCCTCAGTTCACCTCCTATCCTGAACCCTTCCTCTCCTGGTGGTCCAACCAAACCACAACCCCTCTTTAAACTTCTGTTATTATCTGATGTGTGGATCTGGTAAAGAGGAATAGATTTTCCACTTAAAATGTGCAGCAACTTTCATTGCTCATGTCTTAAGGGATATTTATTTATGGAGGGAGATCTCATCTGATCACTTAGTTGTGAAAATCGGCAGCCCTATTTTAGATTTTTTTTCAAACTTTTAAGAAAATCTCCTTTCTTTATTTGTCTGCCTTGAACATCACTTTCTTTCTTGCTGCCTTTAAAAACACTGAAAATAAAACGTAGTGGACTCTATAATGAGAATGAAGAAGGTGAAGGAAAAACATTAAGCTTAAAGCTTTTAAAGTAAAGATCAACAATTTTTTCAAGAAATCTTCTGGTTTTGAACAAGAGCTGTATTTCAGTTCAGAATAAAAAATAATTCTGGACGTTGTGCGCTAGAGTGGACAAAAGCTTTAATTTGCACATATTTATGAATTGAAACAAATTCAATTGTGCTGAGACTTGGCATTCAAGTTCCTATTGGAGTAATTTTTTTTAGTAAGCCCTTTTGAAGTATTATTTAGGTTTTTAATCTTAGAATGACATGGATACTTTGTTGTTTATAATTTTAATATTCAATTTAAGTATGATTTTACATTTCTCAAATAACCAGATTAGTTTCTAGGTTTGAAGGAGTTACTAATGATGGATATTTTAAACACATGGAAAAATTAAGCTACTCACTGTGAGTAGACAAGAAAAAAAAATACTATTTTATCAAAAGGGTTTAGTGAAAAATGTATATAAACTATCCATGTGGTTAAAGAAGAGCTGAGTGAAAGAAATATTCAGGTTAAATTCACTCCTGTCTTGATGACATCAAACTTTAAAGGTGCAGAATACAACGGAGAGCTTTAATTCCTTGAGTGTGTGATTGCTATCCAGGTGTATTAAAAGTAACTGAAATGTTTAAAAATATATAATTGATCATTGAAAGATTCTACCTCAAAAACAGATTTGCATCATTTGGAGTCAGTATGTGTAATGTCAGACGGTTTGCACTCTGTTGGTTTATGGCAGTTATCTCAGCCTAGCTTAAAGTCATTGGGTAGGAGGAGGAATACTTCCTGGTGGTAAATCCTCCCACTTATCTTAGACTTAAATTTTCAGATAGACTGAATTACCCTTTGAATAGGTTTAATATTTTCATAACATAAAAAGGAACCTAGACAACTATAGCAAGATTCAGCTCCCAATCACAGACATTTACAATCAAGGTTCCTATATCCTGATACAGTTAGGTTTCTAATGATGCTGTTAACATATGTGCTAGGTGTTAGGCTATCATTAAGTCAGCAGATGTAGAGTCACTAGGGCCTAGAGAGCCATTCAGCTCACCATAATGCAGATATTGTACTTGGTAATGAATTATTTTCTGAACATGACTGACTGTTTCAATGAGGGGCCTGATTCAGCTGCCTGCTTACAAGGTCTTGCAGTACCTGAGATGCTGCGGAATGGCCCGCTCTGGAAGCAGGTCTCCTGTATGTCTTGTGTCATCTTTGTGGACCTGTCAGATGCATCTTGGGTACCCCAGAAGATGTCAAATGGCATTAGATACCAACGTGTGGTCAACTGAACCAAGTCTCATAGCTCAGGGGCTATTCAGTGTGTCTGTGGACACCTATGTGTAAATATGTTACTGTAGGTATCCTCAGCTCTCACAGAGATTGTCAAACCTTTACATAACTAAAATCAGGTGAGAGAAATCCCACTGCGAAGGCAAATAGAAAGAATGGAAATTAATATAATATACTGTAATATAAAATACACTGTTATTTAACTCAGACGCTACCAGCCATGTGGCTGTAAAAAAAGATGTGATCTCAGAAACACCAAAATACCATTCCCACCTTACCCAGGAGTATTCTGAGGGCAGTCACTGTTAAATAATGCAGCATTTTAATTTTCTGCCAGAAGCTGCAGACTTTATTGTATGGATAGATGCCCAAGGATTCAAGGGGAGCAAAAGTGCAGAGAGAGGCAGACCAAGAGTTTCTGTGCCATGAATCTCAAGCTCAGGAAAAGTGTCTCAAGAGTTAAAGTTAAGACATCTTGTACTGGTAGTAAAAGTGCCCAATTCAAAGCTTCTTTAGCTATTTGTTTTTAATCTTTCATTTCCCATGTTCGGTGGAAGCATTACAGTTAAGATAATTTTCCATCTCTTGGCACACATTCAAGCAATAAATACTCTGTTCCAGTGACTGGCATGCTGGCAAGCAGAGCCTCTATTAAACATCTCCTTTCCTTTTGATATTTCTTTTACAAAACAAAACAAAAAAAAAAAAAAACAACAAACCACTAAATGCCCATTTATATTAATTATACAACTTGTCAAAAATCCCCTCTTCTTGTATGTTCTGTCCCATCTCCTTATTCTATTTCTTTCCTTTCCCACAGCAATAACAAAGGTGTTTGTTTTGCTTACAATTAAAAGAAAAGAAATTGCAAAATAACACCTTCAGTGTAGGATTTATTTCCATGATAGAGGATGAATTCTTAAATTAAAACTAGCACTCAGTAGTTTATGCTGCTTCATGCATTACTTCAAGAACCTAAATGCTAAATAATTACGTGTATTTATATCTTCACCCAGGTTCTGTAAATTCTTGGTGACTACGGTGAGGCTTTTCAAGATTAAACTAGGCACAAATTTCAGTAATTTGTCATTATGGTCACAGGGTTATCTACTCTAATATGGGAATTATAGTATTTACAAAGTATCACAATTTAAAGATGTACATATATATATACATGTATGCATATTGAGGTATGAAAAAGTTTATCTTATAGAAATTCAATCTAATTTACTTCTAATTTTAAGGTCTTTAAAGGAGGCCTGAAAAATAGGCACACCATATTCAGTTTGTTGGTAGAATGCTAGTCAGTTTTGAAAACCAACTGTATTTTGTGATAGTTTGAAGAGTAACAAATGTAAGTAAGTATGCAAATATTTTCTATTGTGTTTCTACATTCTTATTACTATTCTCCTTTGTTGCAACGCCCTCCTTAGTCCTAAGCATTTATAGCTTAGCATTTGTAATGGTTTTTACAACATTGTCTATCTGAAAGAGTGAAAAAGGAGTTGTTGGTTCCAATTTCATATTTTATTTAACAGAGCTGTCTGGAAAGAAATATGTGGGTAAAAAGGTAAGAGAATGTGATTTTATTTTGGAGAAAATGCCTTACAAGCAGGGCACTTTCTTTTCCTGCAAGTGGGACACTTCTTTTACAACAAATCAAATATCCTACATGTACACTTAAGGAAGTATAGCACTCTTTACTGCTTCGTGGTTGGATTACCAGAAGGGTTTGTGTCAACTTCTATGACCATATGTTCGTAACTTTGTGAGGCCCTCAGTCTTTGGGCTGAAATTGACTGAAACCATTCACTGATGCTTTTTGCAACCAAAAAACTGGGAAGTTTCAGTGAAATCCTTTCATAATTTTTGAATTCTGGGAGTGTGGAAAACACACTCTGTTTCCATTGTGTTTAACAGGCAGTGAAAACAAATCAAACCAACAGAAAATAAGGTTTTTGGATAAAACTACAGCAAAAGCAACTGACAGCTACCAGTTCTGTCTGGGATGAGTACTGTTCTTGTTCAGGGCTGCTCCTTCTGTCTATCTACAGTACGCAGAAACATTTTAAAAGCAAAGAATTAAATGGTTTTAGAAAGACCATTCTTTTTAGTTCAAGGTCTTGTCCAATTTGTATTGAAAAATGGTATTTTAGAAAATGCATTAGAATGCTTGAAATCTTTAGGGCATTAGGCAGGTAAGTTTTTAAAACATATGAAGGGGTTGAGAGGAATCCAAAAGGGAAACCTATGAAGTTATTAGGAGAGATTACTGAGCTTAGACATTTTTTTCTGACATTATTTACCTTTTTCTTTTCCTGGCCTAAGGCTTCTGAAAGGCTGAAGGCAGCTGATTTCTGATAACTGTAGCTATTAAGTACCTGATTAAACTACTCTACTCAAAGCAGAACAATAATCTCATACACTGAGGAAGCTGAAAGGTTGGCTATAGATTAACACCTCTAGGTTTTTGTCACGTCATGAATATTTGAGGTTTTGACTCAAAAAGAGTAGGAGGCATCTGGCTACTGTACAAAATATTTGTAATGGCATGAACTACTTTTGTCTGTCGTTTGGACAATCTTGTCTTACAGAACACTGAACATGTAGTTAATTTCCCTTGTGAAGCTGTGACTACTGTTTCTCTTTTCCAAAACAGGTTTACTTTCAAGCTTCACAGAAAACCAGTATAAAAAAGGAAGAACAAATCTGGTAGAAAACAGTTGAGATGCATGTGAAATATGCCATTGTGTCCAACATTTGTGATTTGGTCTTCAAGCTTTGTCACAGTTTGTCCAGTAACAGGTATTTCAGGTTTCATTATTTAAAGGATTCTGGAGAAGTTTTCTCTCTATAGTGTTCTTTGTATTGTCAAGAAAGAAGAATGAATACTTTAAAATACAGCCTCTGCTAACTGGTGTCAGTCTCCACCACCAGAGGCTATATTTATTTTACAAGGCCAAGAACATTATTATGGATATTTGTAAGCACTTTTGCTGCCTGACTGTGAGCCCTGGCATAGTTTGAGATAGAAATCGAACACTTTTTTGGTGTGACATTTTGTAAGGGTTTATAGACATTATAGTCTCCACTAAATTTACGCTAAGTCCCACATTCACTAAGTCTTGAGGCTAAGCTATAGTCCATGGGGGACAGAACAGACTTCTTATCACAGATCACATAAACTTCAATAGTACTAAGAAAAAAAATTTAACGGTACCTGCATTAGTTTAAACTAGATTAATATTTCATAGATATGTTCTGTCCTTGCAAACAGGCCTCAACTTCACAGAAAGAAAATCTAAAATTAATGATTTCAGAATAGCAGAATTTACAAGATAACATAAAGAAGTATTAGGGATTTATGAAATTACATCCTTGGAGATCTCGACTGTACAAAGTCCGGAGCAACCTGGTCTGTGTTGGTTCTCTGCTGAATTAGGGGTTGTACCAGGTGATTTCCGGAAGTCCCTTCCAACTTCACTTTTTTTTTTTTTTGTTAAGTTTTTTGGCATGATGAATGTTGGAGAAGCTGCTGTCTGCCTTACGTGTGTCTCACACAGACCTACATCTGTGTCAAAAAGTCAAAAAACCCTTGAGTTTCTATAGACAGTAGCTCTCCTGTGACCACTCACAAGCCTTGTGGGCTACAGGAAGGGTTTCTGGTATTGGCAGTAGGACTGGAAAGGTGTTTTCTGCTATGCAAAACAGAGACTTCACGAACTGGCTGGTGACAGGAGTCTGTTTTACACAGAAGGAAGATGTGCCTGAAAGCAGCAGAGGGATCAACACAGAAACTCTTTTACTCAGGGAACTATTTTTTTTTTTCATGTATACTTGAGATGTAACTTTTAAAATTTAGACTTAATTTTCCTGCTCTATCAATATTGTTTTAGAACTCAATGTGCTTTATATTTCCATTAAGTATAGAACTACTTATTAGCAAATCAAAACTCAGGTAAATTAAAAATAGATATACGTATTCACAAACTTAAACTGGGATGAATTAAAGTTTTGGTTAAGAATATATAGCAACTTTGATGTGGCTTAAACATTGTCTTCTTGTTTTAATCTGCCATATTTAAAAGTATTTAGAAATACCATTTACACCCGGAATCTGAGGCTGTCCAGAAGTTCACTGAGCTTGGGAAAAAAATCACAAATAAGCAGAAAGCAAGCCTGAAGGATAGCGTTAAAAGAAGCACTCATCTCTAATGTTTTCAGCAATAACTCGTGCCAGAAAAACCTAACATGGGAGAAATAACAGCTAGGCTGAATTGGAAAAGCTAGATTGCTGTTATGTTGTGGGTGGGCCCTTCATACTTCTGAAGTTATAATGTTTTTATTTAAAGACTAAATTGGATTTCTAGGCATGTATGGTATACATCAATTTAAAATTATTGGAGTTCTTCATATTGTTAAGAGTGCTTCAGTTTGAAAGAGTGAGGCTTTCCTGCAAATGCCAAGTAAATTGCTCTGCAAGTCCAGAATCTTTGATCACCTCTGAATTGAAATGCTTATGAAAGATACTGTAGTGTTCTAATAATTTTACAGCTCTCTTTGATTTGTATGCCTAGAACCCCAATCATTGCTAAATTGAAGAGCTCTCATTATTTTCAAGTTTTATGTGCAGTATAAAATGATTTAAGATTATTCTGCAGCTTTTCATTTTTTATTTTGCAAAAAAAAATAAACTTTTTTCCTTTCTTTTTTAATGACCATCTCTTTCCTCTGCAAGCTGGAAGACATTTGCTAATTCAAACACTTAATGTTTAAAACCAAAATTGAACTGAATTCTCCCCATATAGCAGTGATGATGGTTGAGGGAAAAAGAAGGTGGGGGGGAAATCACTGCCTGAGAAGCCGAGAAAATACAAAGTAAGAGGCTGTCAGTGATCCTTGCTGGGAAAAGCATTCAGAACAAGAAACATATTGTCACTGTTCAGATGCGGTCAAGGTGAAGTGGGGAGACTGAATGAAAGTTACAACAATGTGACAAAAGAAAGACACAGATCCATTTAGTCTTGGAAGGAAGAGAGCAGGAGGCACAGAAGGCTAGTTCATGTGTTGCTCCTAAGCTGATTTTTGCTGTCATTTTATCATACAGTTTCAGAGGGAAATTATGTATGCCCTTTTGTATCTCCTGACTTTGTCTTTTAAGAATAACACTTAATTTCCTTCTCACTAGTGATCTTGTTCTTTTTTAACACATGGCAGTAGTATATTGTTTATAATTCTCATAGCTTTTTAAGAAAACTCTCATCACTGTTGCTTGTTGGCAGTAGAGCCTTCTCTTGCATTTCTTTCCAAACACATGCACTAGATAGTCTTTGTTCCCAATAGCTTGCTGTTTAAGAATGAGCAGTGGCAAAAAAGCATTGCGGGGAAGGAAGCATACCAGCCTGCCGGGGATCTCTATGGCTCCACTCTGTATTGCCATGAACTGCACACAAAAATGATGCTGCTTATAATTCCCACCCGGAAACCCACACCTACTCCTTCTGGTCCTGCTTGAGGAGCTAGAAAGGGGTCTACATAAGGCCTCTCCAAAAGGAAGGGAGAAAATGAATCTAAAAAGTATTACTACCTAAATGGTGTAGCATAAATGCTGAATGACGAAAAGAGAAAGGGACTGGGGAACTCACCTGCCAATGCACAGATACTTTACCAGTAAGGCAGAAATTGGTGTGGAGGCAGGATGAAGAAACAGCAGACCATAGCAGTGTTTCATAAGTATGTTACTAAGGAGATAGCCTGGAAACACCTGGAAAAGTCTGGAGATTTCCAAAAGAGATGTTGAAACAGAAGACAGGACATGGTCCGTCATAACTCTGGCACTTTTGATCATTTGAGAGAAACAGAGTGTACCCTTTGTGTTTAATACCTCCCACTGAAAAAGTAAGTCTGCATTTTTTGTTATTTTAATTGCTAAAAGCTGTCCAACACCTCAGGAAATCCTCTGATGAATACCACTGCTGTGGTTTTGGACACTGGTTTACAGCTCTGCTCCTGATGCTATTTTAATGTGGATTGTGAGTCTTTTCTGATGCACCCATTATACAGATAGCATATGTTTATACAGTGAGGAGTTTATACTGTGTCAGAGGTGAGTGCACACCAGTGCAGTAGGTTTACAGCTGAAGGGAAGGAGGATGATCTCCATAGCTCTGCTTTCAGAGATGTAGATTCCAGCAGAAGTATAGGGTGATTCCCTAGCATTGTGAAGCCAGTATCAATATTTTAAACATATCTTGCCAATATGTAAACTGAGTGTAGAAAAACTGCTGTTATTTAGGATATCATGCTCTCAAATAGTTCCAGTGAATTATTCATCTTAAATATATTTCTAAGCAAAATTTGGAAAGCTAAAAATGTAACCTGGAAATCTGTTAAGATCAATCAGGCGAAAAAACCTCCTCTTGGACTTTTTATTTTCTTGCAGTTTTCTTTCTTTATCCCTACTCCTCATACACCAGGGGTTTTTTTATCTCCTCCTTCCTAGCTTTCCCTTGAACTCATGCCCTTTTTCACTTTCACATTGCCATCTTTTCTATTTTTCTGTTTCTTTTTGAAGCCTTTCCATCTTTCCTGCAGAAACTCTTTAGTACAAGTCCCTTACAAACCCTTGTTACCCCTCTTGCAGTGGCTCACTTCTGGCTGAAAACTGGAGCTGATACAAAATTTCCTGCAAGCACTTCTGCCAAGAAAAGTTGCCAGGGTGTGTCTGCACCTGGTTCAGGTGTAGGGTAATTGCATTTCAGCTTTCTGATCGCTTGAGATTTTTGAGAGGTTTTGGTGGACAGTCTTTCTGTTTGATTGTCTACTAAGCAATGCTCAAACTACAGGGTACCTAAATAACATTCATGTAATTTTCGAATTTGCATAATCAGTGGTCTCAGTCAGCAATTGGTATTTCACTAATATCCAAACAAACATAATTTTCCAAATTACACAAGACTCAATCAGAAACTATATATACAAAAAAACCCAAGGAAGTTAAAAATAATTCAACCTTTTTTTCTAAGGCTATAACTTACTGTTATACAGCTGGGTGCTACATAGCACCAACACTTTAATTAATATTTTGGGCTGATTTTTTTTAAGCTAATCTTTATTGGTCTGAATCCAGCATATCCTTAATTTTTAGATGTAGTGTTCCAAGAAATAGGTAAAATGTAAATTGGTCCATTATGTGCATTGGTCCATTAGAACCACTGCAAACTAGCACATTAGGTCATTCAGGTGTTGGTCATAAGAATTAGTGAAAGACAACTGAACGGGACCATACTGTTTTAGTGTGGTTCCTGCAGTCTGCAGTCCTTCAGCTTCAAAAGTAGCAGAGACACCATATGCTGTCACTCATCACAGTTGTGTTTAGTTCTCAACAGGTTGAAATTTGCTGTTTTCAGATATTAGACACTGGTGCAAAACCCATTATGTGTGTTACATTTCAATGAGCGAGGAACGCTTAATCCTGCTTTGCTGTCTATAGTTGTTTCAGGTCCATTTATAAAGAGAGGTCTTCCTATGGGATCTATAAACCACACATTACCTTTTAGCTATGCCATAAAGTAATGTTAACATGTTAAAATAAAGTCTATGTATTGTTCATAATATGCATGACTTTCCTTGCTATGTTATGTACAGAATAATCCATATACCACCCATACTGAAAGGGGTTATTAAACATGCTGGCTCGGTTTACTAGTAGCTCTAATACACTTCTGTAACAAGGGACTACTTGTAACATCAAAGCCTGAGGAGACATTAGCTCTTTTCCCCTATAGCCTCTGACCTGAAAGCTTTGCTTTTTATCTCTATATAAAAAGAAAATATTTTTTTCAAAGAAGCCTAGCTAGAGTGTGGATATTTCTCTATTGTAGAATAAGAGCCTGTGAAAGTAATCTACGATTTTTCATCTCTGTTCAGGGTATTGTTTCTTTTGGGGCATTATGCCACTTGGAGAGTGAAAACTCTTGCTTTCAAATAACAGGGACTGGGAAGTGCTTTCTAAATCCTGAGGTGCTTCTGTTTTCTGTAACCTTGTCACTCTGAAGAAAGGTGACCGAACATTTCTATTTTTGAAACAAATAAAGAGAGATCTGTTGTGTAAAAGAAAGAAACTAAAGTTTCAGAAATAATTCATACTCAAAATAATTGGTAAGAAACAAAGGCAATTGTACACAGGGTTTGCAAGGGAGCCAACATTTGGCAAATCTAAGCTATATTTTATCTTGCAGAGGTTTCCACTTGTTTTTTGGGTTTTGCTTTTTTTTTTGTTTTTGTTTGTTTGTTTATATCATATAGCAAGTGATCTTTCTCAAGTATATTTGGACTTTCAAATCTATGGTTTGGATCATATATACTGTGTATGATCTGCACAATTACCTCTGAGTATCTGCTCCCAGGCAATCCCAGGGAACAGAGCACTTACTTAACCAAACATAGGTGCAGTAACAGAAGGAATTTCGAGCACAAATGGGCATGCCATATGTATTGTTGGTATTCTGCTGTTCATAAAGACATTTCAGGCCTAAATTTTCTATTGACTTCCAATTAATTTCTTAAACTTATAGTCATTAATAGTGTTTCAGATACTGTACATTCCCATACTTGTATGATCTTGACTCCAAGGTTTCTAGTAACATCTGAAACTTCCTTTTTATGTGTGTTTGATGCAAAAACTGCTTAGAAACCTACAGATAAGCAGAAGGAGGATCTCAGTTCTTTTTCTTCACTCATTTGTATTAAGTTATTTTGAAGGTGGGTTTGTTTGGAGTTTATTTAGGCTATTGTTATGGCTAATGTGGGTATTATTTTTCTACATTCCACAATTCATTGCTTCTGAGATGGCATTAAGCAGGATTCACCCTATGACAATTAACTCACAGCAGTGTTAAGTTAGTGGTTTAGGTCAATGAAAATTCACTGATTTCTTGGATGCTCTATAGGGGCCTTCTTATAGGTGTGAATAGTTCCTGTAAGGTGAGTGTTTTAAAATTTAGCCTGGGCTTAACTGCTTTTCCACATGTCGTCTAAAAACTGCTTAGCCAGGGGAAAGATAGCACAGTTTGAGTCTGATGTAATGGCATTGTTAAAAAGATTAAAAAGAAAAATTCTTCTCAATTTTCTCAGTAAGATTTCGTATGAATAAATAAGTCTCAATCTTTCTTCTGCTGGAAAGAAGTTGGGTCACTTGTTTTGTTTTTTAATAAAGGTACATCATTTCATTATACTTGCAGAAGTGCAGACTAGCATGTATTTTGAAGCATAAATATATTTATTAAAAGCATTACAGAACTGCATTAATGTAAGCTTTATAAAGTGTCCTATTGCATTTTTTTAATACATCGCTTTTCTTTGTTTTTTGAACTAAACAGAGAAAACTTTTTCTTGCAGAGTTAATTTTCTTAATAGGACACACATATGTGTTCTGAAGTAATACATATGTTATCACTGTTTGACATAGTAGCAACCATGTCCCTAATATACTTTCCAGGAATCTTGTAAGCAAAAGTAATATGGAAAAGGAGAGAACAAGATCTGGGGGTTGTGTTTTCTTCCAGGTTGTAATAATTAAAAATTTACAAAAATCAAAAGTTTTTCAAAATTTAAATGTAAGTAAATTATGTATTACACTTGTCTGGATAGTTAGAAGAATCTGAAACCTTCTGCCAAAAATGAATATTTTAGCTTGCATTCAACTAATATGCCAACTTATGGTTACTTATATTTTACTCCTGTTTGCTACAGGTGAAATGGGTGAATATCAGACAGCTCATTATAGAGACAAGCGTGCTGCATTCCCAAAGTAGGATGACAGAACAAGTCATGGTATGTATTGTAATTTCAGTGCTATACTACATCTTCAAGCTGTCTGAGGTAAAATGCTTACTAAGCACTGCATTGAAACTGTCAGACTGCTTCATGGGGTGGTAATTAAATTGAGGCAGTTTTACCATTCATTCTGTGGAACTAAGCCAGAATTATCTGTATCCTAAAAATACTGTACTGTAGATTGCTGGTTGTAGCAGAAGCACAGGGTTTTTTTGCATATAAATTCTCTTCCATGGAAAACTGTTTTCTCTCACCTCCACAGGTTGTCAGGGAGGATAACTGTTTTGTCACTGGACTAGTTTAAGTCTGATGGAAACTGGTCATCAAAGACGGTATCTTGTTTAAGACTGCAGACACTTGGGCTAGAGTCCAGTTGTGACTAATAGGGATAAATGATTGATGGTCATTGTGGCCAAAGGTGGCATTGAAGTTTCCTGCCTGATTTGCAGTATTCTCAGTCTTGATATAATTTAGAATAGCCAGGGGCCCACTCAGCTGTGGTTGGCTATTGAGGTTGGCCTCAAAAATAAAGCTCAGTGTATGTGAGGAGGCAGTGTGATAAATGAAGAGGAAGCTTCTTCTGACCATTTCTGGAGACTAGCTTCATTATTAAAACGTGCTGAGCTGCCGTGCTGAGTCAGACCAAGGATCCTGGCAGCTCAGCAGTCTGTCTCTGGCAGTGCTCTCATATTCTGCGCTGAAAATCAGTGATTGTCCAAAGTGACACTGGCTCTGAAGTAGTGCTCTGGGTAGAGAGTATGAGCATTTCCAGTGTCTCCTCCTCTGGAAATACTGTCACTTGTGTTCTTCCGGAGACAGGAGGATGAGAATTGCCGGTGGCATTAATGATATAGGCACACAATGGACTTACAGAACAGCATGATTGCATCCCTATTTTCTTCTCTGTTTATTTCCTGGTCACTCTGACCTTTCTAAAATTTCCAAGTTACCTAAAAACTTGTAGTAAGGTAGGCAGAACAACGGTTGCTATTTTGATGTCAAAAGGACATGCAACTTTTCTAACTGCAGATTTGATTCCATATTTTTTAAGATTGGAAAGGGTGAAGCTGATGTGTAAATCAGGCTCTTCCAGGATAAGTTTCCTACAACACACCAATGAGTTTGTTTTGTTATTCAATGTCCTTTAAAATATAGTTTAAGTTCAGTTGATTTAGTCAGGCAGCAAGAACTGAAACTGGGGGGGAAATAGTACACACATGCGAAACAGTTTTTGAGTGTACAATGTGGAGGAACTGTTAATGGGTTATACAATCACATAGAATCAACTAGGTTGGAAAACACCTTTAAAATCATCAAGTCCAACCATTACACCAGGACTGCCTTCATCTACATGCTTTTTGGACACTTCCAGAGTTATCTGGTTATAGATTAAATCTCCTGCAAAAGCAAAAGTTAAAAATATCCTTTTTTGATTAAACAGTGGTGAATATGAATGTGTGATGAGAAATGCTGAAAACCACTGTCATAAGATACAAAGCATGATAAGAAAAGGTTCCAAGGAAGTACCAATTTCTTGAAAAATATTACTAAAATACTTATCCCTTTCTAAATTAAAAAAAAAAAAAAAAGAAAAGGCATGAAGTACTTCCTTCAGTGTCCAATAAATAGATACATTAACCCGAAAATTATTACAATAGGAAAGAAGTTGCAAAGGGCGACTTTACTCTATAGGCTGTCATCTCATCAGGGTCTACCTGTAGTCAGAAGAGAAAGAGAGATAGATAGGGATTCCTATGGGGTAATTCACAATAAGAATCTCAACTGACTTGGCTCTCACCTTGAAGCATAATTTGTCATCAAAGGATATTGTGACAGGAGATAGTGCAGCTGTTTCATTAAGAAGATTTCTTATACCATTCTCTGATTATGAAAAGGCTTTTTATTGTCGAAATCTGTGGTTTGCCGTTTTTTTAAATATATGTATGAATATGGCTCAAATATCTTGTACATCACAAATATGACTTTTGGAAGATAGAATTTCCCTTATTAATTCATAATTTTGCTCTGATTATTGAATTTTGAAGCACATTATCTCCTTGGGTTTTTTTACCTCTGATAAACCATGCTATATACATGTTCACATTCTTTGATTTTACTGCTGTTTTTCCTGGTTTTCTCGTTACTTATATTTGCGCCTTTCTGTTTGATCTGTTATACTCCATGAACAACAGTTTTCACTTAGTCTAATCATTATGCTTGTTTTACTTTTAAATAGTATATTATAACAGTTTTAATGGTGTTACATTGAAGTCTCTAGTCCTGCAAAGGCTGATTCATGCTACTCACTTTGCACAATGTGGACAGTCCCATTGGAGTTCAAGAGTTACACATATGGGCATAAAGATTTGTGTGCTAATTGCCTTTAGTGAGCTTATTTTTGGTACCACAAAGATCCAATTTAAGGACCATTGCTCAGATCTGAAAACACATTTTTTTTGCTGGTAATAATTGTAAAAAAGTATGTCTTCAGTTGAGAACCTGGAGAAGAGAATTTTGATTCCGAGTAAATTAAACATACATCTTGAGGGATACATCTTGACCAGCAGGATTTTATGACTATCTGCCAATCTTTTATACTCATGAAACATGGAAATAACTTCATTTTTTACTAGTATTTTCACAGTTGCAGTTCATAGCACGAAGCATAAAGCAGTAAAAGCAATACATTTGACTTCTTCCCCACATTCTGCTACTCGGAGGAAAGCAGATAGAATAACAGGCAGCAATTAGCTTTCATCCAAATTGTGTATGAAATTTTAGTCTGTAGACTCATTGCGCTTGTGTCAGCCTGAAGATTAAAGACTTCGTAACTACATAGTGACACAGCAGGCTAAGCAAGCTGTGAAGGAGCTAGTGGGGTTTGTTGTATAATAACTGATCTGTGTATCACTGAAAGAGTCTGGATTTCTGTGTTCAGAAGTCTATCTCATTGTATCTGTGTGGTTTTGTGCCACTGGGGTCCACAGTGTAGCTGACACAATATCTGCAGTGCTGGAAACATATTATTCATTGAGATGACAGATGAATAAACCCCAATAAAGTTAATGTTTAGCCATCTTTGCTTTTGGCAGCATGCTGCAGCTTACTGATTAATTTGGTTGCTGCTTGCATATTTTTTTTTTACCACTGCGGATACAATCAATGGATTTCAGGTGTTCTGCAGTCAAGAAGACAGCTATGCATAATGTGCGCTGAAGTTATATTGAGATTATCCTTTAAGCTTTGTTATTAGCACAAAAAGGAAAATATTCTAATGCATTTATAAATAGAGACCTTATAAGCAGTGAACTGTATTCTCTTCCACTGGAGGAATCGTAAACATATACAAGCAAAAGTGAATTGACCTCAGATGATAACAATTTCACCTTCTCAACTTGGGACAGTTAAAACTTTCTTCAGCTGTAGCAAACTGCTATCTTGGCTTTCCATCCCCTAGTATCCAGGATGCCGCTCTTGAGTTACCCTTTATCACTATCGATTACTTACTCCTTCTGGCAAACCTACCATTTTCATCTGATTTAAAATAATTATTTTCAGCTTCTAACCAGTCTACGAGTTCCACTAGTTTACTTGGAAATAAAACTAGATCAATTCTGTTTTGGTTCAGATACAATCTAAATGGGTTAGCTGGTGCAGACATTACTGCTATAGCCTGGAAGATGTTTAGCCATCTGAAGACCTCCACATGCCCTTAGACTGAACAAAGGGAGGTTCCCAGGAGGCTCACTTTCTCAGTATGGAAGAATGCTAAATTGGAAGTTTAGTTAATAACATTCGATATTTTAGTTTGATGCTTTTTTTCTTTATTTCTTAAAGACTTCTGAAGGATCCTGAATTAAGGGATGAAGAAGAAGCAAAATTATAGTACATGTCCTTTATTTGTGCCTAGATTTCTGGAAAGAAGAAAGGATGGGCAGATTCAGTGGGTATCTCCTTTTTCTCTCTCTTTTTTTTTTTTTTTTTGTTAAATGTAATTTCATCTTTCCATATTAATTTTCCAAATATTTATGACTTTGGATAACATTTCAAAGAACCAGCTTTGCACAATTATTATCAATGCAGGGAATGGCAATAGGAGCTCAGTGGTTAAACAGGCTTAGAAAAATGTTTTGTGGAGTAATATGGGATATGCTATGATGGGTGTCATGGCAGCAGATCCTTTATTTGTCTCAAGCTTGACTGAACTTCATAAGAATGGAAGTCTATACTTTTGTAGCTTTTAAATCAAAAAGGTAGCAGGACATACTGGCAGTAGTACTCTTGCATTTTGATACCCTCTCTGAAACATTGTCAGTGTTAGGTTTTATGGTTCATTTAGCTTCCCTTCACATAGCCCATTATGTAATTTGCCCAATAGGGATCAACTAGGAAGATGATTAGAAATACTGTAAGTACTGTTGCACTTTAAAAATTATTTAAATGATGTCAGATGGTGTTTTGTCATGACAGATACTTTGCAGACAGAAATCAGTTAGTCTGATAGTGTTACTCTTCTCCAAAATGGAATTGTATTGGACCAGTTTGATGTCTTATAATTGCATACTGTATGGTTCTTTGACGTTTATCTCTCCCTCAGTCTACAAATTTGAAACCATCAGGAAGATGTGACATTGGTATGAGTACTCGTCAGTGATAAGAACAGTAATTGTTATAGGGAGACTTCTTAATCTTGGGTCACTCAAATCCCTTTTAAAGACAGCAGGTGCTCTCCAGAACAAGCATTAACAAGAAGAGATTATGAAGTAACCTGTTGTTCTTTATATCTCAGCATCTCACGACAAAGCTTACCATCAGCCAGCATGTTCAGGAGCCAGTCAGTACAGGGAAAAAAAAATAAAAATCAAATGTGACTTAGGAACTAACTTTTTAAGTACAAAATAGTGGATTCATTTTAAAGATGAATACTGAGAACTGTTACAGAGAAATTTATATTTATGTAAGATGATTGTATGAATCAATTATAAAAGTAAGAGAAAAATAGCAGAGGCAAAAAAAAAAAAAAAAAAAAAAAAAAAAGGAACTGCACGGTATAGTGCAATCAGAAAGAAATTCTGCTTCCTCAGAAATCAAAATCCAAATCTGCATCTTGCCAGATTTGTGTCACATTGCAACTTTCTTCTTCATTCTACCCCTTATCTTCTTCCCAGCTGTGGCAAAGATGGTGAAAGTGAGTTAGTCATTCATATTATAAGACTCTAGCACTGCTAACAGTATGACTTCATACATATGTGCTTGTGCTCATGTGGGCTGCTTAGCATTTACAGGGAGAAATCTTGAAGCTGAATGCTCAGGATCTAACACAGCTCTCCCAAGTGCAATCACAGTGGAGAAAAACTCTCTATTATTTTCAGCTCTCAACCTTTTATGAATTTCTGGATTCAAATACCAAACAAATTTTGTTAAAAATAAGTTTTTGTTACCTAATGCTGTCAATTTCCATTAAGATCGTGATGAAGAAATATTTGAGTAAAGCACATCTATGTCAACCTTTGTGAGGTCGAGAATTAAGCAGAGGATAAGTCACTGCCTTCAGATAATAAAGATCACTTTCAAAAGCAATGCAAGAAAAGATTTTTTAAAGGTATTTAGATGCAGAGGTATACTTAGCACTTTCTAAGAGCACACTAATCTCAGTGAGTGTTAGGGACTTAACCCTTCTTCACTCTACTTTGAAAAAAAAATCATCTGGGTGCCTATATCTGCCTCTAAGTTCCTAAATACTTTTTAAAAAATCTGGCCTTTGATAACGCAAATCCCCTTGACTTTCAGTAAGGCTTTTCATCCTGAATTCTAGATCCTCATAGGTTTTGAGGGTCTAGCTCTCTTAAAGTAAAATGTGAGTTAAAGGCCCAGATACTTTTGGAAAGCTGAACCTTGGGTCTCAAGTCACTTCTGAAAATGAGTGTTAGATTACTGATCCCCTCAGGTACTTGTGAAATATTTTCCTGTCACCTCTGAGAAACTGTTCTAGAGGTATTTACTTTGTTAACCACTTGCTTTGTCCTGAAGTTCGTATAACAAGTTTGTGTAATATTTATTAGAATAGAGAATAAAATAAACAGAGAATATTTTTTCCCCAAAGAATGGCAAAATTCTTTTTTAAAATGAAAAATTATAAATATAATAACAAAAGTATATATTTATGCTTTCAGCAGGCAAATGCGTTTTTAAATGGAATTTAAATAAATGGAATTTTTATGATAAAAAAGCAACAGTAAAAGCAGTGATTATGTTTTTCATAGTTCATTTGCCTCCCTTGCCTTGCAGATCTTGTACAGAAGGAAAATGAGATCCCTGGTGAAGCCTACAATGTCACTGACTCTGAAGAAGGACTCAGAGACCCATTGGTGTTTAATGACCCTTATTGGCCTTCACAAAAGAAACTGGTATGATCTACTAAAAGAGACATATGGTTCTTTAGGAATATAAAGAGACACTGCTTTCTTCATGGGTAAACATCGTAGTCATGCATTTCTAAACACTGCCTGGTTTTAGATGACTGCTCTTAAAATGGCAGTCTGAATTTGGCGAGGAATTGCATTCATTTTTCATTAGTACTTGACCAACAGTGGTGGTATTTTACCAATACTGCGATCATGCAGTTTTAATGCTTTTATTATTCTGCAGTATCTTATCAAACTAAACAAAATACAAGAGATGATAACTAAACAATACCATGAAGAGCAGCTAGACTGCTTTATAGGGCATGGGCACATTATACTCCTCCATGCTCCTTGCAAAAGACAGAATTGAATCTGGCCATTTTTTGAAAAGTTTCCTGAGAAGTAACAATTTATGTATACGAAGATTCCTCTTGAAAATCAATTCAGCAGCTTGAAGTAATGTGCTTGTCATATGGGAATATTAATATGAAAGAAAAATGACATGGATATATCAGAAATTAAACTAACTGCCTGTGTAGAGATACTAAAAACACAGTGATGAATACTCTGAAACGTTTGCTGCAAGGTCCTACCACTCTATAGTCATCAGAGATGTAAATGTTACTTTTTTTTTTTTTTTTCTAATAGCATCCTAATGATTTAGAAAAAACTGTAATATATGTAGGCTGCTACATTACACATACCACATGCCATAGCCTTTACATTGCTGGCTAGAATCCTCTTACATAAGCGCATGGTCCAGCTCAGATTTTGCAATACTGCAGTGGGAAGAATGGAAAAGATGCATCTGCCTCTCTCACTGTGACTGCAGGGGGCAGAAAAATGTCTAGTGGGGAATGTCAGAAATTCTGAGTTAGCTATGATAGGGCTGATGAAATGCAAGGCATTTAGAAGTGCCCTGTAAAGGAGCCAAATCATTTATTCTCCCTGGCAAGGCAAGAGAGAAGCAAGAGAAACTATGGTTCTCTGAGTCCCAACAAGACCTTTTTACCCAATTCTGCTAATGTAAAGGGCTTTGGGATGAATTTACATTCACTTCTGAACCTATTTGCACTACTAGAGAGTTTAAACTTGACATTCCCAGTCAGAATTCATTCTCTGGTCTGCTCCCCTGGTAGTAAAATTGCCTTCTCTTGAACCATCAAAGAGCAGTGCTTCAACGGCCCACCAGGTTCAGGAACCAAACTTGAGTGTTGCTTGTCCACAGTATTCAGGAAGAATCAATTGACCACCTTGCCTCTTTTCTGAACTGTTATCCTTTAAATGATAGTGTTGACAACTATAACAAAACATACTATTTTGAGAGGATCATGCCAGCTTCAGGTATGTTGGTGAAGACCAGTGGGAGGTGTAGAAGTGTTTATGAGACACTACTGCAATTGCCCTTTAAAAAAACTAGTATTGGTTTATTTTACTCACCAATTAAGGGTTATCCAAAGAATGTAAATCTATTTGATACTGCAATCCAGTTTAGAAGAATCTAAAATTTGAATTGGAGATCTATTTTTCATTGTGTATGCTCTGCACAGGCATTAAAAATGCCAGCAGAACAGATGGCATAATGATTTTGGTAGCTTGGCTGACTTACCCCACTGGTTTATTTCTCTGTGTTGACTTCATCTCTTACATTCCAAAGATGGATAAATGTATTAACGTGCAGTTTACCACACAGGTCAGGGGATCTTTCTCATTTGACCTTGAAAACAAGTGTTCTGTCTGCTCTGCATGGATAATTCGTAAGATTTAGTGTCTCACCTCTGTATGTCTGGCATTCAGAAATGTTGTTTCCCCAAATGTGTCACTGTCTTCTGCACCAGTTATGTACTGCACCGCTGCTGAAAGCTGGTTACACATTTATGGAGATGGATATGTGTCACATAGTGGGGTTTGGTTATTTAGCATGAAGGCACTATATGCCTGTAACATGATGAAAGTCTCCCATTTTCATGAGTAGAACATACTGCTTGTATGTTTTTTGGACACAGTCAAATTGTGTTGGTTGAAGAAAACACAGAAATAGCATAATGTATGTACATACATGTGTTTGAATACAAAATACCCAAATAACAAAAGAGTCATAGCTGAGAGAAAATAAATAAAGGGCAAGGATAATAACATAAGGTTGAATTGCATTAGAAGTTTGTGTTAGATGAATTACCACAGTGGTACCTATTGTGCAACTGTGCTTCAGCATATACAGAATAGAAAAACCGATAAACACAACTGATGCACAATAAAATTGCTCACCACCCGCCGACTGATACCCCATCCAACCCAAGCCGTGATCTGCCCTCGTGGGTAACTCCCCCCAGTTCATATACTGGGCATGACGTGCTGTGGTATGGAATACCCCTTTGGCTAGTTTGGGTCAGGTGTCCTGTCTCTGCTTCCTCACGGCTTCCTGTGCCCCTCCTCACTGGCAGAGCATGACAGACTGAGAAGGTCCTTGATCAAGGTAAGCACTACTTAGCAACAACTAAAAACATTGATGTGTTGTCAGCATTGTTCTCAGACTAAAGTCAAAAACACAGCACTGCACCAGCTACTAGGAAGGAGAAAAATAACTGCTACACCTGAACCCAAGACAATGAGCTGCAGAACTTGTGCTAGCTACAGGGCTAACAGAACAAAAACCTGACCGTGCTTCAAAGAGCTTGCAGTTAAGAGTAAGATAATCGAACAGCTGAATGCTATCAGGATACACCCCTTTACATCAAGAGGCAGCGAGACAGTATTGATCTGCTGGGTAAGCAGCAATCACATCTCATCAGTAGCTTAGTCATTATTGAGTCTTTAGTCATCATAGTAAAATAAAGAATTGATACAAGACTATGTGTAGGCATATATTCACAAAAACTAAACAAGTTGTTCAGCTCCACTTTGCAGGACTGTCTTTTCTGTCTAGACAGAGAATATTTGTGAAGATATGTGGATGGGAACACTCATAATACTTTTTCTCAGACAGAATGAAATATAAAGGCATTTTAATGACAATTCATATTCTTGAAACCATAGCTACATAAACAACTCCAATTGACACAAGACATCACTGCAATGGAGTTAAGCTGTTACCATAACCTACTGTTACTATTTCTGTTTCTCCTTTCTTAGTGTAAGCGCAAGCATGGGTGCTGCTGCATGGTGAGCCTCAACAACTGATCCAAACTAAAAATAGTATAGTAAGAAGAAATCTAGGATTTTTGCTGCATAAGTTTTCCGATCAGTTCATTGCGTCTCTACAAACCTGCTTTTGCCACCAAAGGAAAAGAGGTAGAAGACTCAGATCTATCACCTCTTAAGAGCAGCACTAGCCTTTTCTAGCTAGAACTATGGGAGTAGTGCCTAGAACTGTGGGACTAGAAAAGTTGTACCCAGAAATAAGACAAATAGTGATAACAGTGTATTGCACCCTAAGAAGGAGGGTGTTGATCTTGAGCTTATTGAGTATCTGTACTTTCCATGAAGTTTTTGGCACAGTAGCATAAGTAGTTGATTAAATATTTTTAAGAGGTTCTCAAGAATGTATGGTTTTTGTTATATTGTGTCTGTACCTGTTAAAAGATACACTGAATAGTGTGCATAATTATGTTCATAAGAGAAAAGTATTAGGACAGCTGCTGAGATTCAGTTAATATTATGGGGAGATAAGATTTTTTAAATTGACAGCAAAGTTAAGAAAAAATGGGCTTGACTGGAAAATCTGAGTCCTGGAATGTAGCTTTGTCCTTGTGCTAGTGGTTAAAAGTGGCATCTTATTCTGCAGGGATTTGGGGAACATCCTGCTCCGGCTAAGCCTAGGGGCTATGAAAGAGCAGCATTGCTAGTGTCCATGGGCAGCATGAATAAACTGGTTATGCTCCTAGCAGTTGCTCCTGCTACTGAAGAGGAACCTGTATTGAGCCTTTTCTTTCTCTTTCTAGTCCTTGTGCTGAAGCTGCTTCGAAAAGTAGTCCGTATATGTATGCCACAATTTGGGCTTTTAGAGTCCTATGTGCTTTGGAGTGAAATGTCCCTGTTATGCCCAGCCCCCAGAGGTGTGCCCACTGAGAGCAAAAGATCTGTCACGTGTAGTCCTTCCTGCCTTTCACCGGTGAACCAAAGTGAACCACCTGCTGTGTCTGAGTCCAAATGAAGGTACGCTGGCATCCCTGGTGTGCTGTCAGTGTGCAGGTACCAGCATCCAACAAATGCTCCCCAAACACAGCCAGACCACAGGGGCTGCAGAGGGCTTCTGATCAGAATGCGAGTACATTTTGTTTCCTCCATATGTACTTGGAGAATAATGCGTACAATTTTTTCTTGAACAGCATGGTCACAGGTTAGACTTGAGCATTGCTCCCCACCATGCGCTTTCCAAAGCGTGAATCAAAACCAAATGCGTTGTACTTTCAGCAAATGATTTCTCTTCTCTTTCTGTTCCCCCTCCCCTCCCAGCTGACACACAGTGACTATAGGGGGCAATGCAACCTCACCATACAGCCTGTGTACATCAGTTACGTACCACATTAATAGATGGAAACTTTAAAATCTGTTTTTACTTCTTGCTTTTGAATGATTTCTCACGGTAGAATTAAACTATATTGTTACTCAACCTTTATAAAATGGAGGGTTCTAACTTCAGATAAGATTCTATTAGATTTTTTTTAGTTTGTAAGTGAAAGTTAATAGTGATTTGGTTTCATATTACTAATTCAAATTAAAATCTAAAATAAAAAAGACATAAGAAAGAAACAAATAATTTTGGAATTCATTTGACATTGATCACTAAGCAGAACTGCTCTGTCTGTCTGTATCTCGTATTCATGTAATTCAATCTATATGCCTGTCAATATTTCTGATGCAGTTTAATTTCTTTAAATCAGTTCTTTGTGACATAATGCAGGCTTCCAGAATTTATACTAATTTAGAGTGTGTAAATGATGCTCCTATATTTTCCAAGATTTTGTGAAAAAATGTTTATATATTAAAAATCCTGACTGAAAGGGTAATTTTCATAACAGAAGAAACATGCATATGTTAAATTGGTTGCATTTTTCTTACATTGATTGAAGTGTACTTCACAGTAAGGAAGCAAAGAATGGTAACAATGATAATTTCCAACTTCTCTTGTCCAACAGGTACATTTCTGTACCTGAGCTGTACTTCCTCAACCTTTCTGCTTTTTGTAAAGGAGTAGTTAGAAGATGAAGAGCTGAACTTCTGTTAACATGATGAGAAAAGCTGTTGTTACAGACTATTTTCTATTATTTTAATTTTGTGTCATTACAGTTTTTGACAGTTACTGTTTACCAGAGTTTCCCTGAAGCAAAAATGATTTAATGTTTAACACACACATTAAAATGTGTTCTATTTTAATGTTAAAGCTGATAGGAATATAATTTAAGCAGAAATCTGTGCTCAACAGTGCAGCACATAGAATCTCTGAACACAGATGAAACTGGAACTTCTATTTGGAAGGAAAGCAAAGCCAGCAGTTATCTACTGTAATACTTACAGTTAGAGCTATGTGATATTTTTCTAATGAAATTCGCACCCAGGTGAAGATAGTGTAGTGTGGGTTTTATTATAGAAGCAAGGCATAGTTTGAAACCTAGACTGTCAGACTTGGAAGCTTTATATGGCTGAAGTTCCTTTTCAATTTTCTCATCCATTCAAATCAGACCTGACTTAAGGACACTAAATCTTGAATTCCAGAAGAAAGTCTACCAACTTCACTGAATGCTGAAAATTCTGAGTTTCTAATCCTCTAATGTGAGCACTTCAGGTTTACTCAATAGCTTACTGACCTTTACTTAGCCGTGTACACATTTCAGTGGGAGTTTTCAATGCTTTTTCACTAAAAATCGTGTTCAACAATATTTCCTGATCATTAAGACCTGTGTACCTAAAGCATAGACTGAGAACATCTTCTACAAGCTCAGAATACAAATCTATACCTTTTCACATAAGCACAACTTCTTTCTGTCATTTGTCAGATTCACATGAAAGCCAGTTTTAATAACTCTTGGTATTAGATGTTGCTGGTGAGTCTAACCAGTTATTTAGGTATAGTGGTGTTAGGATTTGATCCTTCCTTTCTGCTTGTCCTCTAAGAACAGTGCTCAAAGTGAGGCTGGAAAATAATCTACTGAGATTGATGGTCATGTGTATCCACAGAAATAAAACCCAAAAAGCCCTAAAAACTTCAGGATAAATTTTGGAACTTTGATGACAGAAGTGAATAGCTGCTCATCTGAGGACTTGTAAGGACGAAATAATTCAAAAGAACAAAAATGTCAAATTAAACCCATGGTTACCCACTCACCATAGCAAAAGAGTTCAGTAGTTAAACAGACTCTCACCTTGTTCATTTTTACAGATGGCAGCTGAAATAGTTACTGTGCTAAAAATGTAAAAGGCAGAGCAACATAACCAAAAATTGTGCAAGGAAAGTGTTTTTTACAAGGGAAGTGCTGAGTCATTTGATAAACTCATGTAAAAATTTAAAATAATTAAAAATAGGTAGCATTCACCAGAATAAAGTATGAAATGGAGGAGACACTTGTAGGAAGATGTGATATAGACCAGTGATGGCTGGAAAATTTCTGATATGGTATCTGTTGTTAAAACAGGACCAACAAGAGATCCTGTGAATTAAGACCAGTGAACTTCACCTTGCTTCTGGGAAAACTGATTGAGAGTCTAATTAAGGATAGAATAGTTCAGCGCATGGATAAGTATAACCTAATAGGGTCAAACCTGCATAACGTCGGTAGAGGGAAAGTATGCTTCTCTAACCTGCAAAAGTGCTTTGAAAAAGTTAATAAAATAGTAGATAAAAGTGACCTGGTGAACTAATGTGTTTGCATTAAAAAAAAAATTCCTGATATGGTCTTTCATAAAAGACTATTAAGAGAAAAATATAACTATGAGGTAAGGGGCAAAATCTCACAGTGGATTAAAAATTGAATAAATGATGGCAGAAAACTTGCACTGAAAGTCTTCTCCTAAGAGTGTAAAAAGGTTAATAGTAGGATGCTCTAAAGGTGCACATTGGAGTCAGTGTTACTTAATATAATTTTTAATGATTTGGACATTGTATCTGCTAAAACTGACATTAAATTTTGGCTAGTAAAAGTAAGAGGACTGTGAGACTAGGAGAGATTTGTTAGACTGACAACACATATATTTTAACTTGTCTAATTTTGGTATTCATTTTATGGCTTATTTTCATCTCCAGCACCATATTATATACTATTATGTTCTAGTGAGAATAATTTATCTCCTTTCTGAGCCAGGATCCAATAGATATCACTGAAGCATCCATGTGAAATGATTTGCCCTCTCTAGGAATGGGAGTAGACAGGGTTACATGAGAATGAGGAATTCCCATCTGTCAGGTCACTGGACCTTTTCCTTGGGGTAACCAGGCTGCATGGCCAGAGCAGAGCTGTTATAAAAGAAAAAATCTTTCTTCATAAATACTTAAAGAGAAGTCCTATTCCTGTTGTATTCTACTGAAGTGTCTGTGGTTTTGAGGTGCTGTTAACTTGATTGTGGCACTGAGGAAATCACTGGCACTACTGCCTGCCATCTTCTGCAGCCCAGAAGGCTGTAACCCACTGCTCTATTCTTTGGAAGTCCTTATCTGTTAATTCTCAACACTCTCAATCCCATCTCATCTTCATGAATTGTCTGTAGAAACTAGATTCAGTTTTGCATCTTTTTCTGGTATAGACATCTTTGCTGGTTGTCACCTACTATTAGAGAGGACCAGGAAACTTCACCTGACTAGGTTCAGAAATGACTAAGCTAATAGGTTCAGGGGTTTGAGTTTTTGAGCTTTGTTGTGGGTTTTTTTTCTTCCCCCCTCCCCCCCCCCCCCCCCGTCCTATCTATACCACATTGAATTTTATATCTGTAAGATTACTTAAAACCCTACCCACTGAAGGACTAAAGTAGCATGTGGTGATACTGTGACCTTATATTCAGCATATTATACGTCAGACATAGACCATGCTGCAGGTGTCACATCCATTCTGTCAAAATTGAGGTCTATTCTTTTTTATTTTATTTTTTAATGGTAAAAGAATGAGAGCTAACACATGATGTTTCCTTCAAAACTGATACGGGTTCATCTAGGTTTAGTAGAAACACAATGAAGAAAATCTTTCATGTTGCTTTCTAGAATTCTTCCTTAGAAAAAATCTATTTTACCATTTATACTGAGAAAAAAATGCGCTTGAAGATGTTACATTTTGGGCTATAAGTAAGCACTATAAGAAAAAAAGATGATTTCTTGAAGAAAAAAGAAATGTGTGGAAATGTAGCGTTTATCTTGATCAATAACTCCTTCTTCTAATTTTTTTTTTTTTGTGGAAAATATTAATAGAGTTCTTTAAATACAAAGAACCAATGCATTTATTTCTCTTTTGTTGTTTCAGCCCTGTTTGTATTTACATCCAGTCATTTAATGCCCATTAAAGAAGTAATGCTATGTTAATGTAAAGGAAAAAATCAATGCTACTCAGATCAGTAGCTGTGGGGAAACAGTGCAGCAGCTGGTTTGCAAACAGCAAGCCCACATAGATCAATGAAATTACAAGCTAAATCTGCTGATGCTCACAAACTGCTCCAGCATTGTGATGTCTAACCTTTCTCAAGTTCAAGATCTCTGGCAAGCCAGCAATAGCTAAATTGGGGGGGGGGGGGGGGGGGAGAAGGAGAATAAGGGGAAAAAAAAGGAAGCAGGAAAGAAACAAAGAAAGAACATAACAGGCTGGTGGAGAATTTTAGCTTAATATGTAATATTCCACTTTTGAAGTTATCAGTATAACTGCACATTTGTAACAGATATAAAAGCCACAGTAATCTCCCAGTGAGCAAAGCTGAGATCTACACACTCAGGAGATTTTCTTCCTTAAGAATGCTCAAATCTGTCACATATTACCTTGAACTGTAACACTGAAGGGCTAGAGAGCTCTTCAGTAATGTGGTTGCTAATGTGAATTACAGAAAATAATCTATCAATGAGAAACAATACAGCTTTTGCCATGTGCAGTGGCTTTTATTTTCTGGCATGATTGTAGTCTTTAAAATGGTTAGAATTTTATTAACTTATAAATGAAACATGCAAAATATTTGACTTGTTGAAATCAAAATTCATTTGCATATTTTATACTATTTGTATGGATAAGGAAGGAGCCCTTTTACCCCAAGGAAAACAACACTGGGATTTATCGGTATCATGTGAATAACATGCCTTTCAAATGATTGTTTTCAGGGCAGTCCTCACCCTATTTGGGACACTTTTTTAAACACAGCAGTATTTTTCAGATGTTAATCAGCAAGAAGATAGGGAGCTTCAGTCTCTGAAGATTTCTATAAAATGGAACACATTTTAGAAAGGGACATATGTTCATTCCAAAAACAGAAAAAAGGCATCTTGGGTTTCTTTCAAATATTGGCACAGTTATTTTGTGGGGGACAAAATGTATGCTTTGGAAACGTACAATTCTTATCATCTACTAATCTGCTATTGCTTTACATTTATTAATTAAATGTCGCAGTTCAATTATGTTCTATTATGACTATTTGACAGGTTGTAAATAAAAAACTATTGAGAGGCTGGAAACATTTGTTTGGTTTTTCAGCTGGGGAATAGCAGAAATGGAAAATAGAAGTCTAGTCCTTATTAATTGTCTTTTGTAGGCTTGCACCATTTTACAAACCAAGAACATTCAAGAATAAAATCAACAGCAGGATGAAATGTGGTTATGTATTGTACAGTCAATTGTTTCTCCTGAAACAACATTTCGGAATTTGACTTACAAGTTACTTTTCTTCTTTAACTTTCTCAGAAACCTAATAATGAAGAATATGACAATGTTTTCATTTTGAAGTGGTACATTTCTGTTTCTCTCTTGCTTATAGGCCTTCAAAAGTACAGCCAGTTTCCTTTCATTGCTGATCTTTATGTTGATTTGTTACTTTACAGTGTTGTTTGGCAGTGCTGATGGCAGGATAGTTCATGCTTGATGTGGAGGGAAGACTGTGCAATAGCTGTGATAGTTACTAACAAGGTGAAAGCTGTACATTAACACTGCTGGTGGCGTGTGGACACTGATGGAAATCTGTCCTTCTACTCCACTTGTTGATTAGGAATGAGAGGAAGAGGCCCAGGAGAGGCTAGGAACTGCTGCTCCCAAGCCTGATCCAAGATCCAAAATGGTTGTGAGGAAATGCCAGTATTTTCTCATAGGGTTGTAAGTCAACAGCATGGATATGCTCATATTCAGAATAAGACTTCTGAGAGCTTTGTCTTCAGATTTTATTAAGGAATCCTTCTTTATTTGGACCTTATTAAGAAAACTCTTGTGAAAGTACCAAAATTGCTGAAACACATCTGAGCTAAAGAGAAGGGGCCTGTTCATAGCAGCATGACCAGGATTTCACCTTCTTTTTTGAAGCAAAATATGAATGTATGATGAAAACTTTGTGGTTATAAAAGTAAATGAAGAACCTTCTACAAGGATAACTGCTCCCATTAAGAAATTGAGATGAATCAAGTATGAGAATAAAAGAAATTGCCAGCCTGTGTGCCTAGCTGAGGTTTGCTTTGTCCATCTGACAAGCAACACTAGCTGTTATTTTGTTTGTCTTTTTCCATGCATAATAGTTTAGCAATCAAAGTATAAACCTTGAGCATCATAAAGGAGTGTATTATTGTAGTGGAGAAACAAAAGGGATGATTGTGGGTGTGCAATTGCATTGTTCAGACTTTTTTATTATAACAAAAACATCACTGTGCCCAGAGATCCCCAGCAATAATTCCTCTTGACTGCAATAAGTAGCTACTTTTGAGGAAGAAAAGGCTGATGAGCTGTAGGCTTCCCTGCTGCTAAATTCATCTAGCAACCCACTCCTGATGTTTTCTGCTTTAAAGACCGATAGGAACTTTGTAGATTGGTTGGATGCTCTTCTTTTCAGTCTAACTCAGATCCTGCAACTTTTCTGTTGATCTGAAAAGCTGGATGCAGTTTGGTTACTAAGCAGCGTCAGATCTGAGCACTATTCACCTATCACACCAGACGTGGGGATACATGCAATTTTACAGAGATTTTTAGCTAAAGTTCTGCCTAACCACCTTGAAGGTAAACAGCCTGTGGGTTTGTAGTTTGGCCTTATAGTTCGTCTGCACTGTATGGTGAGAATCCATATCTACAAAGTAGAAATCAAAATCTTGAAATAAGCATCCTGAAGTATTCAAAGTTTTAAATATGGGCTCAGACCAAACCTGAATTTTGAGGCTTTGTTTTCTATCTTGGTCATCTTTGCTGATGGTGATCAAAATAAGAAGTAAAAAAATAAGGTTCTATCTCAAATTTTCTTTTAAAAAAGAAAGATCAACTTCTTTGACGAATAGGAGTATGGTTGGGCAATCTTTTTCTCTGGTCTCTGGTATTGTTAGGAATGTGTATGTGCTGAATTAGATCTAGATGAATAAGTGCTATGACAAAAGCTATACTTTCATTATACCACAACATTGCTGGAAAGTGCAAGCAGATACCATGAAAAATGCAGTTTTGATGAGATAGCCAGGCCTTTAACCTTGAACAGCATACATACTGGGTGCTCCTTTGATAGAACAAAATGATTCACACCCACCCATCGATTGCATTAAAAAAAAATCTTGAGAAACATATGTGTAAAATTCATATAACTTCTATGGAATTACATGTTGAGCTATTAAACATGTTTGTATAGGCACTATGAGATTTTTGTTTTAATCAAATATCAGTTTTACTAGTGGACTTAAAAGCACCCAGAATGTTGTCATTCAAGATGTAAGCAAAGCTGCACTGGATTTTAGAGCCGTAGTATCCCTTTTTTCCTGAACACTGCAGAAAGTGCTTCTGCTCTCGGTGTATGCCAAATGTGTGACTAAATGCTTCTTGGCTTTTCTGCCAGCTTTTTTTCATGCTGCTGTGATTTCCCATCATGTTGTGACCAGCATGGTCAGGAACATCTCACACACCTCTTCCGTGCAAACATCAGTAAGTTGGTGAAGGGAGAGGATGGCATCTCACATTGTGTGTAGCTGAGCTGCTAGGATAACTTCCCCAACTGCTCTCATTTAACAGATCATTCTGGAGTTTCTTATTGTCATTATATGCCATGATGGTGCCTATTTCCCCTAACTTATGCCTCTTTCCGATTTGCTTCACTACAAATAGCACTTAGAAGTACTTTTCTGTTATTTTCACTAGAGTAATCTTAGGGTCTGCAATGGCTGATTTTACAGATACTCTGTGTTGGTTTTGACTGGGATAGAGTTAATTTTCTTCATAGTAGCTGGTATGGGGCTATGTTTTGGATTTGTGCTGGAAACAGTGTTGATAATTCATCACTGTTTTAGTGCTTACTTACACCACCCCACCAGCAAGTGGCTGGGAGTGCACAAGGAGTTGGGAAAGGACAGCGGGACAGCTGACCCCAACTGACCAAAGGGATATTCCATACCATGTGGTGTTAAGCTCAGCATCTAAAGCTGGGTGAAGAAGAAGAAAGGGATGGACATTCAGATCGATGTTTATTTGTCTTCCCAAGTAACCGTTACACATAAAGTCATAGAATAGTTAGGGTTGGAAAGGACCTTAAGATCATCTAGTTCCAACCCCCCTGACACGGTGGAGCCCTGCTTTTCTGGAGATGGCTGAACACCTACTTGCAGATGGGAAGGGGTGAATGAGTTCTTTGCTTTGCTTTGCTTTGCTTTGCTTTGCTTTGCTTTGCTTTGCTTTGCTTTGCTTTGCTTTGCTTTGCTTTGCTTGTGTGCACAGCCTTTTCTTGACCTATTAAACTGTCTTTATCTCAGCTGATGAGTTTTCTCAGTTTTCAATTCTCTCCTCCAACCCACCAGGGGAGCATGAGCAAGTGGCTGTGTACTGCCGCTTCACTTCTTAGTTACCAGCTGGGGTTATACCACGACACACCTTTTCCAGAGCATGCTTTCTCACTTACAGAGAGCAGGGTTTCCATTCTGCCTCTTTGTCAATATTCTGCATTTAAAGTCATTGGTTTCAGCTTCACCAGTGGTTCAGCAACCTTGATCCGATAGTGAATGGGAAAATAATCACAGGAAAGGACAGCGCTGTCCTTCCCATCATGAACAAGTTTTGTTCTGCAGGAAGGCTAATTAGCAGTGAGAAATTCAGACAGAAATAAACAGGGATATAAAAAAATTGCCTATACAACTTTGACTACAACTGAAAAATAGTGTAAATGATGTGATGAGTTAAATACGTGCTGTAGATTTATAATACTAGGGCTTTTCTTTCTGTGTCTCTCTCTGTCTGTCTCGCTGTGCACAGCCTGTCTCCCTGAAACTGGAAATTAATGTGTTGGATGGGCTGTCTTTGACATTCGTTTTCATCATTCCCATGCTTAGCACCCTGAACCAACTTTCTGATAATGAAGTTCATGTTAGAAAGGCATAGTGGACTTCTGTACATTAAACAGTCTAATTTGTGTGCAAGACTAGTACTGCTTACTTTATGTTTATTGTAGCAGCACTACCAGATCTGCAGTGGTTAGTGGTCTTGTTAGCATTCCCATTATGAATCTTGGTATATTAGGGCTTGAAACACTTGTATTTCAGCAGTGGTGCTGCTTGATACATGCTTAGTCAGCAAGAAAATGCTTTTACAAATTTTACATTTAAGTTGTTTCACCAGTTTGATTCTTTCATTGCAGATCTTAGGCTCATAGAATAATAAAATGGTATCAGTTGGAAGGGACCTTAAAGATCATCTAGTTCCAGCCACCCCTCATACAGGCAGGAACACCTTCCATTAGACCAGGTTGCTCAAAGCCCTTTCAGAAATACAAAACAAGGTGGGGAAATGGAAAACAAGTAAGTTTGTAAGGTTTTTGTTGCAAACCTTGAGTGCTGAAAGTGGTTTAATTGCGCCTTCAGTCTGCCAGTTTGTGTATTGTTGATGGGTTTTATTCTATTAACATAGGCAGTTACTCTGGGTCAAGAATAGCTGCTCTAGACTGGAGGGTTTGGGTGGCTCAGTGATGACAATCTCACTGACAGCCGTGCCCCCTTTGCTAAGATTACCATTCTTACCTGATGATGAGCAGACCTGGACTTGTAACAGTGCCAAATCTGTCCAGCTTTCTTCATTTTATATGTGTGAAATTTTGCCTTAATATTCAACTTAGGAAAGGCATATTAAAGCTGGACATTCCTGAGCATCTGCTTCTTCTATCAAACCTTCATTTTTACTGTTTCCTGACTTTGCTTTAACTTTCACAAATGTTGACAGGCCCCCCTCCCTCACCCAATAGATGGAACCTGTTAACTTTTATTTTGCCCTTAGCACTACCACACTTACAGAGGGTTTCATGGAGCTTTTCAGCTTCGCCATTATTTCTGCTTAAGGTACATAATGAGCTGCTGCCTTGCTGCTGATGTGTTATTTGGGCTATAGGATGGTAAAGGTTCCTGTGAGGGGCAGCTGGCCAAGTCAGCGCTCCAGGCATAAAGCCAAAACGGTCTTTCTAATGGTGCCACTTTCTTTCCTCCCTGGTGCAAGATCTCCCGTCTCAAACTGATACAGAAAGACTACTAGAAAATTAATCATAACTCAGGTGTCTTGGTGAATATACTTGATTTCACAGTCACTAATGTGTGAAAATCTTACAGTGGAATAGTGCCATATATGGGGCAATATGGGCATATGGAGAAGGCCGAGGTACTCAATGAGTGTTTTGCCTTGGTCTTCACCGGCAAGTGCTCCAGCAATACCAACCAACTAGCAGAATCCAATGACAGGGACTGGGAGAATGGAGAACTGCCTGCTGTGGGATAAGATCAAGTTTGAGACCATCTAGAGAACCTGAAGGTGCATGAGTCCATGGAAGCTGATAAGACACATCCATGGGTCCTGGAGGAAACAGTGGATGAAGTGACTAAGCCATTATCCAAGATATTTGAGAAGTATTGACAGTTGTTAAAGTTCTCACTGACAGAATAAGGAGAAACAATACCCCCATTTTTAAAAAAGGATAATCTGGTGATAGGGTTCCCAGTAGAGTCTCCTTAAATAAACTGGGTATATTGATGCATGCCACTGAGTTTAAGCTCCTCATTGTGAATTTCTCCAATGATTATATCATGTGTGTCTTTCTGCTAAATTCATGACAGAGTAACCATTCTAATCTAAAAATTATGATTACAAAAGTATTGTTTTCCAAATATTGTTACTGACAAATTTTCAAAAGGGTGAAAAAAATCAGCCATAAGAAGCCAGCATAAGAAGTGGAAATTAAGCAACACCGCAAAAATATTAATTAAAAGAGGTTAATTGGGTTGGGGCTGGGTGGTGAGAAAATTTCTAATCCTCTGCATTGCCATGTGATGTTACAGGGCTTGATCATTCTCAGGACCAGGAAAAGTAGGTGCTGGAAATTACAGTATGGAGGAGGAAAGACAATGTAATCAGTATTTTCATTTCTTAATATTTTCCCACTTTCCAATGGGAGTGGTACTGCTTGGATAGCCTGGTTTAAAAAGAGGAGAGTGTGCCAGTACTGTCTTTCATGGTAAATTCCTGTGACCAGCCCCCCAGGGTAGCTGGGATGGTGTAATAACTAACTCTCAACTGATAAATATGTTTGAGAGTTTCTTAATTTTGGCCTTTCTTTTGAAATTAATTCTCCCTTTTGCAACTTTAAGAAGTGTTTTGACCCACTCTTTGATAAAACAACGTAAGCTCGTTCATTTATTCTTTACTTCTTTTTCTTAGTGACCTGATAAACATGAAGCTTCCTCTTCCCTAAGGAGCAGCAAACAATACTGGAGTGTGCATGATGATTTGTAGAATCCTGTCTCCCACACAGTCTGGGAGTTTGCAATAATCTACTATGTCTTTCTCCACTACACTACAAAATCCTGGCTGTTGAAAGCAAACATTTAGTTCAAGAATTTTCTGGAGAACTGTCTCTCTGCAAATAATAGGTAATAACATGTAGACAGTATGAAACACATAATCTTCATAATCTGTCACTGAGACTCAAATCTGGGTTAAGAAATATTTTATCCACCACGGTTGTATGAAAACTCCATCCAAATACTGCAGAAATGTAATAAAAGGTGATGATTCCTGAATTGCAGGCATTTATAAGAAATAATTAACCTTCAGAAACCATCCCATTTTCTGTCAAAATTATTTTAGCATTTTCATTTAAAAGAACAACTTTTTCAAATTCAAAAGAGTCAATATTCTTAATTTACTTACTTGCAAATTACTGTTTGAATTTTTAAAACAAAAAGTTTCTCTGCCAGCTATTGGTATTGCTGACACATGGCTTTTGTTTCAGTATCTTTAGAGTACTTAGATGACAGCTGGGATGTTCACAGTCTGGACAGTCGGACATTTTCAATCATAACTGGAAAGCCAGGAGTGAGAGATTTCATGCACTGTTTTTCTGGGCAACTGATGTTTTATTATTTTATATTTTTTTTATGAAGTAGTGTGCTGTAAAATACTTCACAGCACAGATAATTGTTGTGGGTGAGTAAAATGTTGGTTCTCAATTACCAAATACTATAGAAATGTAAAGCTGCGAACTAAACAGCCAGATTAAGACTAACAATCTAACAGGAACCTGACTCACAGCAACACACAAGATCTGCCCTGCCATGTCTCGATATATATAGAGAGAATTAAGCACAGAGTGACAACTTAACTTGGAATTTGTTTTCTTTTTCCTCTGTCAAATTTGTTAAGTTTCACTTAACCCTTCAATGCTGCCAACTGGTGTTTTGTCAGCTACAGTTTTAGGAGAATGTCAGCACATTCTCAATGATTTTGGTTGCCATGGATAAGTGTATTTGATTTTTTCTGGGACACTGTGTATTAATAAACAGAGTACTTTGTTGAACATGTTTAATTTCTGAAGCCTATTCATCCCTTGCAATTTTGATAGATCAAGTATTATAGAGTGTGGGGCCACTTTAAGGACTGTCAAACTTCTGCCAACCTTTAAAGGTCAAAATCAACTGTGACACTTACAGTTCAAATATAATTAGTTGGAGTTTTACTGGAATTTTATGCCAATCTCCCAGTAGCTTAGGAGTGACATAGTATCTAACCTTCTGGGATCCCAAGAGGAGTTCAGGTGGATGTGAGGATAAACAGTAAAATATACTAGCTAGCACACTGTGCGTTTTAGCAAGTTGGCAGTCTCTGTGCAAGGAACAAGAAAGCATTCAGTATTTTTTTAAAAGCAAATAACCCTCCAGTCTCTGACATGGCCATTTAGTACAAAGTTGATGTATTTATTTAAAGCTTAGCTCATTCTGTATGTTCTTGGATCATTAAACTGAAGGACTCGTACAGTCGTGATTTTTAATGAAGCGTGTTTGAATAATTATGCTAATTTACAAAGCACTAGAATCAAATCAAGTGATCAAAGTTTTCATGATTACTATCGTGTTTTTGTAACTCCCCCCCTCACTGATTTCTGGGTAGACTTTAGCCCTGGCTGCTTTTTTGTCATTTATTTAGAAATTGGCACTAATCAATGCAGAATATAAAAAAAAAATTTACACTAGAAAGAAACGTATTTTGCATTATGTCTCTATAGTGGACTTTGTATGAGTTTGAAAGTAATATAGCTCCAACAGACACCAGCCTAAATACAGTCTACAATCAATACTGTATTCTGCCTTGACAGAAAGTTGAATTTTTATCTGTTAAACGCGTGAGCTTGGGGCATCTCTGTGTCTGAAGTGGTTTAAATCTGAAATGTGATGTGCTGCAAAGAAAGTTGATTGACATCTTTGTTTATTGAAAAGTATTACATGAACAACAAAACACGGCCAGATACAGAACACTCTGTTGCAAACTGCAGCTGTGTTATTTTTCAATCCTATGTGTTCTGCCCCTTTGATGCCTGTCTGATGTAATAAAGCTGCAAGAATCTTCTTTTATTCAATAGTAAAAAATTTGGACGAGGGTGAGATATGGAGATATATATTGGTTGCAGGGGGTTGGAAAATATCTTTAAAAAAACAGTTGATTTTTTTTGTTTTAATGTTTCTGAATTTGAAAATAAATTAGGATACATTTAATAAGCAAGTCGACTGAGGCTGCTTGAAGTATTTTAAAATATGCGCTGGAAGAGGGGAGAGAAGAACAATGATGAGTAATCTTAAAGCATTAAACATGCAGAATACAGAATTAAGTTACATTTAAATTTCATGTTAGAATAATTACGCTGTTCATTGACATTTTCCCATGTTTTATTAAATCTTTATTATGTCAAGGTAAATAGAGGTTAATTCTGCTGTTACCTCTTCCAATAAAGTATTATCTTTAATCTTGCATTAATAAAATAGTAGTGAATTGCACAATGTGGGTAATCATCATAGACTAATTTAGACCATTCTAAAACCTTGTCTTTAGAGTACAGTGTAGTTAAAAATAAGTGTCACAAGAAAACATGAAGCATAATGTAACTTTAAGAAAAAAGTATGTTTTTCTCTTTAGGAAATTTATATCTACATTTCCTCAATACACTGAATTATTTGCAATATATATTACAAACTTTTAGCTCTGCTCTTCCTTCTCGGAGCTAGTTTGTGCTTAGTTACTGCATAAGCTCCCTTCACTTGGCTCTTACACAGCAAAAACTATTAAGTAGAAGTGTTTGTCTTTAGCACTTTATTGTAGAGACCACGCATTTTTCCACATTTTTGATTCCTGTGCATCACACTTCAGCCACAAATATGTAGTGCTGCTTACCAAACTACTTTCAGTTCCAAAACACAGTGTCCTCAAAGCAGGGAACAGTCAGACCTATCAATCAGCCTTTTTCCATGAAAACCACATCCAGCGTGCAGAATAGATCAACTTTATCAGGGAGGTAGGTGCTGCTCTTCTTCAGAGGAAATCAACAGAAGAAATTTACAGTGATAGACTCATAGAATCATGGAATTGTTTAGGTTGGAAAAGACCTTTAAGGACATCAAGTCCAACAGTTAACCTTGCACTGCCAAGTCTACCACTAAACCATGTCCCTAAGTGCCACATGTCTTTTAAATACCTCTAGGGATGGTGACTCCACCATTTTCCTGGGCAGCCTGTTCCAATTCTTCCTGAAGTCTTTCCTGCGTAAAGTGATGCATCTTACTCAGGTTTTTTGCATACTTGTGCTATCCGACAAAGAAAAGCACCATACAGTGTAATTGCAAGATATTTCCAATTTTCCTGTACTTTAAAACCAAGAATAGGAAAATGTTGCTTGATAACATGAGCTGGATGCTTTAATCTCATATGATCTGTGAATGAATTATTCCCCATTATTATTCAGTAAAATTTGCAGAATAAGAATATAACAGGATGGTACTTCCAGAGGTTGTCCAGTCCCCAAGGTCGGTCACTAAATCCATGTTAACTGCTTCCAATTACTTTTCTATCCTTTTTATGTTTGGAAATGGTTTCCATGATAATTTCCTCTGTTTGTTTTTTGTTTGTTTATTTTGTTTGTTTATTTGTTTGTTTGTTTGTTTGTTTTGTTTTCTCCTCAAGGACTGAGGTGAAGCTGACTGACAGTTCTGCAGATCCTCTTTCTTGCCTTTCTTAAAATAAGAGTTGCAGTTACTTTCTTCCAGTCCTCAGGAGCCTCCCCTAGTTGCCATGACCTTTCAAAGGTAATAAAGAGTGGTCTTGCAATCACATCATTAACCAGTTGCTTCAGCACTTGTGTATGTCCAGCTTCTTTACATGATCCTTAGCCATCTTCCCACACCGAGGGTTAGACTTCTGTGTTCCAGGCTCCCACTAATCTCAGGGACTTGATATTTCTGAGGGCAGATGTTCCCAGTTAAAATGGAGGCTAAGAAGTCATTGAGTACCTTGGCCTTCTCTGTGTCCTTTCTCACTAGATTCCCTGCTTTCTCTTCCTTTTGCTACTGATACACCTATAGAAGCCCTTCTCATAGCTCTTTGTGCAGCTGTCCAGATTCTACTTAGGATGGGCTTTGGCTTTTCTAAACCCATCCCTGCATTTCTTGGACAGTGTCTCTATATTGTCTTCGTCCACCTGTTCCTGCTTCTACTATTTGTAGGCTTCTTTCTCACATATGAGCTTAGTCAGGACTTCCTTGTTAATCCATGCAGACTCCAGATATGTTTGCTTGACTGCTGCATATTGGATTGTACCATTCTTGAGCTTGGAGGAAGTGATCTTTGAAAATCAACCAGGGCTCTTGGACCCATCTTCTCCCCAGCACTGTATCCAGTAGTATTCTTCCAAGCAGGTCTCTGAAGATGCCAGAGTCCTCTCCTGAAGCCCAGGGTTAGAATATTGCTTTTTTGCATTGTTTTCTTCCATTGGGATCCTGAACTGCACCATCTCAAGGGTGCTGCATCAAGGCCTCATTTGACTTTCACACCTTCAGATCCCGAAACAGTTCTTCTTCATCTGAAAGGATGAGATTCAACAGAGTGAATCCTTCATCAGCTCTTTGACCACATGTATCATGAAATCACTATCAAAACTTCCTGGATGGCTTGTGTCACACTGTGTTGTCCCTCAGGTTGCTTCTTACAGTTGTTTCCCTGATCAGGTTGTTTGTAGCAGACGCTCACTGCATTACTCATTTTGGTCCTACATGAGTATGCCATACTCTAATCCTGATCCATAAAGTCTCATCTGGCTCATCAGTCATCCCTAGGCATTGCTCCATGCATCCCTGCTCGCATTCAGGGAAATCCCCCTCCTTGCTATCCTGGCCAGTACCTCCTGAAGAGCTGGGAACCATCCATTGCAGCACTGCAATTGTGTGAGCTATCCCATAACATCCATATGATCCTAGTAAGTTTTTATTCTGCAACCACATGCACATCTCTAATTTCTCCTCTTTGTTCTTTTGTGCTGGGTGTTCTAGTGCATGTTTAGATACATGTTATCGTATGGTCTGCCAAAATGTGTTAGAAAGTTATCTTAGCCCTCAGGAAAAACAGATTTCCTAACTCAGAAAAAGACTAGTCTGTGCATGCACACTTTTTAGGCGGGGTGGAACAGGGGAGGACTTTCCAACTTAAGAGAATAACATGCATTTATTGCATTTTAACTGCATGCTGAGGTGTTTTAGTAGTTTATTTATACTACTATCATGCTGTTTGTTATTACTAGCTTTATTGTTTGTTTTCATCAAACTACAGAATTCCCCATTGAATTTTGTCAGTATTGTGTAACAAATCACTCCTCACATTCTCCTGGCCCATTGCTTTTCCATTTTGCTATCTTCTGTGCAAAGTCCTCCTCAGACCCGCAAGTAGTTAGATGGTCAGTAACGTTTCACCATGAACTCTATTTCATTATCTGGAGTGTCTATGACATTATTTTAAAAGCATGAATGTCAATATATCTATAAAAGGCATTTACCAAGCAGCTCCAGTGCTGGTAGGAAAGAGCGAGCTCATTTTGAAAGTGGTTCTGAGAACCATGCAGAGAATGGGATAATGCTGTACTTGCATGCTAGTACAACAGTGCGATCAGAGTAGTAGAGGAGATTTGCTATTGTACCCAGGACTAATTTTCCAGACTTTCTTCTAGTGTGTCTTTACAAGATGATAGAACCCAATTGAAAAGCCCCTGCGTAGCTAACCAAAGATACTCAACTAAGACTTGAGAGATGCCCAGTGAATCAAATTTCAAAACAAATTGTTTTTGATGTAGTAACATTACAGTGAAATTTCTTTGCAGCCCTGCTAGACTGCTGTGAGTGGTTGTAGGGTGGTAACATGCAGTCTTAATTAGATATCTCACGTGCAAATTCTTTGCAGTAAAAATGGAAGTACACGAGACTTGTTAGGATCCAGGCTGATTCTCAGACTTGAAATTCAAATGTTGCGTATTGAACCTTTTGATAAAAATCACGTCTTGTTTGCTGAAATTTATGATTTCATGCTAAATGCATGAACTCCTAGCATTAAATTGGGCTGCACTATAGTATTGTGGACACAAAGCTTTTTGAAAGAAATTAGTGGAAGCTTATGCCCAGCTTCTCCTTGGCATACAGGAACTGTTCACACCTGAAATTCAACGGCAAGCCCCTGAGATGTGAACCAACAGAAAGGAAGCAAATATTTGCATATATATAAAAGCAATGGTTTATATGGTCCCACATTTCTTCTTTTTTTCTGACTGTGGGATGATCTGAAGCAAGTTTTTGCTTGTTGGACATGTTTTTGTGCAAGGAGCCGTTTCCCTTAGTGTTTTACAAGCTCTGGTGCCAGAGAGGTGGTACATAAAGTCTCAGTAAGTATTGAAAGCTGGTTTTAAAGTGGAAATATTCAGAGCATGCAGGAGTCTCTAAGCGTCTGTTCCAGGGACATATTAATGCATTTGAAAGGATATTAAAGCTTAACACAGAGGAAAAAAAAGTCCTAGTGGCAAGATGTAAAACTGCTTAACAGAATTACACCCAGAACTTTGTGTATTTGATCTGAAAAAATAAATCATCTTACAGTTGCTCACATTAAAGCTGCCTGTCGGTTTGGGAGCTTTTAGGATCTTGGACAGGTTTCATTTTTCTGGTTCAAGTAAGCTCTGTGTGTATTTGTGCAACTGCTGAACCTCAGAGCAGGATTTCGGGTGACCCTATACACTGTTTGAGGATTTGTCTAATGTGCACATTTAAGGCAATCATTATGTATAGTAAAAAATTATTACCCACCTTTCCCCCCAGTACTCAGTTGCTAATAGCAGTCATGGCTTGATTAAGAATCCTTCTCAGTTTAATGCTTCCAATTAACTTGCATGGTTTTGTGGCTGACTTGATGGCCTAGATAAAGCACATGCTCTTCTGAGAGAGATACCAAGCTTCATTTCTGAACTAAAGGATAAGGGAAACCTTGCACTATGGTTCAGCCCTACCTACCGGTGGATTAGGAGTGTCATTCAGACTTGAGTAACCCTAGACTCTTTTCAGAAGGATCAGATTGAGATGCAGAAAAGTGGAGCACCCAGACAGAGTGAAGGCATCTTGTGGTAAATGCTGTGGTTTGAGAAGTGTCGTGGGCTTTTGCCCTAGGTTGTCTTCAATTGGTAGGTCTGAAAGGAGATGAAGGGCTGGTAAGGCCTGGGGAATCAAAGGCAGAGGCCATGCCTAGCACGTTCTTCTGTTGGACATTGGACTGTTGGCTACAGAAGCGGACAAATCCTAGACATATTATTAAAATCTATCCTCTGAATTATGGTTGATTGTGGTGCAAAAATAATAATAAAAAAAAAGATTATGAAAACCAGAAGCTTATAGAAAAAATAAGCAAAGAAAAAAAAATCATCCTTGGCCCTCTGTTGCCTTGGGCCTCATGATTTAGAGATTCTAGTGAACTCAGCAGCCAGGGAACAAATTTTCTATGAGTAGAAAGCATAATTTCCTTTTTTCCTTAAGCCAAGGAAACAGGGGTACTTTGAAATAGCAATCTCTTGAGCTACATGAAATAAATATGACAAATGGAAAGAGCAAACTGATTACCCTAATATTAAGAGCATGAAGTGGAATTTATAAATATCTTTGCGTGTTCAACACCCAATCCTGCGCAGGGCATGTTAATGCTTGTCGCAGTATTTGAGATTTACCTAATCAGAATGGAGCCTTTGAGATGTTTCACACCTGCAAATGCATCAAGTGGCTAAACCTTACAGTCTTTCACCATGATATGACCTACATACCTCATCACAGCACAATGTTCACTACATTTGCTACGAGAAAGTTTGCACAGACAAAACCATGATTACTCTTATACATAAGGTGCATATACTAAAATGAGTGCTACATATAGATGTAGTATCTAACTTCGGTTGTCATTTATATTTATCCTTAATTCAGGGTAATATTTAATATCAATGGTTTAAGAACTCTTCAGTATTTCCAATCCCAAGTATCCAAATATTCTTTTTTCAAACATAAGTGTGTATAAACACAGTACTTTAATTAAACAGGAAAAAAAAAAAATACCCGCCAAACAACAAAACAAAACCAAACCTGTAGGCAGATGAAAACCAGTAATAAAACCTCTTTTCTGTTTTAGACAATGGAAAGTCTGTATCTACCTAAATGCTTCTGAGTGTTAATCATTTCTGAATGCTTAATGTTGACTGCTTTAATGATGATTGTTCAGTACCCATACAAATGTTTTGGCACCAAGTTATATCTTGTTTGTTTATGGGACATAATCTGAAGGCTGCTGAAACATCTAATAAAACTGCTTTCACTCAAAGGCATATAAGCAGGAATAGAGTGCTGTTAAAGCACATACCATCCAAAAAAGAAATTCACCATATCCAGTAGTGAACATACATATCCTTTGTTTGACTTCAGATAAGTTTGTTGTGCTGTTTATAAAAGTGTCATTCAATGCCTCTCCCATATATTCAAGTATACAGGTATGGTTTAAGATGAAATGTGCCATGTCTGGTCTTACTGCTGCAACATCTTAAAACTGTTCCTAAAAACAACTCAGAACACAGTAGAGCAGGGCAAAGGTTGAGATCTGCATATATATATGCACATCAGAACTGTAACAGATTTTTATTTTTATAGTCCTGGTGAAGAAAACTCCTAGTTCTGTCTCCAAGGTCACCAGTGTCATTTTAGGGCTAATTATCAAGGATTTAATGAAAAACCTTGTCCTGCAGTTGTTTCAGGTTCAAGTACATCCAACTTTTCTATGTAAGCATTATACCACTGATGTAGGACCCCACCCAGCTAACCCCCCTGCTGAAGTCAGGTAACAAGATAAAAGATGGCAATGATGAATTTTTTTTCTTTGTAGTGAACACATACAGCTGCATTGAAGTGCATCTGCATTTAGATACATGCTCATATGTCTATATATCACACAAAATTATATGCTTCTTACACATGCTGGTATTTGTTTTCACAGTAAATGGAAGTAACAACTGGTATTACTCAGCAAATGAAATGAATGCACTGTTCTTCTACATTTGGAATAGACAGGAAGCATAATAATTAGGTAGGTTTGAGATTCAGTGTACTACAGAATGTAGACTATTTAACTACTTAGTATCGTACACAGAAATTTTATGGAGTTGTACAAATATACGCATATCTATTTTATTCTTTCTAGTGAGACAAAGACACTGTGGTTCCCAAAGGAAATTTATCTTTTTTTTCCCTCACATGTTCAACTATTTTTATCATTCCTCAGTGGTGCAGCAAAAGGGAGAACTATTTTGTCTCTGTGGGAGCCTGTGAATTTCATGCAATGTGGGCTTCTGTGAATAGAGTTCAAAATGCATTAGAAAAAACAGGTTAATTTTTACACTAACAGGTTGAAATGTTGAACTGCCCTACTGTAGCAGTGTGGAGCATCCCACAGCTAACTGTGGGGGACTGAATTCCCAGGAGCTGCGCAGAGCGTGAGACTACTGTTTTAATTGTGGGTAAGAAAACTTTTCCTTTGTTGGAATCCGTAGTGCCACTTAAAATAGAAATAGGATAATGCTTCAAAATATTCTGCTTAATGTATTTTCTGTTCTTAATTTAATGTTTTTACTTTCAAACTTGTTTGTATTCAAAATAGCAGTAATTGGCAGTTGAAGTTGAATCATAGCATCTGGGTTGTAGTCTATTCATGACATCAGTGTATTTTTACTGCTTGTAAACATGCCCTCAGATCTTCACAAAATGTCGCAGAATTTGAGTAACTAGAAAAAGCAGAGAGAATTTATGCTTCCATTGCTCCAAACACTACATGCTGCATATGCTGGTGTTCGGGACTGAAAACCTGGCCTGAGTCTGAAGTTCCGACGAGGGAAGATTAAAAAAGAAGAAAGACTTTGGGGTTAAAACGGGAACATAGACAGGTTTAGTCTGAGAAAGGTGAAGAACCCTTTTAGAAACCCAGAAGGATCAGTCTTTGCTACCTTGAAAGGTTTTTATTAAATACTATCAGTTTACTATATTCTTTTGTCAACTGTTTAGTCACTCTGACAATGACATTTCATCCTGTGAGGTTCATACCAGGGACTGAAAAACACTGTTCTTGTAGTAGACTAAAAGACTTAGTACTGTTTTGGGTCTGCAGGCATTTTGTACCCTACTATGCTTTTTCAATTTATGAAGAACATTTCCATTACAAACCTCAAGGCAAATACATACATATATTCAGACCTACACAGGTACTAGGCTGGACTCAGCTGAGCAATTTAAAGATGATCCAGGAAAGCCAGTAACTCTAGGTTGTGGAAACCAAACTCCTTGATGGAAAGAGGTGCAGTCCCAGAACCACAGCAGTCTAATATTCCAGGCCAGCGTGAAGTCCTTGAGACATCACAGCAGGCAATTACAAACTGGTCTCTATCAGGCAAGAAACCAGTGACAAATACTACTCATGTAATGACTACTTTGTACACTGGCAAAATGCAGGACATTTATAACTAAAAGAGACATTCGATTCTGCAATGTCTTAAAAACCTGAAAAGTTCTTTCTTACTTCATCGAATATTAGGGTTGGTTTTTTTTTAACTGAAAATGGCATGAACCTTGAAGAAAATCTGATTAATTTCCTTGGTAATCTTAAAAAAATGTTGATAGTGAAATATTTCCTCATGAAAATTTGTTGTAACCTGGGAGCAACTTTGTAGCATGGAAAGCAGTGCAAATCTGGTAGCAGCATAGTCCATAAATTCCGGGTGTGTCTTTCATTAGTCCTGTTAAAAGCTGTTTTGATCTGGCTGAGTTATGAGGCTCTAAGGATGTATTCTTCAAATGTGTGTGTTGATCCTGAACTAATCATTTTCCTTATTAATCGCTTGAAACTCCATTTGGGTTCATGTGTTACCTGAGCTAAGCAGAGATTCATATTCCATGCATATTCCCACGATACTCTGCTGGTTCTGGTTTGTGTAAATTAAATGTATTTTTCCATTTTCTCTTTTTTTTTTTAAGCAGGTAATTTAATTTGGTGACAGCCACAAAGAATCCTGTAATATCAGAAAGTCATATAATAAAGTGTTTTTACTATGTACCTTCTGGCTACCTTGGTTATCTTCTGCTTACTTGTTTGTCTCACTTGGGCTATTTCTGAAAACCTACTAATGACTCAGAAATGTGAAAACTCATAACTGTTATAGAAGTGTTTCCTAAAGAATATTACTTGATGGGAAAGAAGCGAAATTCCTGTCTCAGTAAGTGTCAGGTTTAAGGTCAAATATCTTGTAGCCAGATCTCAGCTGGAAAGGGAAATCTAGATAGTTAATCAGTATAGATCTGCATTTGTCTTGATTCTGGTATTAATGGAGTACTAGAGAGCATGGTCCAGAAATCCAAGTATTATACAGGTGTCTGAAATTTTCCGTATCCCTGCAACAGTACAAAAAATTAGACCTTAGAATAATAATGTCATATAAAGATTTATTTTGGGTCACTTTTAGAAAACTTTATAAAATATCATACCTGCGTCTGCAACTCTGAGCACTTAGAAAAAGAGACATAGAATTCATTACCAATAATTCCTTAAAAATTGTAACCTTCTTTAAATTATTTTAAAAGATACTTTTAAATAAAGATATATAAAACTATCTATATACAACCATTACCATTTTACATGGAAAAATACTTAGGAAAAATATGCTATTTATGCTGAAGGGTATGAACCCCTATGACCTGGGGTTTTTATTGTACTGCCTCTCTAATTACTTGTAGAAAGTGTGTTCACTAGGAAAGTTAATCAATGATTAATTTTTATGTGTAGTTTCCATCCTTTGAAAATCTAGTTAACTTCTCCCTAAAACACTATCTAAAAAAATATTTGTAAAAAAATAACAGCTTTTTGACTTGGAACATCATTTTCACAAAACCTTCAGGAACTGTTAATATATTGATGAATATGTGGTGAAAACATTAGCTATAAATCCCCTGTGAGAGTTACTGGGAAAAAAAAAAAAAGAGATCTCCAGATTCAAGTAAAACTTACTGCTTTGTTAGCACAGCATGAGCAATTTCTGATTCCCCGCTTGTCTGCTGTGTTTAAATATTATAACTTAAATATGCTTACATAAAAGCTTATTGATTGGAAGAATCACTTGCTTTTTGTGCATTAGTTAATCAGGCTACTGTTTTGAAATCTGTCCAGGAACCCATAGTGGAAACTTTCCTAATCCATCTGTTTAAGTCTCAAATGGTTTCACTGCTCTACTCACTTACGAGCACTGCTGGAATGTTAGTGCTTTATGATTAAAGGATATTGTTGTTCTTTTCATCCATCATCCTGGAGTTTGCTATTAATAATACAGTTCATTCTTTCTTTGGGTTTGCTTTATTTTGGGTTTTTTTCTTTCTTTTTCTTTTTCTTTTTGGCTGTTTCCTTAAAAAGCTGCTTAGATTTTCTGATCCTCTCTGTCTTGTTTTTCTTTATTCAGATAGGTCATTTTCAGCAACATGCTTTAGACTGGCAAAAAAAAATAAATCGCATCAGCTTTTCCTGGAAAGTGTGCACTGCCTTTCAGTATTTGAAAAATGAATGGGAGAAAGACAAAAGAAAATGAAGCTAAAATGTGTGAGAGAAAAAAACAGAATTGTAATAGGAGACATCACATTGTACAGAAGTCTCTGTGACTGCAGAAGCCTGTATGAATTATTGCTTTGTACCCATAATAATATCTAAAAGCATTTTTTTAACATCTTTTTGTGATTAAATTATATTATGGGGGAAAATCTTAGATTTAATTTCTATTGAGGTATACTACAGTATATGAAAATGTGTCTACTGTTCTTTTGTGAAATAGCATAGCTGTATTTGGATATAACACTTGATCAATGGCATTTTAAATAAAACAAGGAACCTTTGTGGCTTTTCTATCTCTCTCCAAAGAAAAAAAAAGGGACTTAAATGAAGAAAACAATAGGTATTTTCTTTTTTTACCTTTACAGGTGGATAAAGAGTCATGGGTATTAAAGGAGATATTAATCAGGCTGTTGTGAAAGATCTGGTCAAAGGGGACGAATGTCATCCGGAGCATGTTCCTCTCTGGGTCAGGAAACTGATGGAGCAAAGCCCTGAGAACACGCAGCGACACTTCATATTCAATCCACAGCCCTATAAAGAGATGAAAAACGAGCCTTGTCCGAAGCTCTTGCCTCAGCACCCAGTGGCAAAAGTAAAACGTGAGCTTGGGACCAGGTCTCTTTGAAGTGGAATTTTTTCTTCTTTTGTTTTTTTTTTTTTAAACTCTGCAAGAGGCCTCTGGTGGTTACAGGTATTGATCGTCAGAAAGTAATCTGTTCAGGTTTGGGGGCATGCCAGACCGAATCCTCGAGTACATTCCTTCCTCTCCAAGGAGATGTTGAGCTTTTTATACTGTCCACACTGGCTCACTTGTCAGCTGTCTAGCTTCTTTGCCTTTACCGATTTCCCTGTTTGTGGGAAGCATATAATGAAATCTCCCTTAAAAAAAAAAAAGCAAAAAAATTGTATGTTGCTACTCTAGAATATTCTGCCAGTGCTGAAGTTTTTTACCCCATGTTTTTAACCCTCATTTTTCTTCTATAATCATTATTTGATTCCCTCTGGCTGCCTGCTACTTATTTGTAGTAGTACCATTCATCCATTGAGACTTTCCCATCTGTCACACAGCTTTGCTTTCTCTCCCCAGAAGCTTTCTTTTCCTACTGTGCCATGCTTGATTTTTTTGGGCTTAGCTGCATGTTTGTGTGCTCTTTTCTGTATTTTAAAAAATGCTTCAGTGTTCAGAACAAATACAAGAGGAGGGGAAAAACCCTCAGAACAGCAACATTGCACAGGAGAAGCTCAAGACCATATTGTGCACAGAGGCCGGATCTGGAGACTGAGATTCCTAATGAATTAAGGAATCAACAAATATAGCCAGTGCCTAAATGGTGGCCAGACTCTGCTCTCTCTGAATTGTTGTTATTGCCTTCAAAATATTTCCAGTTTTGTGCTAAACAGGTGATGCCAGGAAATGTTGCATTCCTTTTTCCGTACTGACTCCCTTTGCTGTATTACAAAGAATGTACAGAAAACCAAACATACTAAAGTACTGTGAAATGCAAGATGGACAAAAGTCAGCAGCACAATCCCTCATAAGGATCAGGCTTGTTCTGTGTGTCTTCAACTCATGTATTAAATTGTGATTGTGGTCTAAATGGGAAGTCCATGTTTTAGCAAGAAGTATGACAAGTGTATCTTAGTGTTTGATTTTACATCCGCTCTATAAATCTACCTTGCAATTGACTCAAATCTCAAATGTTTTGTCTTGGAGATTTCAAACAGTTGTTTACTTCCAAAAATATATTCTGAGTCTGTCTTTATTAATTTCCTTGTCTTTTCCTCTTACACTTCTCATTGTATCTTCTCATGATATTGTTTCAAAAGTTCCTAGAAGTTTACTGTGAATCTTAGGATTAATAAAAAAGTTTGTGATGTGTTCTGGAAAATCCTTTTTCAGTAGAAATACCTTCACTCCTCATAAAATTATTTCTCTGGCTATTTGGGAAATACTGATAGTCTCCAAGCAAACAGAAAAGCTGTGAGTGTGTCCTGACTTTAATGGCAATCCCCAGAAAGTTCTCTCTTCTACCAGCTACTTGGTTGCACTGACAAAGAAATGTGGGGGAAAAAAAATCAGAAGTTTCTGTTTACACTTGTGTTGGCAGATGTCTAAAAATGTAGATACTTTACAAAACTTAAAATCATATTTGTAAAGTCTTGTTCTTGTGATAGCAAGTGCAGTTCAGACCCAGTTCTTAGTTTACCTGAAATTTATGTTGTTTTGAAAAGGAATGGTTCCTTTTCTCGGATAATTTATGGGGAAGAAAATGGATAAAAGGGGGAAGAGGCAAGAGTGGGAGAGAGAGAAACAGCTCCCTCAGTCCATCCTGACCATTGAAAACTTTTCTATATTTCACCCTAAGAATAAATGATTGAAAAATTAAAAAGCTCAAAGTGATTTTTTACTTGTTGTTGTTGTTGTTTTATTTTTTTGTTTGTTGTGGTTCCAAATTTTATGGTTCCAGTGCAGGATCATAGTATACCTATGTCATTCATGTTTGTCCTAAGTGCTCTGAAAGACCCTCAGTGGGTGAAATTTCACTGTTGCCCAGGGTATGTAGTCCAGTGCTTCATTACAACTACTTTTCCTTGCATAAATTTGAATCTATTGTTTCCTCTTTCACCCAAAACGGGCCTGGTAAATAGTTTATTCTCTTCCATATTGCAGCCAGTGCACAAATGCTTCTTTTCATTTTCATTGGTTAAAGGTTAAATATGCCCGGTTCCTTCAGACTTTTCTTGCAGGCTGACGATTTTCCACTGCACTCCAGCTGGTCCAGTTTTCTCCAGCATAAGCACTTAAGTACATGCAAGCCTTCAGATAACACTTCCTGGGCTAGATAGAGTGATAATCTCACCTGCCTTGCAGATGTTGCTAGGTTTTTTCTTGCACATCCTATTTCTTGATGTTCTCCTTTTGACCGATTACATGAAGTAGGTAGGAGAGGTGTTCGAGGGCTGCTGCCTGCCTGTCCTTTTTCTATTGTGGTGCATCACTTGTGTTTATTGGTGTTTTTTTAACCTTTCACCTTTTAGTTTATTGTCTCCCCTTGTTATTTCCCCTATGATTAGTATCATTAGTAATATTATATTATACTTTAGCTTTTAAATTGTTCTCATCTCAACCCATGGGTTTTTCATTTCTTTGATTCTCCTCCCCATGCTGCCTGGGGAGGGAAAAGGTGGGAGAGTAAGCGAGCTGCTGCATGGTGCTGAGTTATGGGCTGGGTTTAAACCACAACAAGCCTGCACCCAGAATTGCTGATCAAATTTTTATTTTATTTTTCTTCATGCAGAGCTTAACAATTCTAAATCTTCACTAATGTCTGAAAGTAACCCAAGCGATGACCCAAGCGATGTGGCCTGGGCACAAGAAGAACTTTATCTTCCAAAATATGGTCAAGTAGGCTCTTTTTACATGGGGGAAATATTTTTCCTATTTTTCAATAGGAGAGCGTACAATCCTTTGTCTACGGTACTAATTTGAAAATCTAATTCTGCATTTGCAGCTAACACTTTTTTGTCTCTGTCTCCTACAACAAACTGGAGTGGCTCTACCTATTAATAGAAGATTTTGTTTTAAAGTTACTGCTTGTTTTTTCCTTCCTCCCTCCTTCATGCCATCACTTTAAGACTTAAGAGCCATAGACCAGAATTCTTGTGTTAAATGAATATATTTGACAGGAGTTAAGTCTTTTGGGCATTGCAGTAGGTTTTCCTCATCTTGGCATGTGAAGACTGAGAGTGTTCTTTGACACCAGCAGCAGAGGATGTGAGCACAGCAACTTTCAGGGCATCAGAAGTGTCAGCATAAGGAAAAATCAGCAGAAGTAGACAGTGTTGAGGTAATTTTCCCACACCATGCCATGAATTTAGCCAACTCCTGCTCCTGTGAATTCTGGGCTGGCAGAGTTTCCTTCTTTGTTGCTAAATATCACATAAAGTGTTCTGTCAGCATCAAGACTTGTTCAGTCCCCTTATGTAGTAAAATAAAAATATAATCCCTATGCCCATGTTTGAAATTTGAGCACAAGTTAAATTTAAAAAAAAAAAAAAAAAAAGGAGTAAACCTTTCCAACAGGCCAAGACTGTATTTTGGAGGTTCATATTTCAGAACATCATGTAGTCAATGCTGTCGAGAAGAGCTGAAGGCGAAAGATATGTAGGGCACAAGTTCTAAAAATTGAAAATCTTTCTGCCATTAAAATGCATGGGATTTCTGCCAGTTGCTATAGACATCAGTGGCAGCAGCATCCTGCTATTTTTTAATGTTTTTCTTTCCGCTTTCCTCATCTTTTTATTTATTTTTGAGTCCTAAGAAAACGAAGTAAAACATACATTACTAGAATGGAGTCCTTTATGCTTTATATCTTAGATCTCCTAATATTGTTAGGATTACAATTATTTACTTATGCACAAAATTTTATAGTGATTATTAGAGCCTACAATCAAGAAAAAAAACTAGTTACAGTTAGGTTAGAGACATCTGATCTTACAAGTAATGAAAAATGTGGTGATTGCTCTGAGTTCTGCACCAGGCTGGGTATTTGTTAACATACTTAAGGGCAAAAGTGTTTGAAAGGCTGGGCTCTCTTTTTGTGTAGAACAAACATCAGGCAAGAAAGTGAAAGCTCTGAATCACCAGAGAGAGCTTCCAGTTTTAGCATGGGTTTGAAAAGGACTATTTCTGCACCTGAAGATTTTCATATATATGCGTTACTGGGTGTTGTGTTTTAAGCCCAACCGGTAACTCAGAACCACGCAGACTCTCACTTTCTCCCCATTCTTCTTCCTCCCCCCCGCTCCTGGAGGAGAATCGAAAGAATGTAACTCCCACAGGTTGAGACAAGAACAGCCCAGTAACTAAGGTATAACACAAATCACTACTGCTACCACCTATAATAATAATGATAAGGGAAATAACAAGGGAAGAGAATACAACCCCTCACCACCTGCCGACCAGTATCGAGCCTGACCCGAGCAGCAATCTGGCTCTTCTGGGTAACTGCCCCCAGTTTATATAGTGGGCATGATGTGCTGTGGTATGGAATACCTCTTTGGTCAGTTTGGGTCAGGTGTCCTGTCTCTGCTTCCTCCTGGCTTCCCCTCATCCCTGGCAGAGCATGAGACTCAGAAAGTCCTTGGTCAGAGTAAACATTACTGAGCAATAACTAAAAACATCAGTGTTATTAGCGCTGTTCCCAGGCTGAAACTCAAAAAACACAGCGCTGCGCCAGCTGCTAAGAAGGAGAAAAATGACTGCTACTGCTGAACCCAGGAGACAGGGGAACTATGACTGCACCGTATTTGTTTGCACAGGATCATTTTTTTTTTTCTTGTTCTATTTTGAATTTCTGGCATCTTTTGTAAGTGATATTTTGCATGCAGTCTGGATGCAGTATTGTTGCTGAGCTGTGCACCATGGTCTTCTCAATGAAGTACACTTAGAAGTGAAGGGAACTGCTACATGGATGCAAATGTCTGTGAGGAAGTAGAAGCTAGAAGTGACAAAGAGCTGAAAAGAAGATCTTTGAAGAAATCCACCCCCCCCACACACACACCCCCCACCCGCACCACCCCACACCCCGCCTTTCATGTTCAACAGATGTCAATCAGTCAGAATTGCTGCTGTTTCTTTTCATGCTTCAGCAGCAAAGATCTACAGAGGGGTTCTTCTCCACCCTCCATCCCAGCCACTGCCTGTGGGACCAACTGATGCCCAGGAACTTTCCTCTCTGTCAGGGTTTGTCGCTGACACTTGTCAAGAGCAAAATGTCAACACTGGGATTGGGAATCAAGATATCAGCAATAACCTGGCTGGCTCCCTTGGGAACCTCTGGGTGGCTATTTCTAAAATTACATCTCCATTCCTGTAGGACCCTACTTGAGAAAAGTATTGACTGAAAACCTTCGAAACACAAAGGCTGTGACTGTACTCAAAACAGTAAAATATCAGACTTGGAAATGACTCTACCCAGTATGGAAAGAAGGTGCTTAATGTATTTTTCCCAGGTGCCTAACCATTGCCTAGAGCTCAATCTTTGTCACTTGAATTTATCAGAATAAAGAATGTCCTTCTATAGGAAAGAGGAATCCTTAGTTTCCCCTTTCACTCCTCTCAGTCAATGCTTCAACTCCTTTATAAGTAGATGCATTAAAAAAACAAACAAAAAAACAAACAAAAAAACCAAACAAAAAAAAACCCCAAATTTTTAAAAATTGTGTTTTCATCCTTTTGACCTCTAGTAAAAATGCCAAGACTTTTCTCAGTATCATTCTTAAAAACATGGGGTGGATAGTTTTATTGTGTGGATTAGTTTCCCTAAGAAAAAACAAGAAGCCTTGATAACTTGTTCCTGGAAAACATAATTTCCTGAAAGTACGATATTTTTCTCCACCTCATAAATATTACACAGGCTCAGCCCTTGGAAGTAAATAAAATGTAATTACTATTGATGCTTTATACAATGTTCACCATCTTTAAATGATAATCCAGGCTTAAATCTTTGTATAAACTGAAGTAGTCGGAGTAATTTCACCTTAATTAGTGTGTCTTTTGTTTGTGTAACAACCTATGCTGATTTTTTTTAAGGCAAGTTAAATATACAGAGTGAAACAAGCTGCAAGCACACAAGTTTAAGAATGATTAACACAGCCCTTGCGGTGCTTCTCAATTTATTTCTGTATGGAAAGGTCAATAGAGAAGTCTGGAGAGATCAGACCTGAACGGTAGGTTACTGTAGGATGTGTGGAAAACCTCGAACCATGCTGTGGTACTTTCTCACGGAAAATTGATAGTACCATTTTTGATGATAGAAAAGGATGCTTTAAGCTTCTCTGTTTGTAATATAATCAGGTTTTTGAGACAGTGTTTTCAGATTAGGGCATGGAATGACCTGACCATTTTGCCCTTCATCCTGTTGTCTCTCCCTCCACTCTTCTTCCCCCCACCCCCTTTTCTTTTTTATGCCACTGGTAAAACTGTAACTATGTTTTCTGGGAGAGTACATCATCCAGTGCTCCCCCACGTCTTTCCTTGAAGTATTTCTTTTGTCTGTCTCCATTACACCCATGTGCAGTGACACAATGTTTCTGCACAGTGGGAGCTTGCAATCTCTGAAGAGGCTTTCCAGGGTTGCTTTTTAGACTGAAATCATTACAATCTTCAATAGCTACTTGGATTTGAAAAAAACTAGCACATTATTATTCTCTGGACTGTCTGGATGTAAAAAGAGGCTATTTTCTTGCTTCCTTTTATTTATTTATGGTCCTAGCTACACACTGCCCTTGCACCTAACTTTAGTTTGTTTGGATCTCAATCAGAGTTGCAATTCAGATATCTTGTGCTGTTTGTGTTTTTCTTTCATGTAGGGTTTTACATTATAGATGAGAACACACTGTCAGAGAGATTTATATTTTGGTTATACTTAATGCTTCTGAGTCGCGCATCCTTTTCTGTATGTGTAATTATCATAGTTATTATTATCACTAACATAGTGCAGCATATTGTACGGTATGTTACAATAAATGTTATGATGTGTAGCGTAACAGATGTTTGAAAATATATCTATGATTTTTAAATACCAGCAAGTTGCATAGTTTCATAAGGCATTCAAGCTATCTCATCTGATACCCTATAAACCAAAAGCTGTATCTGTTGCACCAGTAAAATATTATCCCCAGCCCAGGGACTTTGGTTAGGTTAATTCCTCATGGGACACAACTGCTATTTTCTCTGGTGAGAGGAGAAGAGATCAGGATGTTACCAGCACCTGAGGTCTGTGTTGTGAGTGGAAATATATTAGGAAAGACTTCAATTCTCAGAGAGAGGGTCATCTGATCCTCCCCAGCTCTTCCTGCGGAAAAATGGCTCCAGATTTCTCCTGAACTGACCAGAAAGGAAAGTCCTCTCTAAGCCTGGTGTGTGTTTTATCCTGAACATGTGTGCAGGAGATGGTCAAGCATCTAAGAAAATGGAAAGAATTAAAAAGGCACAGTGCCACAGTATCACAGAGAAATGCGTTTTTGTAACAAGCATAACTCCCTCCACCCTTTCTTTTTTGACTTTTTTAAAGGCTAGAACTCAAAAGAACAGTGAAAAGTCATAGTATAGACATTTTTTAAATATGCAAAATAGGAAGTTCCTTTCTGTGGGTTGGTATTCTGCCCATATAGCAAGACAAGCACACTTGTAGGCCAGTGCCTACAATCTTTGTTTACTCTGGTAATGCATGCAGTGATTGTCTCTTATAGGGTCAGTTTCTGGAGTTCAGTTGAATTGTTGCAGCTGTTGGAAAACCTATATGAGAAAAGTTACATAGGCTTTCCAGAGGCAGCCTTTAGCTGAACGCTGAGCAAATCTCCCCCAGCCCCAACTTCAGTATGTGTTCTGTCAGACTGAAGCAAAGATATTGCATGGAGGACTGCGAGCACAGTTTTGTCATGTCTCCTCTACGACAGTTCCCTGTGGGAGACATTGCAGACTATGAAGAGAGAGTCTCTGCAGTGATACCTTGCAGTACCTTTTTGCAAATGTGGATGAGCACCTAAGCCTTTCAGCTGTAAGGAAAGGTAAGGAGGAGTGTTCATGGCTCAAAAGGGTGGATCAAACTTGTCAGCTGGGAATTGCCAAGTCTGGAAATTACTATGTTTCTCCGAGATAGTAACAACTCTGCAAGAGCCCTTTGTCTGGAAGTAATGTAATCTTCAACTCATTTTGTATTGGTCCCACCCACAGAGGATCTGGAGCAAGCTACATATCTTTGAATAACTGTGGATAAGTCTGTTTACTGATGCTCAGGAAATTTTCATTTGGTGGGACACTTAACTGCACTCAAAATAAATAAAAATCGGGAAAAAAGTCCTGCAAAGGATTAAAAAAAAAAAAAACAAAAAAACAAAACCAAAACAAAACAAAAAAAAAAAACCCAGCTAAAATCCCTCTGATGCTGTCATTGCCCATGGGTAATATAGCATTTGTTGTTGTAAGGAGCTATGTTATTGTTAGGCATAAGCTTGATCCCTAAGAGACCAAGAGGTATCTTAAAGTAGCGAACAGAATTAATGACTCTGGCCCAAGGAAAGAAGAAAGGAGCAGAACATTTTCTGTTAAAATGACAGAGTTCAGTTTTCCTCAGTTTTCTATAGCTCTAAGATACCCATCACACTGATATGTGTCTCTTTTGTAGTTTTCCATCTATCAGTCCCATCTTCCATGCTTGCATTCAGTTCATGGCCTTCAGAAGGTGGAACATCCCTGTCTAGCCTATTGCTACAGAATAGATGCCACTGGCTGTAAGCTACCATTGGCATTTCAGTACACAGATTTTCGTAGACACTGGCTCGAATCTACACCGATGTCTCTCTTGTTTCTGGAAAATGGAACAACATATAGTAAAATATGTGCCATGTTTTCATAACATCTTGCAGTTACTCAGCATTAACCTGCTGGGCACACTGGGATTCTAAGGAACCTGGACAGAGAAACAAGCTGCTGCTGAAAACAACACAGGGATCAATATCTTGTATTACTGTAGAAATCCTTCTGGACTTAAAATCTTATTTTCCTGTGTTTGGCAGGGAGCCCCAGAGAGTAACAAGGAGGGTGAATCACAGCAGTTGTAGCAAATGTGTTCCAACAGAAAGTGTTTCTGGGTTTCATGGATTTAGGGATTTTTACAGCCAGAAGGGGCTATTGGATTGTCTTGTCAGACCTCCTATTTAGCAGAGCCTATAAGGACATCCTGGTATTAATCCCTGCCTCACATTCAGTAACTCCATACTGATAGGGCTATACATTTCAGAAAGGCAATCAATCTTGATGTTAGTTTTGGCAGTGTTTGTTGCTATTCTGATGGCTAGTTGTCCTTACTATTATAAATGTAAGACTTATTTTCTATTTGCCTGTCTTTGACTTCCAAAAATAAGATCCCACAAAGCCCTTTTAGACTGAAGAAACTTTTAAAATGAAATTTCTAATTTTTTTTTTGCGTGATTAACTTCTCTCCTAGTCTCTTTTTGATAAGAAGAAATGTTCTTTAAGGCTAAAATAAAAGACAGATGTTCCAAAACGCTAATTCTTCTCATAATTCATGATAAATTTGGCTATAACATTAAACCACCCAGCTTTAACTTTTCAAATTCCAAACATATACAAGGGATGCAAGACATTCAAAGAGCTTTGAAGTAATAGCAACTTCAAAAAAAATAATATTAAAAAATAATTTACACTTGCACAAGGTGCATTTGGGAGCCACTGTGTTTTCCCCATACAAAATCAAATTTCAGAAATCTACTTGCCAAAATGAGACGTGTGCACTATTTGCAACACTTGTACATTCCTTGTTTACATCTAGTTGAACAACTAGGTGAGTACATGAGAAAAAGACATCTTAAAGAGCCTCATGCTTAAGGCCTGATCCGGCTCCTTCCGCAGTCAAAGGAGGTGCTCCACTGACTGCACTAGGGGTTTGAGCAGGACTTTGCCGAACAGTAGGACTGTTCTTCGCAAGAATGATACATTTAAATATGAAAAGTAATGAAGTAAGCATGGCAAATTGTGGTTTAGTTGGAATCTAATTTTTATAGCTTTATAAAAATATTAGAGATGGATATCTCTATTGTAAGTATAGAAACATATAAAAGTAAAATACAGGTAAAAAAGATGGTTGCATAAATTAAACTGTGTCTGCTAAAGTTATTAACATCACAAAGCTGTATTTTAGAGGTAAAATCCTGACCACACTGAAGTCAAAGAGATGTGCTGCCTTTAACAACGTAAGATTTTCTTCTTGATTTGAATTGGGTAAGCCAAATTTTTCTTTCTCTGTTCAAGAGCATAAATGTAGTTGAAAATTCAAACTTAAGGCACAAAAATGACTTGTTATCATAGACATGCAGGGGAAGGGAGCAGGGAAAGAGAGAAATATAGTTCCATTTTGGTTCTGTTGAATTATGTGTGAGGGCAGGGAAACACCATTGTCATATCAGATAGGCAAACCTATTGTCAACATTTTAAACATGCATTGTATTCAAGGATGTGCCGGGCACAACTGCAAAGGGCTGGAGGAATCCACTTCAGGTTATTTTCTAGATTGTTTTCAGGATATATATAGGTGATTAAGGAAAACTGCTGTTTATCAGTATGCCATAACTGCAGCCAGTGTTAGCTGGCTTGTTTTACTGGTGAAAATCACAAGCAAATCCAAGTGTGGATTTTTGTAGTGCAGGAGAGGGTTGTGACTATATCATCCTTGTGTCTGTATGGATTTCACCTAGACATTTAGGGATATAACTTAGTGCAGAAGAAAATCTTAAATGGTGAGAGTCAGAGGGCTCAGAATGTTTATCATAAAGGGGAAACAGCCCTCAGTATCTTTCCTCTTTTTATGTTTGAGGTTTTTTTTCCCTCATTAGATATTTACGTCTGGCATCCTAAAGAATTACATAGTGTCCTAAATGCTGTTTCATTTCCCTTCTCTTAAGTAGGAAGAAGAAAGGAAAACACTAATAGGTTACTTCTGTCATATATGCTGAGAATTTTTCCAAACACCAAAAAACTTTCGTTTTCACAGGTCTGGATAATTTCCCAATGCATCACCATTAATGTCTCTGTTTATCTCACTTTATCATAACTTGGAATATTAAGTAACTTCTAATAATTTCACTTTTAGCTTAGCACTGCAGAATCTACTATTCCAGGGCTGGAATCACATGCCATCTCAAAACCCAGCAAAACCCTGTGTAAGTGCTTTGAATGATGACAGATCAAGAGACAGTGGGCCTGAATACATAATTACTCTAACATGCATTTAATATTGGTTGATAAAGCTATGGACACACAATTAAGAAAACGTGCCTGATAGAACAGGTTTTTTAAATAGATGGGAATGAACTATAACTAGTTACAAAGGCTTGTGAACTTCCCTTCTCTTCCCGAATGTCACTGCCTCAGATTGCCTTGGCAGCCTCATGTATAGTGTTTGCTTCATGCATAATGATTTCCCTTTTCTCCCCTTCCTTGAACGGTTTTGCCTTTTCGACTAGTTACTGTTACCACCATTTAATAAGAAGGCTTTTCTTGGCTTTCTAATCGAAAACTTGCTTTTATCTTTCTTCATAAAAGAATTGAAATGGCTTCTCTTAGGTTTCTGTAGCCTCTGGGGAGATAAGGACCCTGCGGTTAACAGGATGAGAGATTTTTGTTTAGAAATTTTTATTTAGACAATGAAAAATGACCTCTGTAAACTCAAAGCGATCTTATTTTGGGGCTTTAGGCTTCTGGCAGATAAATCAATTGGGCCCTTGGGAAAGCAAGGGAAAAACCTTTGCAGTAGCTATGTCAGGACAACGCAATAGATTTGTTGTGAAGATGCATTTCTGTTGAAGGTAGAATGCCCTTAAAAATAAATATAATATTATTTTCTATAAAATATTCAGGATTTTGATAGTAAGCTTTTCAGCTGCCACAAGAAAATATTTTTTTGCTTGATATAAACTTGAGAAAAAGCCTGATTTCTTCTGGGAAATGAGCAGTGGAGGAGGGTGAGGTGGGGAGATACAAAGGAAAGATGTTTTAACAATTAAATATTCTACTTTAGAATAAAATATAAAATTTTATTTTCTCTATTTCTCGTTTAAAATTACTCCCCTTTTCAATTATATGAAAGCCTTCTTTCTGAATAGAAGGGCTTAAGGTTGCTCTTTTTTCTCTTTTTAATGATTTAATTATTGCCTAGTGAAGGCTATGGCTTCAACAGCACATCACAATGGTTTTCACACCTATGTGTAACCCTAAAGAACTTTTCAGATCTTCACAGCATGAACTTGCACTACATATTTGCTCTGGAGAATAAGTGTAGCATTTTGCTATGTGTTTTCTACCTGTTTCATGCAGAGTGCAGCTACAGAGTGAAAAGTTATGCAGACATAAATTGCAAATTTGACAAGGAAGCAAATGAGGAGACAGATGCTTAACTAAAATGTATTGATGTGCAATTGTCAGTGAGTTGGTGGGTGTTGAATAACGTGGTTAAGATGCATCAATGAAGCCTTATTTCATCTAAAATAAAAACTAACGTAAATAGAATTGGAGAGTGTGATACAAAGTAATGAAAAGCAGATAAATGCACGTGGACCTATTGCCACTCCACCAAACGCGTGCTGACATTTGTTTGTCCTGAACACCCATCCCTGGCAGTGGACTCTCAAGCTGTGGGATAGAAGCAAGGCCTGGTGAAGAGGGTATCTCATGAATCCAGTTTCACTTCAAGAGGCAGCAGTGTTTGGCTAGGTGGCAAATTATGTAGGGTGTTTGGTAGTGCTAAATTCCACCAAACTCTTTATTACTGTTTACTTGGTTAAGAAAAACATGACAAAAGAAGAGAATGAGTTTGCAAGTTTGCTAGTTCTATGAGTGGGTTGGGATTTACATCCTACATAGTGCTGCTATATCATTTACTATCATTTGCTATATCATTTACAGTTTCCATTTAAAAGTACCTTTTACACTGTAACCTTGACATATGACTAAGCTGCCAGCTCCTTGCAGGGTTTTGGAACATAAAGTTAGCCACAAAGCATCACCTGCCTGTATTCAGCAATACCCTTCAGCTGCACCAATAACACTGGTGTCTTCTATTTCTCATTATCCCTGGGGTACTAAGATGTATACATATGAAATAATTTATCAAAATTATAACAATCAGTATAACTGAAGGAAACACTCAGAGGTGTTTACTGTAAAGCGTGATCTCTTTGCAATGAATGAAACTGATACGAAGCAAAGTCCCAGAAAAACGAGTCCCAAGAGATATTCCTGGAAAGGTCATTTATATATATTTTTAATGCAAATGCTTGAGTCGTTGATGTCCAAATTTTTATTTTGTGGCAGGAGAGAAAGCCTTTTGGAGAATGTTTCCATTTTTCCCAAGTTTGAAAATATTAACATTGAGATTCACACAAAATTTACACTTTTAAACAGAAGAATCTCTTTAGAAAGCCCAACAGTGCAGTTAACGACAAAAGATATCAATTCTGGTCAACCTGATGTTCATTGTACACATTTGCCTTTCAACTTGGAGATATTTTGGAAGAGTTTGTTTCTACAGTCCTATTTTCAGCTTTGCCTAGGAAACTAAGTGCAGAAGCCTATCCTTTTTGCTGTTTAAATGCCTCTTTATAATACCAAAGAGTAGTCACTTTGTGTGCAGGAGACTCATTTCTGAGGCTAGTAGTCCTCTTTTTTTCTGCTCCTTGAACTGCACTGATTTGTGCTTTCTAATCTTGGGGCATTTTGTGAAGATTAAATAATTTAGCCCTGTAAACTTGCAACACAGAGAGACTACAGCTTTGTTTGCAATGTAACACAGTGGTGGTCAGCAATGGTCCTTGAGACACATTTAGGCTGTGAACAGTTCAGTTACGGTTCCCATGCTGGGGTTATGCTGCAGGAAATACAGTTCTGCTCACCTCACATAAAACATTACTGGAAAACCAAACCTGTGGCAAGATGAGAAAGCAAACCAGGAATGACTACTGGGATAAACAGTGTTGGAATATTGGTTACACTGCACATCCAACTCAGCCTTTACTGTTCAGTGGAGCAGCAGGGCTCTTGAGGAGTCGTTGTTACTGCATTTTTCCTTTACTTTCTATCCCTTTTCTCCACCGACATGTTGTGTGTGAGTTTGCTGTAGGGTTTGATGTATGTTTGCTGGTCATTTTGAAGTCACTTGTTTCAGAAGGTTTCCTAAGAGTTTATAAATTATTAGAATCTGAAAAGTCCTTCTAGACTTTGTATTATGAGCCTGTAATGTTACTTATCTTGCCTGTTATCAGTACTGGAGTTCCACTGTAAAGAACTGGAGACATTTGCTTCCATCCTGCTGCAGAGTCTGTGCCTTTAGTTTCACTTTCTGGAGACTTAGTTGATGTGCTGTTCCCTAAAACCTGTGTTTGTGGTAACACATAAGGCTACACTGATGCTAAGGATGTTTGGGCTTAACTACATGCTGGTCTAGCACAAAAGATTAGTGTGGACCACAGCCCAGGAGATTCTTTTCCACTAAACTGTGTTGTCAGCACATCCACTTTAATGCATTTTTGCAACACATGAAGAATGTTGAAGGATATTGGTATAAATGGTAATACAGCTCTTCTATGCCAACGAGGTTATTGTATAAAACTGCTATCATCTGTTTCTGGGGTTTGAGATAAGAACTAAAGAAAATTTGGTAAATGGTTTCTCTTTTCCACTGGAAGCTGGGTGTTGTGTAGCTTTAATGGCTACTGGAAAAATACTTTCCAAGGACTCTGTCCAAAAAAAACGAACCCATAGTGGACTGTAATAGATAAGGCATCAAATAATTTCCTTTCTAAATTTTTCTACATAAACAATGTGTGCTGTAATAAAAAAGAAAGAATTTATCTATATGAACATTTGATTTTCTCATGAAATCTCAGATTTGTCTGAACGGGGCCCTCATGCTGGTTCATGTCCACATAACTCATCCTTTACAGGCATAGACTGATGTGACACAGGGTAATAGAAAGTGATGCATTGCCTGAATTTGAAGAAACACAGACTATTTCAGGATCGGCTCTGCAGTATGAGATCTGTATCAGATTTGAAACAAAGCTAACCAAGCAGACAGAACAGTAAGATATCTATAGCATCCATTAATCAGTATATACTATGCTGTTGCTGGATGCTTTTTTTGTTGTTGTTGTTGTTTGGCCTTTCTGTGTGTGTTCACCGTCTAACGTTATTTGCTTGACAAATACACAAGGTTACTCGGGAAACCATTTACAAATCTTTTTTCCTCTGTATTCTTTTATTTCAAGGCAAGAAATCATACTTCTCTAGCCTCAAATACCCCACCAGAGTAATAGTTCATCAGCATGTCTACATAAGCTTATAGCTGTCAAATACAAAGGAAGTCAGTGTTCTTTGTTGTTTAAGAGTTCTTTCTGTATGTGTGTACATGAACTTTCATGTCTTTACATATGACAGGATCTACTGACTGGAGCATCCACACCAGAACATTGCTACAAAGCCTACCTTACCATTAGTTATAAAAAACAGTGAAATTTGTTTAAATTTCCTTTGGTATTAGTAAACTCCTTGGCATCCAGTTCAAGTTCTCACAGAAACAGTATAGCTCTTCATTGCTGAAAGGCCAGTGCACTTTGTTGCAACATGCATTCAGATTAGATCTTAAAAACTAAGGGTTTTTATAACCTATATGCTTCTGAGGAGTAGACAGTCTTTAAGCAAGAAAAAAGTTTTGCCTTATTGTCCTCTGTTTTTCCCTCTGAAGCCTACGTGAGCAAAAAGACAGAAATGCCAAACACTCATTTGTTTTCTGAAAGATCAGCCATCAGTGCTGCTCTTCTGCTCAACAGCCAACAGCTTACTTTTGCTTTTCATCTACTTGCCCTTTATCTCTGTTTAATCAAAGTATAGTTGTGCTATATCCATATACTAGCAACCTTGGTAGAAAGACTGTCTTGATGGCCTTGGTACAGATTACTTCAGTAGACTTCTTGTAGTAACAAGTGTGGTATTTTAAAACAAATAAGTAGAGATAGCTTTTTATGTTTACTTTGGTCAAACTTCTTTTGTTAGAAATACCATGGAGGAGAAAGCATTTTTCTGTTGCTTTACAGACAGACTTTCAAAACATATATATTTTTAAAAAATATTTTGGTTGTATGTTGTTCCTTCCTTCCATTGAGAAACTTACACTGTGCCTCCTCACTGTTCTATTACTTTCTATCATCCCTCTCTTGGAATGGTATGTGTTTTAAAAGACTTTTCTAGGAAACCACTTCTAATTAGGAGTATCCTAACAATGTTAATCTTTACACGTTGTTTCCACCAAAGGACTGTTCAGGTCATCCCAAGTCAAAATATGAAGCAGGCAAGTATAAGCACAATGGTTTAAAAAAGCAGAACTTTTTCTAAGTTGTCAAAATGTTGTTTATCAGAGATTTTGCATGTTAAGAACATTTCTGCTGAGATTATTGTAACAAAGCTAGCACAATCCTTACACTTAGCACAAACTATGCATTTAGCAAGCGCACAAACAGGATGTGTATCTTTAAAAAAACTTTCATAGCAGTATATTTCATATTTCCTTAAAAAACCCAAAAACTATTTTCTCTGTAGTATTGCTGTGACATTGTGTATGATGTAAAGTTTTAAAGTCAGACACCTTCTAGCAATGAGAACTTCAGAAACAATGCCTACTGAAACCATCTGAACTGCTTCAAAAAGAGCATCGTCCTCTCAGGGATCAGCTATTTTTCCCAGGTTTGAAATTCTAACCTGGTAAATAGCATCAACAGGGGACTTTTCCCCCAACTCTTTTGGAGAACCCCACAGATATGAATATCTTCAAAGGAGGATCTGTTAAAAAATGTAACAGTCTTCAAAGGGGAAACACCACCCTCAGCAATCTGAAGTTCTTTAAAGTGGGAGCCCACCAGCACTATGAACCCTCAGAGGACTAACTCCCAGAGCACTGTGAAAATTTGGAAGAGAACAAGCCCTCTCTCCAGAATACCCAGTAGGCTACTATTTTCCTTTAAAGAGACTCTTACATGTGTACATTTATAATTACAAAAAGGGTCTTATTTAACCAGAGCCCTGTAGAACTCTCTTACTTTTAAAAACAAATATTGATAAAAAGAAAAGAATGACAGAGGAAAACAATTTTACTCTGCTATTTTCCTTTTTCTTCTTTTATTTATAACTGATCTCAACATAATACACCAATAACACTTGGCTCATGTAGCTCTTTTGATCTCTAGAACTCAAAGTATTCTTCGGGAGTTGTGAAGAAATATTCTCTGAGCACATTTATGCACTTATACTGCTGGTTAACTGGGAGTCCAAACACTCTGTCAAGAAGCACATTTATCTCTTATGTACCATTGCTGGGTATGTTCTTTTAAGAGGTACTTTCTCTGACAAATATTCAAGGTTTTGTGTTTCTCCCCCCTCCCTTTGTATTCTGGCATTTTATTAGTAGGACTAGCTAATGTAGACATTAAAGTCGTGACCAATTCCCAGACTTACCTTCCGCCAATGCCAGGGAAGTCAGGCAATGTCCAGGAGGAGAGGGATACTGAGGTGGCTTAGGCTGTTCAAAAGTATCCTTGGGTACCTTTCTAGTTATGAATGAGGGCATTTTCTTCAGGCAGGAATGGATATCTCATGGGTTGTTGGGAAGCAGAAGAGCCCTGTTTGGCTGGGATGAAGAATGGTTTCCCTGACAGAAGGTGCTTGCATTAAAGTGAGTATCTGAAGTCAGTTCTCGAGTCCCAAATCAGAAGCGTGTTTTTTTTTTGCAGGTTTTTGTCTCATCAGTCAGTAATACAGCCATGAAGGAAGAATTCTTTCCGACCCCAAGGGGCTGTGAAAATATATCCTGAGCACTGAGATTAGTAAAATTCTTTCACAAAGCTATATGACTTATAGTTTTTAATGGAACTATAAAACCTGAAACTTTTGTATCTTGTGTTTAGTGATGTTTGATGATTTGATTTCCTGCTTCTAAAGAGATCCAAAAATGTATGTCAAGAATATAATGCGTGATGGCAGCCTCAACTTCCACCATATGAAGAGAAAAAACTCTTTTGCAGTAAATGGTAAATAACTTTACACTTATTTGATGATATAACAGTCTGATATTTGTCTTTTTTAGTGGGTGACATTTGGGTCTGATACCAATAAACATATTTATCCCATTCAGCAAACTATTTTGCTGTGAAGCACTGGTAGTTGCAGCACAGTCTATATTCAGTAGCACCATCGGGTAAATCGACTTGCAACATGTGAGAAAAAAAATGAAAAGACAAGCCAAAGGATACTTCAGTAGTTCTGGACAGGCTGCAAAAAGACTTTAACTACTCAGAGGAATTTCCTTCTATTATGAGAACTGACACTTAATGCCTCCATCCAGATGTGACAATGCTTTACTAGCTTTTCTTGCTAGCATTTAGGCCAGGTGGGAGAATCTGATAAAAGAGAGAGAACTATTTTTAGAATGGAAAGGCTCTCATGGAGTCTTATTGCAGCATAGCCCCACAGATGAGTCCAGATCTCAGAAATGTGAATGCAGGCACTGGTGACACTGATTCTGCTCTGCGAAATCTAGGTTTGCATGTGAAGCCTAAGAAAAATGACAAAATTAACAGTAGTGTATCTGAATCTCTTTAAAAAAGCTTTAATTACTTGTTGAAAAAAGTTGTTCTCTGCATCCTGCTGAAGCAAACTTCCTATTCCAAAGTACAGCACACTAGTCATAAGAAAATGGAATTTAAATGTGTGGTAAGAAATAGCTATATTTATTCTTACTGTAATTGTGTTGCATTCAGTGGAGTTACATCAGAGACAAATGCAATGTGGTTATTCACAGAAGGGAGGAATGTTTTCTTCCAGTGAAACTCACTTAGTCTTCGTAACGCAAAAGCTACTGGCAGAGGAGAATCGTGCAGAAAATGGCTGGAATACTTGTATTTACCTACTCTTGTGTTAACTGCTTATAGTGTAGCAGCCTTAAACGTTTAATAGTGAACTGCAGAGCATTTTGCAGTTTAAAAGAAAAAGCCATTACCTTTAAAAAATGAAATATTTGAGGCACATTCTAATGTTCGAGCCCAAAAGGAAAATAAGAAGACTCCGTTTCCTGAATCCCGTCCCAATTATATTTCATTTAATAACACTCAGTGAAATATCTGGTGGCAGGGGAAATGAAACTACATGATTTTATGGGATCATTCATCAAGAACTAATTGAAGCTTTCATACAGTTTAGTGCTGATAAAACACTATAACAATAAACAATAACAAAATTCACCAGAGAAGGATTTGTTTTGCCGTGAGGAAAATGGTTCAGTTTCATCCTGGGGATTCCTGGTTAAAAGAGTCTCCAATTTAAAAAGGGATAAGCACAGGCTCCTGTGCATAATGACAGAGTGGGAGCTGTGGTAAATGTATTAGTATTGCTCCAGTGGAGCTATTCTCATTGTAAGTATTTGCTATTGTGTGTGGCTCAGGCAGGATGCAAAACGACCAATAGGATTTTTTAAAGTTTGATTTTTTTAAGCAGTTCCCATGTAGCTTTATGAAAAGTAAATTACCGCTACAGCACAAGCAACTGAAGTTCTGATTCAAAATTTACTAACTAGTGTTAGATTTATTGACCACAGAAAAAGTATTCTTCTTTCCAATATTTCCCTACAGAATCAGGCTAGCCTTAGAATGATAGCTCTTTTAAACACATGCTAGAGTAATGTCTTGTCAATACTTAAATTGTTGCAATGAAACATATTGTCCCTTTATTTCTATTTTCTCTGACTAGAACATTTGGCATTCCAGAAACACAACAAAGAATATAAAGAGTTTATTACTCTTGATTTAAAGAACAGCAAGAAAGATATTTTACCAATCTGCTGCATTAGGAACTGAGGGAGACTCCTAGGAAGTGGCCCTGTAGTTCAGTGGTTCCAGACCTTGATGTGCCACCTTGAGCAAATCACTTCAGTCCTTGTCTTCTCCTCCTTTCTCAGACCTCCTAAAGTGCAAATCCTTCTGGCATCAGAAAGTTTTGTGTCACTTTTTTTTGTAGAACATGCGTACAGTGAGCCTTCTTTGTCAGCTAGAGCTTCTGGAAGTACCATAAAACAAAACAGAACTATCAAAATAGAACAATTAATAACATCAATGTGCTATATGCAATATTAGATGCATGATTTGATTCTCTACTTTTGCAAATTCCAGGATGCTCAAAATAATTGATCTTTCTGGATGATCATATCAGAGGAGAGGAGGGCAGAAGAAGCAATCATATTTTGATAATTAAGCCTACTTTGGTGTTTTGCTTATTGGAAATGTAAATTAGATATACCCATATACACATCCTCCTCAAATTTTAGTGTGGGCAACTGGTTTTGTTTTCTTTTTTTTTTTTGTTAAAGGAAGTAGAAGGCTTAAAATATCGTCAAATAATAGTTGGAACCTATCTTCACAGTGTCTGATATCCACAGAAACAGAGTTAATATGGCATATTTTTCCTTTCAGATACACATGTACATCAACTTAAAACATTCTTTGCTATCGTGCTCTATGCTATCATGTTAGCTTTTAGTACACCTACATGTCTATAGCAGCTATAAAAGCTATAAGAGGGGACTAACTTGATCAGATCAGTGAAGCCAAGGCATAGTGCTTTATACTTGATGGTAGATAACTTCAATGAGCCTTCAACACTTGGACAGGTTTGGACTGCAATTATAGAAGCACAAATGTAAATCTAATTTTCACATATTGGCCAGTCAAACACCAGAATTTATTGCATCTACCTCCATGTCCCATAGGATGTGAATGTCCCCAGAGCCTGGACATATTTGATCTCAACTTGAATCAGGTATGATGTATAAGTGAAGTGAACACGCAAGGACATGATATAGGAGCGGCTGATCAATCTTTATTTAATGGTAGATGACTCTAAGTTACCAGTACGCAGAGCTTGGATAAACCCTCAGCTTTCAGAGCATTATATATTATCAGATATTATTTTCTAGATAAGCTGAACTGATATTTCTCAGGATAGGGCTACATGTTCTGCATTTCACTTACCCCAGAAGAGTTTATTAAGAAGAATAATCTGGTATTTCACATTATAGTAATAAAAAGAAGCTGTAATGTATAGATATAACTGTTTTCGCTGGGTATATAATTAAGCAAAATATTGCCTTCAGCAGACAGCCAAAAGATAGATTGTATCTTCAGGATTGCCTTTTACAATTTTTTTGTGGCTTCTGAATGATCACATGTTCCAAGCATTTTCTTCCTCTTGTACTTCTACTGTCTCAATAATTATTCCTTTTCCTCTTTATCTTTCAGTGCTCCTCTTCATCTTCTTTCCATACTTTCTGTATAAATGCTTCCATCACGACCAGCACAGGCCCAAACCTATGAAAAATGGAACAGATTCTCAAATGAGGATCTGCACCAAATCCAGACACCATCATCTTGGCACAGAAACGATGAGGTATTTTGCATAATATCTGGGAACTGTTTGTGCTCCAATTGACTGAGATATGACACACGCTTCTTCTGCTATACAGCTTACATGAAGAAGAAATGGAACTAGCAGATGTGGCAGCCAGCACTATATATACGTTTTTTCCTGCTCCACATTACATGACTTTGCTGTTTTAGGTTCACAGTCTTCAAAGCACGGAATACAAACTCCTGTGCTGATCTGGGACAGGGACTTTGGCTGACTGTTGCTTAGCTGAAGTTTGTATTAATCAAACTTTTCAAAAATAGATGTTTTGGAGGAAAATTGCGTATATCATTGCAATATAGTAGTCCTATGCATGGCAAGCAGAACTTTCTCTTATTTCAATGGGACTATTCCTAACATCTCCCCGATTCCCAGGGACAACACATTCTTTATGAAAAGAGCGTGCACAAGCCATCAAGGTTTTTCAAAATCCAAGTACTGCGTATTTCTTGATCAGTATGTGCACTGGCATTTTTACTCTTAAATTCTACATGATCAACTATGTTTATTGAACTATCATCTAGTTTTGTTTTAGTGCAAGAAATTAACCTTTGACTTTTGATAATTTCCAGCATTTTCACTGCTCTGTAGGCTGATTCTCAATTTACCCAGAAATGTCTGTGAGCTAAACACAAAGTGAGATGTTAGGAGATAAAAGTAGAAGAAGTTTGATTTCTTCATAGTCTGCTCTTCATTTTGTATTTTTGTGTGTGTGTGTGTGGTTGTTTATTAACTCAAATTAAGAACTACATAAAGAAAAGTTAAAAGCTGCATGAAGTCCTGTGATCAGAATCAGCAATTTCTATCCAGTGACCATTGCTGAGACTGCCATCGAATTTTCACTTGTAGGATAAGCATCCTTAAATTTAGGCTTTGATTCAGGAAAACATTTAAACATATCACTAATTCCCACTGATGTAGACAGGTGCCTAATTTACAGGATATAGTAGGACTATCCAATTTCTCTACATTGAACACAGACTTAAATGCATTGCTGAATAAACCCTTACCATTGAAATCAAAACATGGGAACAATTCAGCTGCAGTGGAATCAGCCACATGTATCTATTACATAATGAATGAAAAGCTCTCTGAAGGGTAGCAGTTGAACAACTGATAACAGAGGTACTTGAGCAGTGGAAAAAATTTCACCAAGATCTGCATGCATGTCTACAATATTCTTTTATGTGAAAAATAGGTGTAAAATTATATCTAATGAGTTAAAATAGGGTTAATTTTTGTGTAAATTCTTCTCATGTACAAAGATGAAACAGTGCGAAATCATTATTGATTACTTCTTATCTATAAGTATTTCATTACTTTTAGATTGGCAAATTTCTATAGGAGCATTGTGAAAAATTCATCAAGCGGTGTATCTTTCCACATAGTTAATAAATATACTCAGTCTATAGTGCCTGCCGAGTTACGTGCATTTGAAGTTTTGTTTTGCATGTCTTATGTGTAATAACACAGACTTTTAGTTGCTCCTAGTGAGCGCTGTGCGTGCCTGACAGGATGGGAAGAGAAATTCAAAGATGCCATTTACTGCTGCTGTTTACTAGTACCTAACTTCAGCTTGGTAACTTTAAATTGTTCTAAGTTCTGCTCAGTGACATTTTCTGCAAGTGACTGATATTTCACAAGAAAAGAACAGTACTGCTTATTTATTATTATTCTTTAGGTCATGTTTCTTAAGGCAAGGGAAGCTGTGAAGAGCCTCAGTGTAATACGTGCCTGAAGCTTGTCAGTCCTCCCACCCCTGCAAGAGTCCTGTGTGGCTAGCTAAGTCAGCTTTACAATTTATTTACAACATCTGACTGTATAAACTGGGAAAACAAGGAACAGTAGCAGTAAGCATAGTGCATTATATTGTTATATCCTAAAATGGTCAGTAGTGGAATTTAGGATTAAATGTACTTAATCTAACTTTCAATGTCTGCAGTGCCTATGACTATGTCTGAGCTCATCACCTTGAATTCCTTTTGTAGCAGAAGGGCACTTTCATGTCAGTATTGCATCTTGTACACATCTATATTTAGTCAGATGAACCCTATCTCTGGTATCTTAATTACATATTTTCATCACAGACCTTTTGCTTTTCTGCCAAAAGAGCTGTCTCTGTGCAGGCACTGATGCTGCTTTTACAGTGTTTCAGCTTCTGGTTTTGTTTGACAGAAGCAACAGTAACATTTGGGGTGTTATAATAATAAGCAAGAAAAGTAAAGCCCTGGCCTTACCCGGGATCAGAATGCCTCCTGCTTTTTTGTCTGAGCTCCTTTTGCAGAGGCTGTATCTGACTGTGCCCTTCTTCTTTCAAAGATATACCAGAATGCTTAAAGACAAGAATAATAATAAGAATAAAAAAAGACAGGAATAAAAGACAGAAATAAAATTCTCTGTGTTCAACAGTAGACAACATAAATAGGAAGACAGGACTAAATGGGCTCACTTTTATTTCATCAGTTGTACCACAGCTGGAGGAAACTCTGCAGTAGATATCTGGTTCAGAAAAGTCTATGGCATAATCCACCATATAACAGAGCTCTTCCTGGCTTCCAAAATTGCTTACAACATGCGAAAAAACAAAATACCATAACCAGAATGCCCCAGAGGAAGAGAAATCAAAGATTTCACCAACATCTTCAGGTAGTTTGCAGATTTTACAAAGTGAAAGGAAAAGAAAAATACTCTGAGCGGTACCCGTCAGTCTGACCTGGGGAAACGAATTCCTAATGACATAAATCTGGCGACTGGTTTGACCTTGAGAAAGTGAGCAGGACCCCAAAACACACAGCCAGCTCAATGCATTTTTTTATAGGGAGAGCCCACGCTGCTTTCTGCCTTGGGTAACAGCCATTTTCCAGGCCCCAGGAAGGTTACAAATACTCACAAACCACAGCTAATCCACCCCTTGAAGGCTTTCCCTGCACCCTTCTGATGCTTGCAAAACCCATCATTACGATTAAGAGCACCTAAAGGTGTTACAGAGTAGCAGAACTGTAGGCTCATTCCGAATCATCCTGGAGATTCTACCATATCAAGCACTCCAGACCTCCCACTCCTTTCTGCCTCAGCTGGGTGTTGTCACTGAGCTACAAATTACTGGAGACAAGGAGGGTACTGTGGAAATATTGTTACATGCATACCCCTTTTTTTGTTTGTTGCACAATCCTTTCCCTGTTTTCAGTCTTAATTTTAACACCTTCCTTGACTTGTTAATCTGTTTGTGGGGTTACTCCAGCAGATAGCTAAAAAACAATCTCAGATGGAATAGTTTTAATTTCCAGTCTAAATTTATTTGTGACCAATTTGTAACCATCTAATTGTGTGCCTGCACTAAATGGGAGTTTTCCCGTTGAGTGTAATTGGATCAGGCCCCAAACCGCAAAGACAGCTGCTCTTATTACTGCGTGGAAAACAGGCAGGGTCTGGGTGTTACTGCGTAATGACAGCAGTAAATTATATTCCAAGGGCAAGATCAGAAGCTGGTGTAAATCAATACAACTCAACTGGCTTTTAAAAAGTTGTATCAGTGTGCACAAGCTGCTAGTTTGGCCCAAACATTTTCTCAGTAGATTTTAAAGCTCGGCCTGCTGCATAATGCATGCTAGAGAATTACTTCCAGCAGCTCCTGCACCAAGCTGAAATTGACTGAACCCAGGCTTGTATTTCAGAAAGTCATCCAAACTGGATTTAGAGAATGTGTATCATGAAGAATCTACTGCACTCCCAGAGGCATTTTTCAAATGTTTACTCTCTTTGTTCTTAAAAGAACACCCACTTTTTTCTTCCTCACTGACATGTCAGGTTCTAGCTCTTTTTCTAGTTCCTGACTCTTTTTTTCCTACTACACATCTCTTCATTCGTAGTTCCTCTTCCTGTATTTATACTTCTGCAGCATTCTTGTGGCAGCTTTTAGTCTCTATGCTGGAAAATTGGATTTAATTAACTTCTATTTTCCTTCATTACTATTTTACAATTTTCCTGTTCAAGCTTTTTCTAAGGCCTTTCTAATTGTTCAAAATTACTACACTGGTTGCTTTGCAGGCAGGATAAGTAGGTAGCTTCTGATGCAAAAATCTACAGTCTGAGGCGTTTATCTAGAATTAGAAAAAAATAACATTTTACTTTTTCCTGTGAGAGAAAATTAAAACTACCAAGCAACAGCTACATTAATTTGACTACAGTTTAGTGTGTTTGTAGGGAATGATATATGTAATGGAATTACTCTATGGAACAGTCTCTGTTCTCTTTGAGTATATACATGCAATTCACTGGTTTCTCTACATCAGGTGAGATTTTGAAATGCATGCTGTTATATTGCTTGAAGCAAGTTTTGAAAGTCTAATCAACTTTGATTTCCCTGAAGATAATAACTAAAACTAATTTCAAATCAGGGTAAATAAAAAACATTGTTTTCCTGATCAGAAAAATACTAAATATTGTATCATGTGGTTGGTTTTGTAGAAGTGAAAGCTTTGGTGACTGCAACTGACTCTGATGCTTGTTATGTCTTCGAATATATTTTAAAGTTGGCCAGGCAGATGGCCCAATGAACTGTCACCTCGGTCTTTGATAGTAGTGCTCAGGAGTAATAGGAAGACATCGGCAGTTTTAGTACTAGCCTTTTGTTTCAAAGGGAAATTTGGCTAAAAACTCTTTACTAGCCCGAGATTAAAAGGGATGTTTAGCCTGTGAGTACAATTAAAATGGCAATTGCAATCCAAAGCACAGTCATTGTTACAACATTATGAACCATTCTGGAACTGGAGCAGGGATAAAACCCATGAAGAGTACCAAAAAATAAATGTATTTACAAAATTGGAAATTAGAGGAAGTGTTAAAAAGTTTAAATATGAAGAAAAACAATTAAATCAAAACATGATCAACTGGTTCATTAAAACATAATGAGCAATTAAAAAGCTTGTATTTATTTAGCACTGTGAGGATAATCTGAGTATGAGCCTTGTTAACTTCAGTTGTCCAAATCAAGGAGGATCTGTCAAGGAGGTTCTCATCAATCTCATATAATGACTACAGAAACATTTAGCTGATCTGAGGGGCACAGCTGGATTTTCATCCAAGCCTTTCATTTGGAGGCTCTAATTTAACACTTAGAGGAAAACTCCTGTGTTGCTCTGTCACACTTTGTCTGGATAAACTTTTTTTTTTTTTTTAAGAATTCTCTTGGTAAATAAAATTTCAAAGTAAAAAGTATTACTGAAGGTGTATCTGTGCAAGTTGCATTAATTTTGTAGTAGTAAAGGATGCATCCCACAGAGATGGTTTCACCAGGCCACCCTGATAACTTAGCCTTGCGATGATATGTTGTGAGATTTAGACTGAGATTAGAGCATAGCTCATGAAGAAGCATAAGAAAATAAAGTTTATTCCCAAGATTAACAGGAGGGTAACAAACCCCCACAGAACAATGTGAAAAACACTCAGACAAAGATCCTGAAACCAGAAGGTATAGGGTTATTCAGGACATGAATTAAGGGAGGGAAGAATACAGAGATGAAGATTTTAAGTGTTTGCATAAAAAATATATGTGGATAAAAAAAGAAAGTTTAAGCTCCTTAATATCTGACCTAAAGTATACTGGATATGGTGGAATAATTTTCATTATTAGAGTAGGAATGTAAGCTTGTCTGGGTAGTGTAAGAAAAGAGGAATTTTAGGAAATATTAGAAAGAAAACAGGTAGGACATTGCCTTGGTAGCATTGTTTCGGCTATATCTATATTTAAAGTCCCTGGGGAAAAGACTGCCATGTAAATGTCATCTAAAGACCTACTAGAAACTATAAAATTAGTGAAAAAAACCCAAAAAAACCCCAAACCAAAAACCAAACAAACAAAACAAAAATGAAACAAAAAAACCACAAACAAACAAATTTCAATAGCATCATCCACAGCCTGGGTGTTTTAGCTCACTGGGGAGTTGAACTGCTTGAATATCTGCTGGAAGGGAGTGCAGCAGGACCCTGACTGTGAGGTAGGCTGTATTGCTGAACATTTTTTGATACAGAAAGTACAGAAAACAGGAAAGGAGGATTTTTAAATTCAGCCCTAGGCAGTGAGTTCAGAAGTGCACTGAGAAGTCTGGAAACAACTAACTAGGCAGCAGTTCTGCAGAAGGGTTTAAAGTGTTATAAAAAATCAGAAGTTGAACATGTGTTAAGAGCCCATTATCCTTCAAGAGAAAAATCAAAACCTGCATTGTAACATACACTCACCACTACATTTATCTTCAAGACGAAGGAATTGTCACTTCCTTTCAACACTGGGCAGGCAAGTCCTTCCTGGTACTGGGGAGACTTCAGCCTCTAAGTGCTTCGCATGGACCTTGTTCTTCAGGAAAAGGTGGAATAATTGAGGTCAGAAGAATGATAATCAGGTGTCCAGAATATTTTATGTAAGAAAGAATATTAATTGGATTGACATATTTTAGGTTCAAAAAGTAAGGAGGGCAAGGAAGAAAGATGATAACTATCTTTGATTATATGAGATGTTTCAGGGAAAAAAAGAAAAAGATTAAATAATCACTTTTCCATGTCAGAGTGGCTAGGACAGGAAGTAATAGACTAAAATTGCAGAAAACCAGGTCTGACATTAGTTAAACCATCCTACTGATAATGGGGAGAAGATGATCTAGAAATATTCCTGAGATCCCATCACTTGATCTTTTAGGCTAGCCATGTACATACCAAGGATAACAGATATATATATAATACACGAGAAGGGATGGAATCACTGATTTCTTGAGGTTCTCTCCAGTTCTAACTCTAGTGTTGCTTTTTCCTAACTTTGAAGGTAGTAATTTCTAGGAAATAAGGTTGATAAAGACAGGAAGAAATGTGTTCTGCACAAAAATCAATAGATAGGCATAGTCCAGACAAATTGCTTATTCTTTTCAGCTTAAGCCTGCAATAAAATATATACCTTTATTTAATTAAACTTCCAACAACATTTCTCCATTCTAATCCTTCTAGTATTTAGGTTTTTATCCTCTTAGGTTTACAAGCTCATATCCAGGGATACACTTTGTGGATCAAATTTAACATGTTCCTACTTTTGCAAAAGAAATATTTCATATTCATATTTAATGCTGTATGTCCTTTGAGTTTTGCAGCATCTTATATTTTCCATAATTTTATTGACACAACTCCTTCAATGCAGTTTCCTTCTCCAGACCCTAGTAGCAGTCTCCATTTGTCTTCTGTGTACTCATTTTCCTGTCTGTAAAATTTTTGATAGAATGTAAAAAAAATGTTCCTCTGGATATCATACAATAATATTGGGGAACATTAGTTAATTATATTCTTTGCCCAAGGAAGCAGGCCTTAGTTCATTTAGTCATGTCCCACCTGACATCACCTATATTTGCCATATTCAAGGTTACAGAAGCTAATGTTTTTTCAGATTAGGAAGGAATGGGAAATAATTTTTATATTCAGTGAAATGTTTGAAACATTTCAAAAGTTTCTTATTCTTTGTCATGACAAAACCTAAATTTTTCTGAATTTCTTTGAAATTTTGATCTGCTCTTCCACTTGGAAAAAACATGATTACGTCTGAATAGAGTGAAGGTAGATAGGTCACTAGAGGCATAGTATATACAAATTCAGGTCTCTGCATACCTGTTCTTTGCTTCCTACCTAAGTACCCTCACCAACAGGCTATCAGCTATTCAGCAGTGATTTTTTTTTCCTCATATTTTATATGGGGTGGAGGTGTCCAAACATTGTTTATAAATTAACAAAGAACTAATTATAAATAGCTTATAACAATTTCATATATCAGCAGACAATGCAAGAGACATCTTTCTGACAGCTCAAGTGATGCTATGTTCATTTATCAAAAGTATGAGTATAGTTCATGCTCAGGGGCTCAGTCAATGTGTGAAGGGAGTGAGTATTTAGTATTTTCCTTATAGTTGTCTCTGTTGACTATTTAAAAATTTTATTTAGCTACATCAAGATTTTGTTATTTATTGATGTTATATAAGCTTCTGGTTAGAAGGTACAAAACATAAATTCTAAGGTAAGTAATCTAACAAATAGCATATTTTTCTGCTTTTTCACATAACAAAAATAGAATTGAAAATATGATATTTTAAGACAAACCTGAATTGCCAGAACAAAATAATAGTTTTGTTCTGGCAATTGGTACTGCAATGAAATCCTAGCAAAGTGAAACAAAAAATCTGACAAAGGCCAAATCCAAACCTCTCCCTCTTCAGTATTCTGTATTCCTAATAATACCACGTGTATCCAAACCTTCTTTCCTATATCTTCTCTGAACTGTTGTCTCACCTTTTTTTGTGTTTTGGACCTTCCGGTGACTATTTCAGTGACAATTGAAATACATAGTCTTGGATTTCTTCCAAGAGAGCTGTATTGTTATAATTTTGTATGGCTGACATAAATATTTTTGATGGAATGAGTTATAGGAGCAATAGGCATTGCAATTTCTTCCTGAAGTATATAAAACATACAAGTTAAAATACTGCCAAGTTTTCTGGCCTCTTCTGCCTGAAAAGGCATCTGCCAAGGAGTATCACATCCTTGGTTACTAGCAAATATTTTTATTGGTATGTAAGTCATGTTAGAACTTCTGCTTTTACACTTTATGATGAGGTGATGTATAACTACAGCAGCACATTCAGCGTGAGAGGAACTCGCTCTGGAAAACGGTGCTCTCCAGAAGGTTTTAAACATCGTAGCAAACGCAGCAACCAGCGAACTGACAGCACAGAGCAATTTAGATAGCTGACATTTCATACCTATACTCTTTTCCATATGAAATATAATAGTGTTCTAGAAAATTTATAAGGCACTCCTGTATTTTTTATCAAAACTTTCAGGTTGCTGCTGCCTTAATTTTACTGTATAGAATACAAGCCATTTACCTAATGGATGGGATAGGAGTTCTGCTAAAAAGTTAGTTGAAAAGTAATGGGACGCCAGGGTGGGAAATTTCACAATGGGTGTTACCTGAGCTCAGTAGCTTGCAGAAGTATTTTGTATACAGACCTCATTACCTGTAGAAATCTCTTCTGCAGGCACTGGGGAAAAAAGCAGAGAAGAATAAGCTGTTCTCTTCATCTCTTACTTTCACAGGCAGGAGTGTAATCTAATCATGAAACGTGTTTAAAATAAATATTTTGCAATTTATGATGCATTTTTAAAATGTACTTTAAAATTAAGAATATTTGAAGGTTCATGCACACAAGAATGTTACCTGAGTGATAGATTTCCTACCCTGAAAGGTTTTTTCATGTAAATTGCTCGGTAATTAGATTTCAAAACTACATTGATTTCTTATATGTCAATACTTATTAGATATTAAATGTCCAATTCTTGTCAGCTAGGTGAGCATCTAAAGTTGCAGCTCTTCTGAGAAATTGTTTTTTCAGACAGTGTTGCTTTAGGATGCTTTCTTTTTCTTTTAATATGCTTTTTCTACTTTCTATCTCCGGTTAATGGATCTCTTTTCTCTTAATTTTCACTCCTCTGCAGTGCTCTTTAGAGATGATTTATTGAAGCAACACTGGCCCCCTCATACAAAATTCCCAGTGTATGTTGAGAATTTATCTTACTTTTGTTATGTGTTATAATTACAAGTTCAAATCAAAGTACATCTCTTAAGTTACAAGTTTGTGTCATTGCTTTAGTAGAAATGCAAATATTATGTATTTAACATGCAAATGAACTGAAATAAATATAATGCATGAGGTCTGTATTCCATCTCAGAAGTAATTGTAATGTATAATAAGAATTTGGCAGCCAGGTTTGACAAGAGAGAAGGCACAACAATTTTTATTTACTGCAAGAGCACTCATCTCTGGCCTCTCCTGTTTCTGGTGACTTTTAATGGTAAATGTGGCACTCTGATTTCTGTATGTGACTGCAGGCATACCTGTATTACCTTTGCTTTATCTCACTGGCATAGTCACAATCATTTTTTGAACTTGATGCTTCTGCATGTAGTAGTGAAAGCCTGTTTTTGTTGAAGTACAACAGAATGGTTAGAAGAAGTCAGAACAAATGTCTACTGTCTAGCAGATGATAATTTGGGAAAAGTATTGCTAGAAAAAGGATTGCTAGAAATAGGATACTACTGCACTAACTCTTTATTTGACATATGTCTGAGCTTCTAACACAGAAATTAGGAGACAGCTGCTGTGGGATGACTATGCTCAAGAAGTACCAAAGCAGTTGTCCTCCAGGACTCACTTGGACTGCTGGCTTCCAAAATACACCCTGGCAGCAGTTTCTGTGATTTACCTGTGCTTTCTGTAAAACACATGTTCCTTTTCTTTCTTTTATACCTGATACGAGAAATTTTATTGGTGAATAGCTGTCCTCCACTTACCTATCTAAAGGCATACTTTTGATTTGACAGAATTCTCTCGTTGCCTTCTTGAACTTCTTTTTCCCTTTATTTTATTTTCTCCCCACCTTTTCTTTCTTTTTTCTAAATGTCAGAGTCCTAGTTGATTTTGGGTTATTCTAAGCTTCTCAGCATCCTTTCAAGATTTCTATATCATAAGATGGGATGAGCATAACATCACACCTTATTTAAAATGTGTAATTACTTACCTTGAATGCATAACAGCATGATTTTATTAACTTGATTCAACCTCTGAAATCTACATGACTTGTGATGTAGTACAGCTGAGCTTATTAATTACTGACTAGTTAAATATTGCAGGGAGCTTTTTTGCAAGCAAATGAATTTCAGCATTGCCACTGTGCTTGTATGCAGGTTCTTTCCAGGTTTCATTTGTAAGTTGTCCTGGACTCAGCTGTAACTTTTTTCTCCTCCCTAGTAGCTGGTGCAGTGCTGTGTTTTGGTTTTAGTCTGAGAACAATGCTGATAATCCACTGATGTTTTAGTTGATGCTATGTAGTACTTACCCTGATCAAGGGCTTCTTAGTCTCTCATGCTCTGCCAGTGAGGAGGAGAACAAGAAGCTGCGAGGAAACAGAGACAGGACACCTGGCCTAAATTAGCCACATCTGCCCAGTATATAAACTGAGGGAACCAATTCCTATGGGAAAATTTAGAAGGGTAGATTGCTGCTTGGGTCTGGTCTGTTGGTATTTTATTGTGCATCACTTGTGTTTATTGACTTTTTTCCTTTCCCTTTTTAGTTTTATATTCTCTTCCCTTATTATTTCTCTTATCATTAATATTCTTACTATTAGTTTTATATTATACTTTAGCTATTGGACTGTTCTTATCTCAACCCTTGGGGAACGTGGATGGGTGCGAGAAAGTCTTTGTGGTTCTGAGTTATTGGGTGGGCTTAAACCACAACATAAATGAGTGTAGGAACTGTGTTAATCATTTTAGCTTTTTGGTAAGTTGCTCTAAGTTTTAGTTCAAATCAGTCTGAAAGCTGAGGGAAAATAATTTAAAAATCAGATTTGCTTTGATTTTTGTGTAAAAAGTTTTTAAATTTTCAGTTCTGTTCTTGTATGTCAGCCTTGTTCTGTTACAAATTCCTTTCAGAACAAATGATATGTTATAGGCAACATCACTACCTGTGCCATCTAGTTGAAAAGGCTGTGGTACCTGACCAAAGCAATATTTCACTGTCTGTATTGTCAGTCAATATATGGACAGGTATCTATTAGGGTAACTGATATTTTTTAGAACAAATCACCAGGAGTAGGAAGAAGAAATAGGTCATAAAAATTGAGAAAATAATGCTTAGAATGCTTCTGTGAAATCTAAGTTATATGTGTTACAAATATATAAAACAAACAAACAAAAAAAGAATAGCTGAACCTCCCATCATCCAAAAGAAGACAATCATGGTAAAGGGAATGGTCATTTTATAATGGCACAAACAATAAATGACCTTTTGTGTATCTTTTTATGAGGATTAAATTCTTAAAAGCAATCTGCCATTTCATAAGAGGCTAGTGAAGCTATTTCATTATTGCAGTAATGTAATTAGAAACCTCACAAGGAATTAAGCAGCCAAATTTTGCACCAGCTGTAAGCAAGTAAAATAGAAAGTGACAAGTGGACCAGCAAATAATGAAGTACAATAACTCAGGTGAGAAATAAAAGACAAGTGTATGAGTGTCTTGGCATCCCCAGGAGAAGTTCCATAGGCTGGAAATGATCCTGGGACAGTAATAAAATGGGTTTGTAACATGATTAATACAGACATCAAAATCACACCTTAGAATAAAATTTTTTTTTGCGACACCTGAGACTTTTGGGGTGTAGATGGGTGTCAGAGAGAACAATCTAGAACCTAAAAATTGCATATAGTCTCAATGATTTTGAAACCTGATGAGTAGGGATTTTTGTTTGTGCTTACATTTATGGTAAGGAAGTTGAATGATATCCAAACCTGCATGTCACAGTGCTGTTTGAAGAATGTGGAGTTACAGATGCAGCATGCTTAACCTCAGCTCTATACAATGCTGGCTGAACTGGAGTATGGGGCCGTAAGCTATTGGTTAGAGTGACACCCTTTCTAGGATTTGATGGAAACAGATGCCTTACTTTAGGGTGGTTGAAATTAAATGAGATAAAGGACACCCAAAGAATCTTAGAGGGCAAGAAATAAATTTGTGTACTATTTTGGCATATCAGGAACTGAAGCTAACCAGTCCAACACCACAATAAAATCTGAAATTCTGAAAACATAATTTCTTTAAGGTATTTATTTTCTACCTGGCAGTGGACCTCCAGGGCAATTATGAAAGACTGTCCAAAATAAGGGTGGATGAGCACCACTGTCTGATTATTTCTATTGATTAAAATACATTTCAACAGCCACTCTTGGCAAACATGTTTAGGAAATTTCCATTGACTTCATAGGTCAAATCCTGACCTTCCTGTGGAGAAAAAACGTGTTTGGACATACAAAGCTTGAATGATATTAATGGTTTAGTTTTCAAAGGAATTCAGGAGACTAAAGGAGCAAATTCATCGAACTCCAAGCCCTGAAAATGCAAAAAAGAGGATGAGTTTCTGGGCATCTTTGAGACTGTCTCTCAAGCTGTTATGATGCAGATAAGGAGCCCTGTATGAGATGTCTAACAATAACTCTGCATTACCCATTTCTCTGAATGTCTGAATATTTTTTCCCTGACAAATGTGTATGGCTCTCTCTATCCATTTATGTACATGTGTCTGCAATGCTTGAGCTAACATGCTGTAAATATTTTTGCAGTATCTATATAACTTACACAATTGAAAGCATTAATGGGGAAAGTAAAATGCACTAAGTGTAGCAGCTGCTTTGTTGACATGTTAATATAGATCGTACGTTATAAGCAATGGATTCTACAATGGAGAGAACCAAAAATACAAAGGCATATAGACTGGAAGACGGGAGACCAATAAAAAAGACACAAGAAGTGCCCTGGGCAACACAGAGTCAAAAAAGTACTAAATACTTAATCAAGCTTTAATGCATATGTTCTCTGGTTCAGCTTCCCAATGCTGTTCCTTTGGCTTAAGCACAAATTTGTTTTTTTTCTGGTTGCATCTCATGTTGATCTGGACCTGGTAGGCTTTCAAAAGAGGCTTCACTTCTTAGGGTGTAATCTCAGTCTCAAGCAGATAAATATTGTGGTGAGTTGTTAAGAATAAGTATCATTTGGAAGAGATAAAAATGTTACATGGAGAACATATTTCATGAATTGATATGTTTCTGCCTGACATCACTTTGGCGTCCTCTAGTAAGACAGGAAAAACTGTTCTGGGATGGCATTCAAGAGCAAGTAAGCCACAGGCTTAAAAAGGCAGGCATATTAGATGGGAAGCTTCTTCCTTTTGTACAAGTACTGGGCTCCTTCCTTGACTTCAAGACTGTTATCCTCTCCTACATACAAGTGAAATAGCATGGGTGGGTTTTCTATTGCTGCATAGCCACAAAAATTAGGTTTAGTCTTTCATTTAATTAATAGTATCTGAAATTCCCCCTTTTTGAGAGGGGGAGCATAGGTTTGCATTGCTTAAAACTTTGATATAAGGGTGATTTGTACTCATGCTGCTGATCAAAGGAGATGTCCTCATGTCATTAATACATAACGAAAGAGTTCTTAATAATGTATATTTTCTGTGGTTGATCCAGGTTTGCTTCCACTAAGGCAAGTTCTGGCCTGTGGTTTTCTTCAAATTCTGTCTTCCAGAAGTCCCAAGAGACTGAATATGTTAATATGTTGATATAAACCTCTAAATATTTTCAGTTTTAAACATGCCTAACTTACATACCATGTACTTTATTTTTATTAAACTGAATATTATATATATGTATTGTGCCTGTCCACACATTAGTAGGGCATTCTAAAAATGTAGATTATATATACTGCTTTGAGTAGTATACTACTTCGAGTATCTGTTGTCTTCACACCAGCTGATTCCATGATTTTACACTAGCAGAAAACTGGTCTCCAAAATCAGTCTGCAATTTCTGTTGCCTACCCTTCCTTTATATTGGAAAACATGAACATCAAGGTATGGTCTAGAATTGGTTTTCCCTGTGGCTGGTGATGGTGTCCCACTCCATAACGGGGAAAAAATAATTTTGGAGTTACTGACTTAGGCTTGGTTTTGACCACTACATTCAGCTCTTTCAATGTCTCTCACCTACTTCCCAAGGACAAGTCTGTTATATCACATGTTTTTAGTAAGTCACTTTAGCAACTGTAGCTGAATCTGAGTCTGCAGCTCAGAGCAGCTAATTTGCAAGTCCTGTTTAAGAGACAGAACAGAGACCGGTGCAAACTAAGCTGAGGAGAACCTGTCATCTATGATGTAAATTAAAATAAAATAAATTCAAGCAAAATAATGTGGTACTGGATCTGTTTAATCTCAGGAATTCTTGACTTGTTTAAAAGCTTAAGCTGCACATACTAAATATTCTTTTAAAAAGTGTGTCATTACTGTATGATTTTCATTTTCTGACATTAATTGATCTAGACTAACTGCCTTCTGCCAAATTTCAGTTCAAGAGATAGTGCCTTGTTTATTTATTAATTTACTACAAAACATCAAAAATGCCCTGCAGGCAACCAAAAGCAATCATCAATCACATCTAATCCTAAATTATGAAGTTGATTTTATTCCCTTCCTTTCTTCCTCTCACCTACTTTTATTTAATTTCTTGAATGAGCAACAGTGTGGGAAATGCCTGGAACATTTCTGTATGTATACACATGAAGTGTTCCCACATTTCACTTCATCCTCTGATCTCAACTGCAGACCCGGTCATGTTACAGACATACCCAGGACAGCATTTTGGGAAATAAGAGGCTATCATATATGACATCTTACTGTAATACATCAGTTTTCAGTGCAGAAGTACTATAGCTGCTAAAGAGAAAAAAAAAACAAAACAAACCCTCACCTGTTTTCCTTCTAAACTAAAGGTCTGCTACCAAAAAAGGTTTTATAATCTATTTTTAAGACCTTAAGGTAGAGGATTATTTCAAACCTTCTGATAAAGAGGTAGGGAACACAGAAAAAAGATTTTTTTGTTTGCTTGTTTACATGGTATCTACAAATCACCTCCTGGATTGCTTATATCAGATGAATGAAAAAGTTAAAATTACTGTGACAAATTGTGAGTCATGCATCCATCTGAATAGTGATAATTCAAGTCACTGAACTAAATTCTCACTGTAAATTTTTTGAATATTCTAAGTGATGATACAATTGACTGATAGTAGAATGAATAAGTCAGATAAAAAAGCAGAAGAAAGCCTTTATATAGGTGGCCATATCTCAAATATGTTTTTATAATTTCTAGTTCAGATTGGGACGGTAGTAGTACATCTTTTTGGACATGTTACTGAAAAATTGTGACTCATATTTCTAACTAATACAGAATCCATACTTGTATAAAGTTCAAACATGTATGAAAAGACTTTTTAAACAGATAAAGGTAGAAAGAATGGATGAATATGGTGGAAAAGGTTGTCGTGGCATACAGATAAATAACCAATAGAATGTTTAAGTGTTAAAGGGAGCTGTTTTACAAAAACTGTACCATACAGATGCAAGTTTTGTAATTGAATGTTGAGCAAGATGGAAATTTTAATACATGACTATTAGATTATCCACAGCAGGAACATGTATGGAATAACTTCTTCTACCAATGTAAAAAGAAACAAACAAATAACTTCAGAATTGTACATGATGTGTAGATTAATCTAGAATATAACAATGCAACAGGTGCTTCATTTTCTTGGGTGAAATCAGAAAAAAATTCTCCAAATCATTTCTCTGATGCACAGAATTTTAGATTCAGTAGCACAAAATGAATATTTTGTAGAGATCAATAAAGTTTGCTAGTAAGTACTCAGAAGTGGTTTCATTTGAAATGTTCCAATAAGTCTTACAGCTGAAATACCTATGAACATACTTACAGTTATATATGTATACAGAGAGCTACAGTTTACAGCATATTTGACATATGACATAGTATACATATATATATGTATATATACACAAATCTAAAAATACATGTCTGCAGTAGACTTATTTCATGTGGAACCCAAAGCGTGAAGAAACAGCAGTAAACTCAGTGCCCATCAGTACATTATTCATACACAAATCACATTTCATCGCTGAGCCTTTGACCTACTAAGCAGCACACTCTCAGCCTACCACGTCATGCCCTAGCATGTCTTATTCTTGTCTGCATATACATTAAATTTTATTTTAAAAAATCTTTTATTCAAAAAAGGTATAAAATGAACACTTTCTTGAAGAAAAAATATGAACATCACTGTATCTGTGGCTGTGACCCTAAATACTTGCAGGCATATGCTCAGTTTTATTACACTACATGTCTTACTTTTAGCTTTTATTGTGAATTTCTATAAGGAATGTATTGAGACAAAAAAAAAAAAAAAGTCTTTCAACTAAACTAGTTTTGAGGAAAAATATCTATTAAAAAAAAATTGTGCTAGAAATTCAAATACACAAAGCTAGTATTTAAATTGAGTGACATAATTGCACTGTGGCTTTTTGGACACTTTATTCACGCTTAGGAACCTCCATATCTACAAAGGTCTAATACATGTGATGCAGATGCTAGTTGCTCCTTTCTGCAACCTACAGAGGTAAAAATTCTTGATGCATCACTGCAACTATAGTTACCAGAAAGTTGAGTAGCGGATTGTAATCAGATTGAGAAAAACAAAAATTCCACCTCAAGGACAAAAATTAGCATTTCTGATTTCAGGATGGCTTGGTGTTAGCTGAAAAATTCCTCTTTCCTTGTCCTTTTTTAACTGAAAACAGACATGATCCATTTGTGCAGTAGAAAGGATGGAAAAGGGAATAGTTTCTTAAATAGCCTGATTACATTTTATTGTTCCTGTAAGTTCAAGAGCCTGCTCTTGAGTAGTCTAAGCTTAAATTTATTATTCTAAAAACTGTGATGAACTATGATGCCTTTATTTTCTGCAGATCTAGAGATATCTGTGAATAGTATCTACAGTATTGTTCTCCAAAAGTTTTAGAGTGATGACGGATTGTTTTTGTTAGCATTATTTGTCAGCAACCTTTTTTCCTGGTTTTGATTCATCATTAGTCTTACATTAGGGAAAGCAATGACTGTGCAGATTTCCTAGTGAAGAATAGAAAATAACTGCATTGCTGACACCAGAATCCACCTTTAAGGAGGACCTTAAAGGAGTGAGACCAATGGCTTTAAAATATAAGCCTTTGGTTTTTTACAGAACAAAGAAGTGAGTTTACATTTTCTACATATTTAAGTCAGCGTAGGAAATGGACTAACAGCAAGGCAGAAGGACTGCAGATTGCAGTTATCTGTCTTAATTACAGTATTTATATGCATTCTCTTTCTTGGCCTTATTCTTTACGTATTTACAGATTTGTAAGAATTGATAAGTTATCAGCCTAGTAAACCCTCAATGCATTCATGTCTCTCTCACACATAATTTCTTCTTGCTAGGTCCCCTGTGTTTTATATGAGAGTTGTTTTATTTATTATGAGCCAATAATGCATTGAATTGTGTGTGCACTGGCATATTATCTTGTTGAACCATTCAATTAAATATGATAATGTTGAACATACTGACATAGTTAAACACTCAGGTGAATGAGCAATTCACTGTGAAGTGCAGAAATATTTAAAGTCATCTGTGTGCCTTCAAGCAATCTGTTTTATGTAAAAGAACACTTCAGAATTCTGAGACCAATATATGTCTGAAAAGGCAAAATGGTGCAGCTTTCAAAGCATAGTTCTCATGACTGAAAACTGACTCTTTAAAAGATCCAGTGGCCCCAGATAAAGAACAGTAGCACCCAACCTTATTGTGGGAGTAATAGGCACAAAGGTGAGATATTGATGTCTATTCGAAAGCATCATATGAATTAACAACAGTGTTTTGGCTTATGAGTGTTTTCATTACGAAGTAAAGTTACACGAGATCTAAAGAATCATAGAATCATAGAATCAACTAGGTTGGAAAAGACCTTTAAGATCATCTGACATGACCCTACACTTCTGGACAATACCCCACTGCAGAAGGCTGAGCAGTTTCCTTGGAGATAATATAACATAAATATGTTCCTAGGTGAACCTTTTGCATCTAAACCAGCCTAATTCTCCATCAAAGACTGTACCTGTGAAGCTTAATGAGAAACTAGTGTTACATGCTCAATACATGGAGTTTCAAATGCTTATAACTATATCACATCAAAACCTATTTTCTCCAGAACACTCAAAAGCACTTCTCCTTAGTGCTGTTTTCCTGCCAAATTTAAACTTTCATCCTGCAGCTGTTTTGGTTGTAGAGTGATTATAAAAAAATGTCATGGCAATTGTTTACTGTCAAGAGTGTCTTTTCTTGGTTTTTACATGCTTGAAAAGCCTAATCATTTTTCTCCTTCAAACTTTAGAAAAGAATACGAAAACTACAGGCAAAGTCAAACTAATAAACAAACAAACAAACAAACAAACAAAAAAAAAAAAACAAAACCCAATCAATCAAACAAAAATAACAAAACAAAACAAAAGAAAAGTCCAACCTGAAATAAAGTCCAATGCATATAGGCCAAAAGTAGAAGTTTGAAAATTTAAGCCTGAGTTGAAAGGTTCAAAAATTATTGAATACTGATGTCATCAGGTTAGAATGCAAACCATTATTCAATTTGATGCTTGGCTATTACTTCTATTGCTATTGATTATTTTACTACTGGAGGAGTGCTGGATGGAATTCAATTGGCAGATGGTCACTAGGCATTCCAGTAGGAATGAAACTAAAACTACAGCCTCCTCAACTTTTTAACGTAGCCTAGATAACTGGAAGAGCTTACAAAGACCCCATTTAAAAACAGGACACAGGTTTTACATTCACTTAAAACTGTGGGAAAAAGTATCCAAATTTAACTCTCAAACAGGTTTTACTTAATGGTGTTCATGATTATTTTATTACTTTCCTGAGAAGCAAAGGAAACCTGTAGTTTTAACATAAAAAATGAAAGGAAGCATGATGTTTCTGACTACACATTGCTGAAATACTTTGTCCAACTCTCATAATCAAAGTGAAACCTCCAGTGAGGTAGGAGCCTACTCAAATAACTTCAGCCAAGGTGAAAGCTCTGAGTAATTACCCTTCTCTCTTTCATACCACTTCACACCACTTTTTCTCTAGAGGACATTATTTTAGTTTAACTCCAGGCAGCAACTAAGTACCTCATAGCTGTTCACCCACACCTGTCCCCCAAGGGGTTTCATAGGAAATTCAGAAGAAGGTAAAACCCATGGGTCAATAAGAACACTTAAATGATTGAAATACAGTAAAATATTTTAAACAATAAAAATAATAGTAGAAAAAAGAGAGGAATAAAACCTCAGAAACACAAGTGATGCTCATCACCCACTGAACGACAACCCACACTAAGCAGTAATTGACCCTTCTAGTTTCTAAGCCTTTAAAAGCAGATGTATTTGTTTTCCTAACCTTTTTGTGTTTGTAATGGAAAATTACTTTCTTGCTATTATCATATAATACATTTTCTAACTGTTTGGCCATATATGAACATTTCTGTGACACTGATGACCTTTCTCCAGTCCTTATTCAACAGCATTGTTCCCATACAATTTTTCCGAGTAATGCAAAACCTGTAAGGAACTTGGGGCTAAGCATCTGCACTAGCTTTAATTTGAAGTTTATACTAACCTCCAGGAATATGTTAACATCATTCACTTCAGATATAACCTCTGCATAAGTGTGATGGGAAAAGATTTCACATAAATACATGCTTAAAAGAGAAAACAAGTTTGCAAACACTCTTGAGAAGTGGGTGCTTTCTTGAGGTGTTGAGGTTAAAAAAAAAAAAAAAGGAAAAAAAGAGTTGACTGAAACATTGCATAACTAAATGATTCAAACAACAGAGGTCATGTCAACAAAGACTGTGCTTGTAAAATTAAAAGCTATTTCAATTCATGTTCACTTAACTAAGATTATATGCAGAACATGCTAGTAAAGCCCTTATGAGCATGGTTTACAGTTTGTAGTACCATAATGCTCAGGAGTCCCCTTCACAGACTAAAACACCATGTGCATTTTGTTGTGCAGCCAGAAAGAAAATATATTTTAACATTGCCTCTTATAAATGAATATTCTTGAAGTATGGATAGATACCAACCAATTACAGTACTTATGCTTGTGGGAGAGATGTGTTAGACAGTCACCTCAGATAGGAACCCAGGAATTATTGTATTCAACCAAAACAAGAGTCTACTAGTTTGTTTCTGAGAGTAGCATCACATGTCCTAACAAATGGCATAAGAAAAAAAGAAAAACCCTCCAAATTTCATTAAGAAATTAATAGCTATGCGTTGTTTCCAGTATAGTCAGATTATTTCCATATTTACTTCCGACATCTTCTCAACAATTTGACATCAGCATATCCAGTTCCATGCTTTTATTTTACCTATTACTGCTTTTGTTGTGATTTGTTTGCATGTGTAATGCACATACTTAATGTCTTTGTCTTCAGTAGCTGCTAGCACCAGGGCTAACCGTATGTCCTAGGGAAGGGTTGAACACAATCTGCAGATGAATGAGCAAGAGCCAAAGATAGACATTTCATTGATGGGCCATAATTTCATTAGTTTATCACTTAAAGAGGGGTATAATAAGCTACAATCAATGGCAGTGTGCCAAGAACTTGTTTGGAGTCGGGTACAAAGTTAGATGCTCCTAACTTGGACCTGTGATCATCTGTGTGAGCTACCTTCTGGTTTTCAGCTTAAATTTGCATTCTTCTGCCACCTCCTCATAGAAGAAGTTTACCATGGATGGATTCTAGACCTTCTATTTCTATGCCACTTCAGACCAGCTAGCAGCAATAGAGGAGGAATTTTTTCTGATCCCCAAATTAATGATGGGGCAGACCTATAGCACCACATGAGTGAAAGCAAGAGTGAAAAATTCTATTGTGACTTTTTTATTTCTTAATGTCAAGATTTACGTGATCACTTTAAAATATTTCAGCCGTTTAGAGTAGTGTGTGCAGTTTTGGGCCCCTGTCATGGTTTAAACCCAGCTGGTAACTAAGTACCACAGAGCTGTTCACTCACCCCTCACCCCTCTTTCCTCTGGGGAGGAGAATTGAAAAAATGTAAAACCTGTGGGTTGAGATAAGAAGAGTTAAATAAGTAAAATAAAGTACAATATGCTGCTGCTACTACTACTACTACTAGAAAGGGAAATAATAAGGAAAGAAATATAAAACTAAAAGGAAAAGGAAAACAACACAAAAAAAAACAGTGATGCACAAAACCTTTGATTGCCACTCACAAACCAATACCCAGCCCAACCTGAGCAGTAACCTGTCCTTCCAGGTAACTCCCCCTAGTTTATGTATGACGTTCTGTGGTATAGAATATTCCATTGGCTAGTTTGAGTCAGGTGTCCTGTCTCTGCTTCCTCCCGACTTCCCGTTCCCCTCCTCACTGGCAGAGCATGAGACTGAAAAGTCCTTGATCAGGGTAAGCATTACTTAGCAACACCTAAAACACTGGTGTGTTATCAGCATTATTCTCAGACTAAAGCAAAACACAGCACTGCACCAGCTACTAGGATGAAAATTAACTGTCTCAGCCAAACACAGAGCATCCACACAGTGCAGGAAAGACATCACTAAGGTGCTGGAGCACTTGCCCCGTATGGAAAGACTGAGGGAGCTTGACTTTTCCAGTGCAGGGGAAAAGGTAGCTTCAGTGGCCCTACCAGCAGCCCCCAGCATACCAATGGGGTGGTAAACGAGAGTATTGAGCAAAGCTCTTCACAGCAGTGCATTAGTTGGAAGATGAGAGAAAGGGATTAAACTGAAATAAGAGAGGAGATAAGGAAAATCTTTCACATGATGAAGACAATAAAGAAATAGAATAGGTTGACTGGCAAGGCAAATTTTATCCTTAGAGGTTTTCATGACCTGGTGGGACACATCCTTGAGCAACCTGTCCTGACATCAGAGTTGATCCCCAGTGTGGAATGAAGGTTGGATTGCAGACCTTCTGAGGTCCCTTCCATCCTGAATTTTCCTACAATGCTATAACCCTAAAAGAGGACACTTTTGAAAAATTTTAACAGTCCCACTGAAAACTGGCACAACACAGATTTTATTCAATATTTGAGCCTAGGGAGCCAAACAACATAAGTTAGTAGGTACAATATAGGATAGTAGTTCAAAGTAGGAAATGTGGACTAAAACTTATTATATATGTTATTTTACTTTTTAATAACACTTTGTCAGCAAGGAGTTATACTAAGGATGGAGCCAAGATAGAAGACACAGCTGTACTGTATGCCTTCAGGACACTTACCTGTGCTTGTAGACATAGCAGCTTTAGAGTTAGCTCTGTTGTCTTTGACACAGTACTACATTGGTCAGTGTAGGCACATCTAAACAAAGGAGTTGATTTATGAAAGTGTAAATGCCTATTAGTCACCTACTGCTCTTTGAATTTCAAGGGGTGAGGTTCCCAGATGAGATTCATGCCCTCAGAAGTCTGAATCTTGTCCCTCTGAGAAACTGAGATAAAGGGTCTTACACTTCCAAAGCATTTAGACAGTCATGAGAACATTATCATTATGCTCTCAGATAAGTTTTTACAGTATGTTAAAATTAGCATACTGCATCATAAGTTTAGCAAATATGATGATAAGGAAGGATGTAAATTCATAAATGAAGAAAAAGAGACTGTTTTAAGTTCATTATGAATTTTAAATGAAAGAAAGCATTGTATTCCCTTTTTAGTGCCAGTAATTTATTTTGGGGACTGTGGAATATTGCATAAAATATGCTTTCACAAATAGTTATTTGGACTTGATCTGTTTTGCCAGAACTTCAGAAAGGACCAGTTTTTTGCCTGATGATATTTAGCACAGAATATAGTTTGTGATTTGATGAGGGACCGTTATTACAGCTTTACAGACTGTTTATTCAGTCTACTGCAAGAAGCTATTGTCCGTCAAAAAACAAAACAGATGCAACATAGAAGGACCCAGAATTAACTCCAGGAGATATGCAAATATAATTTGATAGGAAGCAGTTTTTAGATAAGAAAGTTTTCTGTTTCTTTTGTCTTATTTTTCTCTTCTCTTTTTCTTTACTCTGTGCTGCAGTGTTGGCTCATGGATAGCTGGATGCAAAATGAGACTGACATGTTGGACACATGGATATCAAGGATGTGGTTTCCCTAGCAACAGTAACCACATAAAAGGTCTCAGAACTTACTCATGGGACATTTCAGTTTTTCACATAAAATGAATACTGGTGGTGAATATGATCGCTTCAATAGAACTACAGTGAGAGTATCACAGAACTGTAGCGTAATAAAGTATTAGACTCTTCTATATTCTGAAACCAAATCTCACACAAGAATATTGCTTTTATATCATGGAGAAGAAAACCTTGAGAACATGGGAGGCATTAAATCCAGCAGAATTTTGCTGCTTGGAAAAGTTTGTAATTTAGCATTATAGTTAGCTAATTACAAATAGTTAAACTATGTCGGCAAGAAGTGAATCAACATCAAAATCTACACACCATCAGACTGACTCAGATTAAAGCTTAGCACAAAAGCTATGTGCATCTCAAAATTTTGATCTAGATTTTTTTTCAGGTTTTTGCAGCATTTTGTTTTACTTCATCTATAAATACAGCATACAGACTTGCTAAAGACAAAGCTGTTGATAGAAGAGTCATGTAGTAGGGTTAAAGAGCAAGAGTACAATTATGGATTGAGATCTGGCAGTCTGATGAAAACCTGGGAGAAAAGATATTTTAATTATGTGAGTAACACAGAATAAACTTGTAGAGGTCATTGAGAACAAACAGGCGCACACCTTGCAGAAAGGCAAGAAGATGTGCTGTAAGTATATATATATATTTACTTCTTTTTTCTGCTCTACCACCACGCACCTTCAGTGTCCTGCATTGTCTCGTTTCCCATACTGTTCCTGAAGAGGAACATGGCTAAAATGTCACTCTTCTGAACAGTAAGTTGACTTATCTTCACTTTGCATTCACTTAGATCAAAGAGGATGTTACAAGCAGTATGAGCATGAAGGCAGTGGAAAACTCTACTTGAATCTGGAGATGCCAAGAGCTGAATTTATGTAAAAAGCATATAGCTGTAGCTGCCAATTTCTTGACAAACAGAGAGCCTTTTAAATATTAGACTATCTGCAAGGGTAGAAGAATTTTTTTAATACAAAGGCTAAATCTTGTAGCAATTGGTGAGTGATTCAGAACGACAAAAACACCCTTGAACAACTGAGCAGTGAGAAGCAGAAGAAAGCTTTTCTCAAGACTAGAAAGTTTTGAACATCCTGAGTAGCATCCTGTGAAGACTCAAATTTGTCCCTTTTGTCCTCAAAAGGATGTGTTCTTCTCAAAGCCAAGATACTGTGTTGCAGTTCAGCTATTCACATCTTGTCTACTAAAAAGATCTAGAATATATCTGGTACTTTTGGAGCAAATAATGTAGTGATAATAACAGCTCTTGCCTAACTGTTCATGCAGTATTTTGTGAAAGGAGTAATTCTCAACATCTGTATTAATAGATGCAGAAAGGCACATGAGAGGTGACTTGCTCAGGGAGAGCTACAAGGACAGTTGCAAAATGAGGACCAGAATCAGGGTCTCCAGAACTTTAAATTTCTTATATATCCACTAGCAACCGAGGCTCTTATTAAACCCAGGAAAAGCTGAATATCTCCTTCCTGCCCACCACCTCCTCTTCCACCAGGTTTGCAGAGTTGTTGTATTCAGGCCATTTGTAGTTCAGAGTTACACTTACAAGAGAACTTATGTTCTAATTCAGGACAAGCATCTACTTATTCAGTGTAATGATGACAATTGCCATATTCAGTGGATGCTAACCAACCTTTGTGCTAATCAGCAGCAGAAAGGTCTTTCGGTGGCTGGCTGCAGATGATTTTAGAAATGTCTAGAGATAGTACTTTTATAGCTCTGCAGTCTGTAAGAAGACAAAAAAAATCACACCTATTTCTTCTTAAATAATCACAGCAGTACCTCTGCCTAAAAATTACAATCTTGTTAACACTACTAACATAAATAGGTCAAGACAAACCTGTAGGAAAATAAGGGAATTTGCTGAGTTTCATCTATGCTCTTCCTGTTCTGTGGCAAGAGAAAACTTCTTATAAAAAGCCAAAATCTATGGACAGGCTTTGCATTAAGGACTGAAAAGTTGAGTCTTTTGGGCCATATGCTGGATGTTTCCAGATGGTAAAGCAGCAAAAGCACTTAGCAGTCCAAAAGTCCAAAAGT